>NW_024582413.1:1969126-1973089 GCF_018398535.1 Haplochromis burtoni
AGTCATTTTTAAGTCTTGTGTCCATGTCAAGAGAGCTGTGTCCAGGTCAAACGCTGCTCTTTATCTCGATGACTCTTCTGCAGCGTCAGATGTATTCTTACATCAGCTCATGGCCGCCAGCCAAGAAAACTACCTCACCCTGATGTTTATGTTTAAGCTGGTCAATAGCAAAACGTGAAAATGATAAGACTGAGCATTGTTACACTCCTCACTCTCACACTGTTTTGCCTTGAATACAAGCAGGGGAGGATAGTGGCATGTCTGGTTCCATAGCAGTAATGGAGATAATGATGTCACCCTAGTAGGAATTTCCTTCTGCGTTCATACCTGATGACAGTTTGGTTGCTTGCAGCAAATACACACTGATCTTTAGTCACGGACGATCTCACATGAGCTCTGACACTCTTTTTCTACAGTTTGCCAGTGCTTTTTGAAATGGTACAAACTTCAAATAAAACCAAGCATAAGGTATGCTGAAAAAGGGCTGCGATGGATTTCATCTGGGATTTTGATAGTCACAGAAAAGCAGCTGCATTAGCAAACAAAAGGCATGAGTAGAAGAAAGTCTTCAAAGCTCCAATCTTGTTTTAATTTGGCATTTGGGCGCAGCAAAAAGAAGCTGTGAACACTGACAGACTGGTAATCTGATGCTAAACACTTTGTTTGCAGCAGCTACAGTCCAAGATCATTATTCATTCATTTTAATAGCCACTTGATGAATGTAACTCAAGCATTTGTTTTCTTTTCCACAAGCTAGTGAGGAGAGAGAAACAGGCTGTAGAGCCTCTATGTACTCAAATGTTCAGCAGAGAGTTTCTAAGCATGTCTGCTGTTTGGTTTTAAACAACTCAATTAGCCTATGGAGCGACTTTTACCTTCTGCAGCAGAAAAATAGGACAGTGATCAGAGGTTAAAGTTGGATTTGGCAGGTGGAGGAACACAGCAGGATTGGGTGCAGCAGTTCAACACAGAGAAAATCATTACTTACAATCTCATAATAACTTGTTTTGTGATGCTATGGTCACTGTTTTGTTTTTTTTATGGACTTAGACATCTGAATTCAGCAAATCAAGATACATGCAGATAGTTTACAAGCAGCAAGGATGATTTTCTAACCTCTAGATAGTATAAAGCTAGTATATGAGGTAGAGTGAGGTCAGTTCCTTCATCATAATTATGCAAATTCTCATGACCATTGATCAACAACCACTGATCAATAACCATGAGTACCATTCACAGAGAGTTGGGGAATGGCTGCAATCACAGCATTGTAAGATGGCGAAAGATGTACCCTTAGGCCCCCTCCTCGATTCAGAGATGGTCGTTCCCTTTTCACATAAATGGCCTCCTTGACTCCGCGCTCAAACCAGCGTTCTTCCCTGTCCAGGATGTTACATCCTCATCATGGAAAAATCCTCCACTGGCCTGCAGGTCTAAATAGACTGCAGAGTCCTGGCCTGACGAGGTAGCTCTTCTGTGTTGTGCCATTCGCGTCGCCAGAGGTTGTTTGGTTTCCCCGATGTATAAATCCTGGCAATCCTCCTGGCACTTAACAGCGTACACTATGTTACTCTGTTAGTGTCGGGTGACCCGATCCTTGGGGTGGACCAATTTTTGGTGCAGTGTGTTTTAGGGTTTTAAAGCCACAGAGACCTGGTGTTTAGAAAAAATGCATCTCAATATGGGATCACTGCAGGTTTTCGCGTGAGCAGCGGTTGTCCTTCTCTCCTGGATCGGCTGGAGCTTTCTTTAGGTGCATTCCCAGCTTTGACAAAAGTCCAGCTGGGATAATCACATTTACTCAGGGCCTTCTTGATGTGCTGTTCTTCTGCCTCCCTGGCCGCTGTGTCAGTAGGGGATGGTGTTCGCTCTGTGTTGTAACATCCTGATGACACCCAGTTTGTGCTCCAGTGGATGATGAAAGTCAAACTTTAAATACTGATCCGTATGCGTAGGTTTACGGTACACGTCAGCTTTTAGATGTCCCCCATTACTGATGGAAATCTCACAGTCTAAGAAGGCTAACCTGCCATTTTTAATATCCTCCCTGATGAATCTGATGTGTCGGTCCACCGAGTTAATGTGATCCGTGAATTGTGGTACGTCCTGAGATTTGATTTTCACCCAGGTGTCATCCACATATCTGAACCAATGGCTTGGTGGTGTTCCAGGGTAGGATAGCAAAGCCCTCTTTTTTCCACTTCTTCCATGTACAATTTGGCCATGATGGGTGAAACTGGGGAGCCCATGGCACACCCATGTTTCTGGCTGTAGAACTGACCCTTGTATGTGAAGTAGGTGGAATGAAGACACAGTTAAGAGCAAACATACTTGTTCGATGCTGAGAGTGGTCCTGTTGCTGAGGTTAGCAGAGACTAAAGAAGTCACTTGGATGAGTGACGAAACGTTTCTCCCACTGAAAATGCTACGCCCAGATGAACAGAACCAACTTTTGGAGATTTACTTACCTGGATGATTGAGAATGCATCAAGACGCAGAAACTCACAGACGTGCTTTGTGACAAACTGCAGGGAACTGGTTTCAGTGTTTGTGATAACTGTTTAGCTGCTGGTTTCATTACAAATTACCCACTGCTTAAAAAAATAAAATTGAGTGAGAGTGCAAGCAGACTGTGGGATGTCACTATTTTCATAATACTGAGCAAACATCTTTAGACACACACAAAAACTCAGTCGACACTACCTGCCTATCAGATTTAAATACCTCCACCCAAGAGGTTATGCTTTTAGCAGTGTTTGTGTGTCAATCTGAAAACATGGTTGCTCAAAAGTTTTGAATGGATTCTGATAAAACCTTGCAGAGTTGTTGAGTTGGGTCATGTTAACCATCCATTAAAATCTGGCTTGTATTGGTGTGTATTTTCGAGATATAGACAGTGAAGTTTTAAATATGTCACATTTTACCTCTGACCTCTCCATCAAGAGATTAATCTCAAGGTCAAAGTGGTAATAAAGCTATAAAGACCTAGAACTTTGTTTCTTACTGTCATTGCTTCCACTGAGAATATAAAGGCATACAGGGAATGCATACCTGACATAGCTGCCTGTCACGTTATTTGAAAATGCAAAATATTAAAACAAACAAACAAACAAAAAAAGACAAACCTTTGTCTTGAGCCTTAGATCAAACCTCAAAAAACGAATTTTCCTCGCAGCAAGAACGTCCTGGATTCAAATTCACGTGTTGGGTGGTGCTTTTCTGTGTGGAGTTTGCATGTTACCCCTGAGCCTGTGTGGACTGTCTCCCAGCACCTTGGGTTAATTGGTGATTCTAAATCATGTGTTTAAGTGTGAACGTGAGTATCAGTGGGCGTCTGTCTCTCTGTGAGAGCCTTAATAAACTTGTAATAAACTTGAAACCTACCCAGGGTGCACCCAACCTCTCACCCAATGACAGCTGGGGCAGGTTGCAGCTCTGGGACCCTAAATTGGATAAGTGGAAAAAAATATGGATAGCTGGGTGGATGTTGAATGCGCCTACTCACCATGATGTCACCCCCATTGGTTTTGGACTCAGCACTCTGAAACCTCAATGCTAGCTTTTTGGCTGCCACCAAGTTGTTTTTCTGGATCTAGAAGTTGTCATATTTGAATGCGAGGGTGGCCTGCTGATGCTGCATATTAATTGAAATAGAACGCCAGAAATCCCAGGATCCCAGTCAGAATTTACAGCTAGAACACCCACTCAAGTCAGACTTCCCACTTAGCCAGACAAACCCGGATTTCACAAGATGACAGCAGCATGCATAAAAAGTAAAACTGTAAAGCCTCTGATCTGCACTAACTCTGCTGTGTATTTCCGACTCTCTAAATAAACTATACACAGTGCACGGGCGAGGACCTCCCCGTGAATATAGTGCACTTTTTGTTTGTGTTGCTAGCAATAGCTAGGGAGCAAAACACCATGCACTTCATAGTCTCCATTGCCTGCATGGGTGGAAAA
>NW_024582413.1:1983689-1988478 GCF_018398535.1 Haplochromis burtoni
AAAAAAAGCAGACATGATGAACACAGACAGCCACATTGGAGCGTTATCATTATTTTTAACACTTGAATTCACTTCAGTACAAAGAAGTTCTTTGTATATTACCTCTTCTGTGTTCTAGCTAAAAGAACCAACAGCAGAGCAGCACACATTAAACGTTGTTCCACATATCCTTGACACTGGCCCCTGGAGAGAGTGCACTGCTTCCTATCAGTAGTGCCTAAACCCGGTGCTTCGCAGCACTAATGCTAAAGGACACCTGCGCGCTTTTCAGCCAGCAGCGTTTTTTTATTTATTTATTTATTTGTTTTTTATAAATGGCATCATACATATGACTCCTTGGGTCACTGAGTGATGGCTGGCCACTACAAAAAATACAGAGGCATCCTGTCATAAACAAGTTCACCGTTGAATAAACCTTTTATGACACCTAAAAACACTCTTTAGCAAGGCACAAAGGCCACCGGCAGCGGCAGTGGTCAACTCACGGGTGGGGGGGGTGGGGGAAATCACTTTGTCATGAGTCACCCTCCAACAAGCAGAAGAGTACATTTATGGGGAATGACAAACCCAGTGCATGACCTGAGTGCTTGTTTCCTGCAGTAAAGTGTTCTGCCAGCCCTCTTATGGGCAAGTCTGTAATTTGTCTTGGCTTCCATCCACAGAATGTCTCAAAAGAAAATGGTTATTACAAGTAAATACACCGCCGTTAAAGAGCGATCACGATAATCTTGCTTTGATTGCAGCAGCTTCCATGATGAGGATGACCCTTGCTCATACTTTGATAAATATAAAAATAATGCAGACAACAATGCGAGGAAATAAATAACGTAAAAGCCATGAGTCTTCCCAAGATATTTCATTTGGCAGCTTCACCAGTGGAGCACTTAAGACACAACACAGAAGCTTGTAATTGGTGGTGCAGAAATTTGAGCTGTACCCACGGCTCAGTTTCTCTTTCTGTCACGTTAGAAGAAATGCTGAAGGGCAGCAAGCTGTTTCATGCTTCAGCTGTTTTACAAGAGAACAAGAGAAAGGTAAGCGTGACGCTGAGAGAAATAGACTTTAGCGGTTTACACCGTGTATCCAGCTTCTTCTATTTCTCACTTTTTCTGTAAAAAACCTTTTGTGACTTTCATATCAGCTGTCACGTTTCAGAGCAAACCGGTCGCCCTCGCCAAACTGCACTCTGAACTCTGCTCGTTTACATTCATTAGCTCTAGCTCATTTCAGACTGTAGGTGCATTGTAAACACACACACTCATTAACAGACGCTTGTTTGTCAGAACAATAATGAGTGGAAACAGCTCATTTGCATGCTAATAGCTTTAATGCCGCTGAGCTCTCAAAATTCAAAATGCGGCCTGAGCCATAAGACCCATCATACAACATACACCCACCAAAAACTAACTAAAAAGGTGGTGAAAAGACACTCTGGGCGAATTTGCCTGATGGCTTAACAACACAGGGATTTGGCGAGGGACTATTGATAACTGAAAAGACTCCTCAGACCACCAACCAGTAGATTCAGGCCTGTTATCATTATGACAATACCAACCGAATATCAATAGTACCAACGCTGTTATCAGATTAATATTAATACAAAATGATTGATACTTTGTTTCAGTATAAAGCCCAATGAACTGTTTACACTTTTTGGGGGGAATTGAAAAAATGTACCTCAAACACAAACTATTAAAAATGTCTGAACCTTTTGTGCATTGGCTGTTGCTTCTATTTTATTTATAGTCCATAGCACATTTAAATAACAGAAGCTGACCCAAAGTGCTTCAGAGACAAGCACATTTATTTTCCAGGTCTCCAAAAGTCCAGTTTCAATGTACATAAAAAGCTTTTGTTGTGTTAACTAACTACAGCCGTCAATAAAATGTGTTCAGAATTTGCAAACTGATGATTATTCATCTCATAAGTCACGAGACACTGCTCTCCCACGCATAAGCTGCCTTTATGAGTTAAAAGGATATTTGGTACTGGATCGATAGCAAAACGTGCAGTATTGTACACCACTACTGACCACTGCACCCCCTTGACACCCTGAAATGTTGGGACAAGTAGTTTTCACTGTTCAGAGACACCTACACCTCAGCTTTTCTATTTAAAAAAAGAAGTCCGGTAATATTAGTCATAGTTACTGTATGACTCTCAGATCAAACAATAAAATAAATACTCTAAAGTGATGACCAGATAGGGGTGATGACTGGTGTTACAGTTGGGTTTATTAGGTTTTCAGCATTAATAGCCACGTATCATTTCCTTGGTTGACCTTCAGGGGTAAAATTTTGTGAACACAACAAACATGGGAATGTTTTGGTACATGAATTCGAGTTAGTGGTCTTCACATAGGTTTTCTGTGTTTGACAATTTTAATAGTATGACTAAAGAGTAAAAGCAAAATTAAGAAACCGTCAGCTGTAGAAGAAAGTTTTCACAGTACTTTAAGCAGTCCTGTCAAAAGCTTGGCAGCTTGTAGAGCCACCTTTAGACAAGTACAACTTCATCAGTTTCTCACATCATGGTAGAGGAGTTTTGGCTCACTCGTCTTTACAACGTTAAAATTTCATTGAAGTTTGTGGGCATTTGTTTATGAACAGCTCTCGTTTCATCAGGTTTACGTCTGCACGTTGACTGGGCACCTGCATTAACCTGATTCTTTTCTTTTACAGACATTCTGTTGTTGATTTGCTGCTGCTGAGTGACCCAGTTTGGGCAAAGCTGTTGGACAGATGACTTCACATTTGACTCTACTTCGGTATGCGGAGGAGTTATTTGTTGACTTAATGAACACAAAGTGCCCAACTCCTATGGCTTCAAAACAAGCCCAAAACATGCTTGAAGTTTATATGAAGTGTTTGTGACAATATCCTGTTTGGTTTTCACTAAATGTGGTGCTGTGCTTCCACTCATTGTTATGGAAGTCTTGAAGTTTGCTCAGGTGCAGCTTTGCAGGTTGCCCGTCTGACACAAGGCTATCAAAGAGAGACAGACAAGCACTCAAGTTCACACTGATGGCCTATTTTCAATCACCAATTAACCTAACCCCACTAATCTTCGAAGAAACCATAGTAATTCTGTCCTTTCCATTAACAATTAATATGCTAACTGAGGCCTGTAGATTCTGAGATCTTACACTGCACAGTCTGACCTTGGGGTGGATTTTTTTAGGACATCCACATCTGGGATGATTGTGACATACCTCATCACACACACGAATGCTCCAGAATGCTCTGCTGACCCTTTTAATTCCTATGGAAACAGATGCAGTCAGTTTTTCACTTGACTGTGAAAACTTTTTTTTCTGTCACATGACTGAGAATGGAACTTGAACAAACACTTTTGAACCAATAAAAAAACAATAATTTTAAAAAACAAATCCTGAAAACAACCACTTACTGTTAGTTTATCTCTCTGCTGTGGACTCTGGCCGTTGCCCATTAGATAAGCGGTTAGAGATGAAAGATTGTAACCTAAAACCTTGCTAAATTACATTGATATTCACCTATCAAACAGCAGAGGGAGCTAATAGATCACAGCATTCTGCAGGTCTGTCTTGAGGAGAAATATGCACTCTTGGGTAGCAGCATAATGGGAAAACGTCTTTATTCCTTCATCTCTCATGTGGTGACAGGCAGAACTTTAGGTTGCCATGGAGAGAGCTGCTGAAACGGGGCCATAATTAACAGAGCTACAGAACTTGGTTCAATGACTCATTACATTTCAAGAAGTTAATGAGGAAATTGCATTGCTCCTCGAAGGCAAATGACTCCATATGTGTATAATGTGTACATATGACAAATGACTGAATTCACATCATGAAGTGAATATTACTGTACCCTGTTGCAACCCCCTCTCTGCAGGGCTAATGATGAGCAGGCCTAATGATCTGCCCCCATGCAGTCTAGGCAAGAGATGAATGTGTGTGTGTGTGTGTATATACGCATGCTTGAGTGGGTGCATTCGTGTGTGAGTTTGTGTTGAGGGAATGACTCACCACCTTGTCAGGAAGACACAAAACATATGAACATTTTCTCAGGCTGTCACACACATGCATTCGCTCCTCGGCTCTTTGCTCCAGATGTACTCAGGTGTATTTCTCTCTCTCTCAAAAAAATAAAAAAAATCTTCTCTCTTTCTTCCCCCTCTTGTTCTCTATAAGCTCAGGCTGCCCTGGGGAGGCTCCTGTCACAGTTAAGGGCCAAGAGTGGGCTTGCTCAGGGGTTTACAGAGTCACCAACAACACAGCAAAAGCCGACAAACCACCTGTAGACCTGCCAAGAGCACTTAAGCACAAACCGCCTCTTACAATTTGTCTCAAGGATGTCTGGAAAATCCCACTTGACTCTCTTACTTAACAACACTAAGGCCACTGGCAGGGGGATGCTCCCTCTGGAAAGACAGAGGTAGGAAGAAGCCAGAATGTCAACGATGCAAGGACAGCAGGGTAAAGTGAGAAGGGGAGCCAACCAGGGCCGAGGGTAAGACTGCCGAGCCCCGGTCTGCAGAGGCCATCCTCGCCAGGCAAGAGGGTCGTCCAAGGAGAGAGGTACTGTAAGCTTGCCTCTTTATGGCTCCCGCATGTGTAAGCATGCTTTACATTTTAAACTGCCCCAAAATAATGAGCAATCAAGAAAATGGTTATTCTCGCATTTCAATTAGCCTAATTAAAGAGAGGGCAGCGGGCTACTCAGAAGGATGGCAAGCACTACACTACACTAGAAGTGTGTATTTGTCGATGTGTGTGTGTGTGTGTGTGTGTGTGTGTGTGTGTGTGTGT
>NW_024582413.1:1988498-2076241 GCF_018398535.1 Haplochromis burtoni
TGTGTGTGTGTGTGTGTGTGTGTGTGTGTGTGTGTGTGTGTGTGTAAGAGAGAGAGAGCAAGAGGCTCTCCAAGGGGTTCAGCTGGAACACTGCATCAGCAGTCAGAAAGAGAAATTAACCATTTGCTTTCTTCTCTCCACAGCCTGAAGCAGATACACAATCTGGTCAGCATGCAGGCTGCCAGAGAAGAGTCAGAGTCACGCGGCGTCTCCATCAGCGTGTCATCAGTCATCTGTATTTGTGATTCTGCAGCCTAGATCTTTGAGTAGTTCCGTTTGGACGATAACAAATGGCCAAAGATGTCCTTACCTCTGTCTGTCGTCAGTGGGACAAACGTAGCATCTGTTCAAGGGCCTTTTTTCTGTCATCTGGATGCGATGTGGATGCTGGCAGCGAGGGAGTTAACTGTAGGTTCAGCATCCAGTCTGACAGTGAGAGCCAGATGGTCATGTAGAGCACTTACAGTGACATGGGCATGCACAGCTCCCTCTGCTGGAACACACATAAGCACACAGTCCCATCAGTACACACACAAACAAGCACATATACTCATTTGCATGCAAGCGCACACATGAACGTTCTTGGCAGATAACAGCGGCTGTGATTCCCAGGTCATTTACTCCCCCCCTTTCAAACTCTTTTCCCTTCTCTCACTTCCTCACTCCTCCTCTTATCATTTCCCTCTGTCTCAGTCTGATGGCCAGAGTTAATTGGCTTCTGTCTAATTGCTGCTCATTAGCTTGAGTAACCAAACATGTGAGACGTAGCAAACAAAACCCCCGTTCTCTCGCTCGACTCTGCTCTCCGTCTTTTTTTATTTTTGCAATTCCCATTCTGACGCTTCTTCAAAAGGCGTTCTGCGCATTACCTGCCTTTGTTGATTCACTCACCCTGAACTAGAAAACATCTGAGCAGACACCGATGAGTAAGTTAAACGACAAATCGAAAAAATTCAGAAGCTTGACAACAATGCGTTTCATGCTACTTTTATACACTCACAGAGGTCATCTGTTCAATGTCAAAACCTGCCCTGTGCTGTATCCTGGCTCTTTACCTCCACTGCATGTGCCTAACATGTGTGCACAGAGACACACACACACATATACAGGAGCAGACATCTATAGTTTTACACACATCCTCAAAATCCTCATAATGCATGCATGCACCCACCCACACGTACAGACACACACATCAGAAAGGCCAGCCTCTCCGCCCACACCCCACTGGCATTTGGCAGGTTCTCTATATTTGGGTAGTGCCCCTCCCATGAGCCCAGCGTTCTCAGCTCCCCTCCCTATTTAATCTATCTTAGAAAAACCTCAGGGGTTTAATTCCTTTCTCAAGGCAAAGTGCTTTGCTGGCATGGCAGCCAAATCCATACAGAAGGAGTGCATCAAGCTTTAAAGTGGACATCTCAACAGCGGAGCAGTTTAGTCAGCGTGACATGAAATATAGACCATAGTGTGTCACTGTAGGAGAAGAAAAAATGGTCTAAGGCTGCTGCTGCTGCTGTCCTCAGGAGAGAAAACGCTGGAAAGAGCAAAGTGAAATACGTGTGTATGTACACACACACACACACACACACACACACACACACACACACACACACACACACACACCTTTTGAAATGCCAAGAAAATTATTTACTACTCAAGCACAGGCCCTAAATGATTAGATTAGTCTCCTGGCTTTGTGGTTCCTGTAGCGCCACGAGATGGGATTGGATGAGACATTACCAGCGCTAGATAGAGACAGCGCACAAGAAGAGATAGAATAACAAAACGACGAGAAAGAAACGGGAGAAACACAGCCTGAAAGAAAATTCTACATCTCACAATATCACTAAAACCTACTTCAGTGACCCTCAGCATAGCCTCGAGTGAGTCAGACCCTTTTCTCCCGCTATACAAACTGACATTTGCTGCCCTCTAATATTCATTAGTGAAACAAAAACACTCATTCTGACAAAATATGTACATGTTTTGTTGGAGGGTGAGAGGCATGAGCACAGGAAACCCTTTTCTAAGTTAAACCGATTTTCAAGTAAATGCAAACATGATAAAGTCAGACAAAGAAATGCAAAACAGCTTTCTGGTAGAGATGAGCCTGCAGAGAGTTATCACCTGAATCTGGAATTCAGTGTTTAGTGTTTTTTCTGATCCTCAGGCTTACTAAAAAAAATTCTCATAGCAGGCGACTGTTTCCATTGAGAAAGTTCTTAAAATGCACTGTTGATTACCCGCCCAGCACCACAGGTACAGCAATAAGCAACGAGAGAGCGAGATAATTCCCACCAGAGTTAATACAGACCAAAAATAGAGTTTAGAAGAGAGTGAAGATTAAAGCTACATCCACCAGCTAGATGAAAACATGGCTCCAAGTGAGTGAAATCAGAGAAATTTGTGCTTCCTATCAATCATATGGCTCCAAAAATCCACCCAGAGGGCACTCCCGAGATGGGCCTAAATGATAAATGGAGCCTCGATTTTAGTTTGAGCAAACACTGTCACACTGAAATGAAATACTAGTTTTTTTTTCTCTGACATGGATTTTGATTGTACCCTTTAAACATTAGCACTTGTTAGCTAAATGTATGCTGACTGGTTAGTTAAGGTTATACGATGGAACTTCCTCCCTTCAGGGCACCTGTTTCCGAGTGATAACGAAAGCAAACTTTGTGAGTGCAGTTACATCAAAAGACAAACTTGCATGTGTAAGAAGCAGCTGGTAGTCGATGGCGACTGAGGCCTGTCTGATGTGTGACATCAAAATGCTGCATGCTGAAAAGTGAAAATTACCAGAAAGAAATGTTTGGGCTACAACTCCACAGGGCTCCTCTCAGTCTGAGCTAGCAGTCAAGTACTTATATGAAATCTGACGAGTTAAACATCTTAAGTATTTCAGAGTAACTTTGTATGATGCACACGTAAAAAAAAAAACATTCATATTGAGGTCATCCTTGATCTCAAACAAACTGTTCTAGCTGCAGTTTTTAAAGGTCCCCATATCTAAATGCTGGCTTTCTTCTGATTGCTAGCCCTTCGCCTGGCTTCCTTAAAGCCAGAACCTGGAGCTTGTGAGCACCGCTCAATCAGTTTAATGTTGTACAAGTTACAAAAAAACCCAAACAAAACTTGGTCTCAAAACACAACGATTACTTTAATGTACACACTGGAGTCATTCCAGTACCCTTTCCACCTGAATTAAGTTTCCACCATTGGAAAACAAAAAAAAGGTCCGCTGAGAAATAATCTGCTGTAGCCTCATTAGCCAACTGTTACTGCTCACATACAAGACCAGTTTGTAAGAGTGTGTAGAATCATTAAGAGGAGCTTAGCAGAGACTATTCTGATTATCTGATTACAAGACAAACATTTCTGTGATATAATACTTCCAGCTTGTGATTCTGACTCATCAACCTTACCCTTCATAGATGGAACAGCCTTGTCTTTTAACATTCATTAGCCTAGCCAAAAATGCAGCTTCTTACAAACAAACAAACAGGTTGGCCTTTCATTATTACTGTATCGTCTTTATCCTTATCATCCCATTCTTCACAATCAGAAAGCAAAAATTTCTGATCAGCCTTGCTTGAAAAGAACTCCCAAAGTGGAAACATTTCCAAGACAGACTGAGCAGGAGGGTGGGCCTGCTGTGCTCAGAGCCACAGCTCCATCCATGCATGAGATAACCATATAAGGGCCCCATTATACCCATCGCACTGGTCACTTAGCACAACAACAGTGATGTTGCAACAGCTCCATATATTTATACGACGCTTAGGGGACAGGTACCCACTGCAGTATTCACCTGAATGATCGTCATTGTCACTCGGACAAAACCTCCACATCAGCAATGCTATATGAGGAGAAAAAGTCAAAGGCAGAAGCAAAGTGAGTTTTTTTTAAAAATATAAAGTCTCATCTTTTCAAACTTTAGCAAAATCACCCTCTGTAGAATCTCTGAATTTCTGCACTGATCTTTAAAATGGCAGTAAAACCTGATACAATTGTAAAATCGTGTCTTCAGCCTGGCTGCAGAGGCACAATACGCAATCTTACAAAACTCAAGAGTTGCACCGCCAGCCAAACTACACAAAAGCAGCAGCCTCCGCCCACAGATGGTGTTCTTCACTGGGGGGAGTACTGCAAGCACAATGGACCCATCAGCAATCCTCTCCAGCTGAAGTCACTCGGACCAACGAGTAGAAAAAAAACTTTACCTATGTTTGAAATGAGCATTAAACATCATAAGAGCAAATGAAAGGTCGTAACCATAGCAGCTCCTTTATAATCAATATTATTAAGAAAGGAAAGAATGTTAACAAGAGCTTGCTGTTTTATGTGGTTTTAAAATGCTGATGAGGGCGTGCCATAGAACTAATTAATATTCTATGTACACACAAAATAATCATATTATGTAAAAATATCAAATCACAAGAGTCCAGTTACATATCCAATATACTGACAAGCTTTCACACTGCATGCTGCACAATGTCAGAAAATTGCTTGCCTAACTGGCAGCATCAAAATGTGCCACAATGTAGCCAGAGGTGGAAACACACATCAAATATGGTTTGTTAGATTTATATTTATACAATTTTTTTACTAATCATAGTCTCTTACCATGACACAAACTTCTTAGCAAATAGTTTCCCATGCCTACAACCTCAACTATCATCAGCACTGATCCAACATTCGCTCTCTTTTTGCTATTCTCTAGAAAATATAAAAACAAAATGCTCAACTATGTATAATGTCGTTAACGTCATGTGTCCTTTCAGGATTATTGGGGAGAATTTTTGCTTTAAAACATTGATCTAAAAATAAGATTGCTGCTACATGAAGGCTGACAATGAAAGAAATCAGTAAATCTTCTGACAGAAAAAAAATCCATATTAAGCCCCAGAGAGGTCAGGGAACTGCAAAGTTTGGTGATAAATCTCTGTGGGTTCACTACTATAAGCAGCCCCTTTCACATGCAGTCATGTGTTCCAGCATTAGATATTTTTCTTGTATAAAACAATTGCATGTGGAAATTATAACTAAAAATTCGAGATTTTCAGCTCTTTTCTGATCCCCTTTTTTTGACGTCATTCCAATAGTTTTAGGAACATGGGAAGTCAGAACAGCTCCACCAAATGTTGTTCTTGCAAAAGTCCAACTTGGACACAAAATCCAACAATGCGAGCCTGTCCCTAAACACACAATGTTCAAAAATCACTGTGTAAACACATTCAGGCAGCAGATTTTGAGTCCTAGAAGGAAAGCAGTGCCTTAGTAGCAGTTGGATACCAACTGTCTTATGCTCTGCTTCCTCACCGCTGACCTCAAGTCCCAGTTTGTGTAAGGCTGCACTTAAAGCCTCAGCTACTGTGCCTAACGCCACTGGGGTTCACAGAAGACTTTGAAGTTCTTGACCTTAACACATACTGCATACAGGGCCTGTCCAAATTGCTCCAGGCTAAGGTCAGGGAGGTTGGAAAACCCCCCAAAGAACCTCGCAGAGACACTGGAGTGACCTCGCCAAGTTTGCTGGAGGGGTACTCTGCCAGATGCTGTGACTGTGCTGGCTGGTGATGCTAACAAGAGGAAATGCGACTGATTTTCCCACAGCTGAAGGTATCTCATGAACAAAAAAAGCAAAGGAAAGAAACTAAGAGGAGGGTAAAAAAAAGATTAAGTAAACGAAGAAAGTGGAATCCTCTGTTAAAAAATTAAAGTAGGTGATGGCAGTGGCTGATGGGTGAGTAGGAGTCACGACAAAGAAAATGGAGACCAGCAGAAGAAAGACAGCTAGTGAAAGAGAAAGAGAGAGAAAGAGAGAGAGGTGGGCGATTGGTCCTATGAGAGAGTTGTCATGGTAACAAGTGATCATGATGAGGTTGGGAATGATCAGAGAAGACTTTTGGAAAGAAAGTGCAAACACATACAGAAGATGCATAATTACATGAGGAGAGAAATGCCAGTACAGGAGACCGTCACGTCGATAACAGGTGAGCAACAACGTGCAATGAAAACTGATTCAAAAGTTCATGTTTACAGTTCACTTTTAAAGATTTCATAATCAAACATTTAATTCCAGTGGATTAGGCTGAAGTACAGCAAATCAGCTCTCACAAGAAATAGTGTTTAATTCCATAATAAAAGGCAGTTTCATAAATTAAGTGAAGCTAGTCCTTATTGCTGAATGTTACGGTTGAATTTGCAATCTTATTCTAAAAAATATCACGCCTTCCACTGACTTGCAGGATAGAAACAGCTCTGCAGCAGGCCTTTCTGAACTATGCTCTTCAAGGTCAACTTCTTTCACTTGACCTCTCACATGCAATTTACTGCGCATTCTGCATTCACACCAAAAGTCACCCCATGTTTATTTTATGAACAATGAAGGGAAAAGCTCCGGCTCCTTCCAGCAGCTCTGAATCATGTAGCTATTTAAATGTAGTGGGCAAGTTCAGATTGCATATAATTTATTTCTCTGCAGGAGCCATTTCAGCCCAGATCGCTGACATACCTGAGCTAGTTCTGAAACCTATTCAGTTATATTCAATTCAATTTTATTTATATAGCGCCAATTCATAACAGTTGCCTCAAGATACTTTATATGGTAAGGTCACACAACCCCTCAGAGCAAGTGCAAGCTCTTGGCGACAAAGGGAAGGCAAAACTCCCTTTTAAAAGGAAGAGCCAGGCTCAGGTAGAGGTAGCCATCTACTGCCACCGGTTGAGGATTAAGGCGAGAGAAGAAAGCAGAGGGAGACAGAGTTTAATAATTGTTAATGGTTAAATACAGCAGTGATGTATACACACATAGACATAAATGCCTGAAGAAGAAAACCCCAGCAGTCTAAGGCTATTGCAGCAAAACTAAGTGAAGGTTCAGGGTCACATAATCCAGCTCTAATGTTAAAAGTAGAGAGAGTGACTGTTCCATAGTAAAGAGGCCTCAAAGCTTACATATGGTCAAAAGTCATGAGCCAGGGTTGACATATGTTACAGAAAGTCAGTGCAGTCAGTTCAGGCCAAATATGGACCTGAGAAAATTGCAGATTGCACATCCTACACCATCTACGTCCCCTAGAACTTATATAATGTGCCTAATTTATATGTGACGTAGGATTCCAAATACGGATGCAGAATGTTTTTATACTTTCCTCTGAAATCCTTTTTCATTTGTTCGCCTCGAATAAATGCTCCTGCAATATATTAGTAAAAGCTTCTAGCAATAAAAACATGCTTTTAGTTTTTTATGGTTACATTTAGGCCCTCACACATCATCGTCTCGGTTTAACAGTAAAAGAGTGTCTTGAAGTGTGAAACGCATTGTGCTGACTTAATCAGCATTTAACAAAAGCCATCAATTAAAGGGAGCTTTTATTTTGCTTAAATCTAAGCAACCTTATTAAAGATATGATTGCTGGTCTCCCTCGGTGATGTAAAAAACATTAACAGTCCTCTTTGCCAAAGACAAACTTTGCTGCCATACATAATGCAAGAAAAAATAGATATATTTTTTCTTAGAGAACTTATTTGGTAAACCATGTTAGTAGAATAAAATTCTGACTGGCAGGAGCCGGCGTTGCTGGCAGAATCAAAATGAGTAACTACACATATTCAGATCCAACATATATTTAAAAAGATTTTGTGTCTGTGTACCTTTAGTTTAGTTAACTACCATCTAGGCTTTTGGACTTTTTGGCTTATAATAAAAGCCAGTTAATTAATGACAGCTGCATTCCCACTGTGCATCCTGGTTCACTGTCATTGCATACTGAGACACTTAATGGAATTGCACCATCATTAATTCCACCTGCTCTTTTCTACCAAACTGTCACAAGTGAAAATGTCTGTTGTGAGAAATGTGCCTATACTTTGGACCATTAGCTGGTCTGGATCTGGGAACCTACAACTATAACTACAAGAGAAGCCACTGCAGAAATGCCTGCATTATTTCTGGCCACTAGGGGGCGACTATTCTGGTTACAAACAGAGATAAATGGAAATCAGGGGGAAAACAGCCCTGGGGACCTCACTTTGTGACCTCAAGAAACACTTTTCTGATGACTTCATGTGCTCAGTTGTTAGTTTGAAGTCTTAATGACCACAAAAAGAAGTTAATTTTGTAATCATTATGATGATTATTAGAGTCAGAAATGTATAAATACAAGGACTTGTCACGCAAGTTATACACCAATGAGCATCCAGGGTCTCTCTGTTTCAGAATTGGATCCACACCTTCTTTGTCAAGTCAGTTCAAAACACAAAGATGATGACAGCAAAAACCACGAGTTGTAAAAAATATTACAACACATCTTCACTAACCATTGGATGATATCATGGTGGCTACATCCAGTCTGTTTTGAATACAATCTGTGATTAATGCTGAGTGGTCGCTATCTTGGCAATGCCAATGTGCCAATGCTAGCTTGCTTATGGCAGCAAATAATGCTGATGAATTCAGCATTGTGCAGTCAAAGTCTCAACAAATTGTAAATGTTCACAAAAGGCAGCAGCTAGCATGACAATCATGGTGAATCTTTTCAAGTAAAGCCCACCTGATCGATCAGTGGGCAGATATTATTGGCTAGTATTAGCTATTAGCTATAAGCCATCGTTTATCCACTGGAGGGCACTCTGCAGTTTCCCTGTTGTTAACGTGCATCATGAATGCCTCAAACAACAACCTGCTGAGGAGTAGGACAGAGTGTAAACATAAATAACTGAATATAAAAAATGTTAGGGAAATCATTTTCTGTTTTGGTATCTGAAAAGAAAAAAAATCCTCTGATATTTAGGAATATTGACTTTTTGAACCACTAAATATCAGTATTAGTATTGATATCTCTTATGGGTCTAATTGCAACCTTCACTTTTGGTAAGTCCACATGTTTGATTTGTGATAACACACTACACAATCAAGTATGTGGTATACATAATGTACTGCACACAAGTCTACTAATGGAAGTAACCAAATTGAGGCGACGTATTAGTCTCTGCTGGTCATTGTTTACAAATGCAGATCAATTTTAAAAAGCAATTATAATGTTGATGGAGAATGCATTTCAGCAAAAGCACTTCCTCATTTGCTCTCCACTTGGAGACCGTATGATTGGTCAAGTCAAGCTGATTAGAAACAGAAACCAGAAGCTTCCAGCAACAGATTCTACAAATTCATTTACAGATAGCTGATTATAAAGATTAGCGTCAAAACTCATCGCACATTGAGGTAGCTAATTTGAAAGCTTATTTACAGCCTGCACGACCACTTGTCTCCTCAACTTTATTGACTTTTTTTTTTATTGATGTCTCCAGTGAACTGAAATGATGAGAGTTGCATAAATGACTAAAACTGTGCTAACTGTAGTTGTCCCTTACTTGCTGGTTTGGTACAGGAGTTTGTTTCACAGGAGTTGAGTTCTACATGTCATGTATTGTTCACTTCTCCTGAGAAAGTAAAACTTGGTGAGCAATGGGCAACTTTTTATATCTGTCGCCTTCGGCGTGACAAGACAGAGCAGACACACAAAATCACTACTTTTATAGTGATGACTGTGCCTTTCTCCTCTGTCTTACAATGCCAAGAGGGACAACCCCACTCGTTCTTGTGGTCAGAGCTTTGGAAACACCTCTGATATAAAGGTGGAAAATAATACCACAGAAATGTTAGTTGAGGGGAATGATAGCCTCAGTCAGCTAATTCTCAACAAGTTATTTCATGATAATGGTAGTGAATATTAGCGGCTTCTGAAGATGACAAATGGTGATAAAAATCCAAGAGATTAAAGTCAGAAAAGAGGATTTATTGGCTCACTTGCCAAATTCTTCAACAGGAGGCTTCTAGTATGTGTCAAGGTATAGAAGGGGAGGCTAATCCCTATAAACATACTCCTCCATATAAATTTGCACATTCTAGTGGAAAAATCAGAAATCAGATTTTTCTGATTTCCTGTTTTAATCTACAAGAAATACTGACCAATCACCTTTGAGCAGTCTGAAAACCATCGGCCATCATCTGACGAGCTTTTGAAAGTGCACTGTTAGGAAGTCTTGAATACCATTATCCACTATCTAGATATTGTGGCTTCAACTGGCCATTACTTCCAGAGACAAATCAGAAGAAAAGCCAATGGGTTTCTAAATTGGATAGACCCTGAGGTTTGTGTCGGAGTGTTAACCGCTCCGAATGAGTCACATCAGTCAGTGCTCAGATTATAAAAATCTCTTGGCTTTTCAAGGCCAGAATTAATCTTGGCTACAGTTATCCCAATGGGTAATCATGGATCTCTGCACAGAATCTGCTGACTATTCATGTCAGCGAGAGTTTTTTGCCCTCTAACGGCACAACTGGGAGTGAAGGAGTGAAAAAGCAGATACAGAGAAGACTAGAAGGAGAAGAGCAGAAGGAAGGGTGTGACCACAAATCCTGAGAGGACAGAGCCTTTCTCCACTGATTTACACAAGTGAGGTAACAGAGGTAATAAATTAAAGTCTTTTGTTGAAGTTACTCAACACACGTGATGCACGTGAGTTTGAGGTGATTTAAGGAACCTTAGATTTGGGGAGTTATGTCATCAAGTCTCAGTCTTTATCAGCAAAAAAACCCACTTTATTTGAAAAGCTGAAGAGTATCTTTATTTATCAGATTTACTTGTAGTCCATGTAGCTAAATCATAGATTTTCTTTGTAACTGAGCCCAGAGAAATGTCAGCCCATAGTTTGACTCACTTTATTTTGACAACTGAAAGATACCAATTTTAGTCTCTGCAAACTACACCTCTCGAAAGTTAGAGACAACTCCAAGTGATGATTCATAGCAGAAACTACTTGCGAGTATTCCGCTTTGGGAATTAGAAATTTCTTGTAAGGCAAAGTCTTCTATTAGTAAAAAGAAGATTACTAATCTAAAAGCAAAGCTACAAACTAACCTCACCCACAAATTACATCATATTAAATAAAAATATTAATTTTTTTTTTTTTTAAAAATTAAGTCCTATTTAATCAGATTCATAACCCATATTCCAAGCAAATTATTTTACCCTGCCCTTTATTGTTTTTTTTAATTGCTTAGGGTTATTGTAAGGAATTAGGAATACAAGCCTTACAAGGTTAATAAATCTTTCAAACAGGGCTCTTTTTACTCATCACAGCAGAAGTTACCAACAGTGGCAAAAAATCTGAAGGGGGAAAAAATTAGCATGCACACCTTGATCTCATGTTTTCATCACTAATGACTGGAAAAGGACCCGATAAACACCCTAAATACCCCGGAGACAGTTTTCCCGGAATCGATGTAATCTGTACTCTTTCATGGCGAAAACAAACATCAGATGTTGGGCTTTTTTGTCCAGAATGAAGAAAGCTTACGTTTACAGACTCGCCTTTTATTTATTGGTCCTAAAATGCCACCAAGCACAGAGTGAAACACTGTCTTCAGGATGAAATCTGAAACCAAAGGCGCTTAGTGTTACTGTTGCTGAAGCTACAAGATTTATGTCTGAAATGGGCATTCCCTAGTCTGAGGAAGAAGCACAAGAAGGCAATTCAGTGCTGTTGATTACTGTTGTTTATATTTCTAAGACAAGTGAGAAGTTTAGTATACTCTTGTATACTAAACCCTAAGCCCTAAAAGTTGAACCTGCAATCCCACGATTGCACTTCAGGAGCTGCGTGAGATCCTTAATTAATAACGGCATGAGCTCCATAGACTGTAACATCCCTCACTACCAGTTAAGATACAGCAAAACATCTAATATCATTTATCACAGGAAACTGCCAAACCTGCTTGTATCAACAAAATTTCTGCAGACTAAAGACTTGAGAAGTATTTTGTACATAGCCAGCGTCATAAACTATTCGGCTACACTATTCCTCAACAATCCATTTACCCTTATTTTCTTTTAGGTTTGGAAATCAAACTCTAACACTTTTTGCAGCTTTGTTATTTATGTTAGTCTTAAAACATATTTGAATTTGGACTCAGACACATTTCGCACCATTGAGTTGACACCAACGGTCTTAGTCACTCTTAATCTCTTCATGGCTCTTCTCCCCTCCAGCCTTTTCTCGGTCTACTTTCTTTAGTACGTGTGCACGTGCTATTACATACATGCACGCTAAGTGCCTTGGAGTGTGCATGTGTGAATCGAGTGCCTTAGAGTGTTTTGTGTGCACATGGAGGAGTGGATAATTTGTTCCACATAAGAGCGATATTATAATGCCAGCACTCGTTTTAGGGGGAACAAGATTTCTGGTCTGACAGTGGCAGCTGCCTCCAGCTGAGCTCTCAATCCATTTGTTGTTTAACTTTCACTCTCTCTCGCCTCTCCTCTGTTTTTGTCCTGTTTCCCCCTCTATGTGTTCCTGTCCTCTTCTGTTGTGCGTCTCAGCCTCTCTCTGTGCTCTGCTTTGACAGTTAACAGAGGTCACTGTTTACTCTCATTTATCAGTCAATCATCGCCCGCTGCAGGGTTCCAAACACAGCTATTTTTCCATCATCTGTCCGTCTTTTTTCATCACTGCTTCCAGAAGGATGATGAACACAGTGTAATATAATTATAAGGTGTTAATTTGTTAAACTATGTGTGGCAAATACTCTTTTTAATATTATTTCCCGCCTAACTCTGAGAACATTCCTGCTTAATCTTCTCGGAATACATAAATGCTGTCAGGGTTTTATTATTTTTGTCAGCGTGACAAGTTATTAAAAATTGTGCTGGGAATAAATGTGGTCTGTGAAATAATATCACTTTGTCCGTTTGGATAAGTTGTAAGATCATGTTGAGTTATGGGATTTTATTGTTTTGCCATTGTGATCACTAAACGTTCTGCAGGAGCATTAGTCCTGAATTAATGTGATTTTTTTTATAGATGTGGATTCCAAATGTTTTTTTCCAAATCTATGTCTTGATCTTTGCTCCCCATTAGCATAATAAAAAGCCCAAGATCAAATTTGGATTCACTTAAACCAGCCTAATTCAAATAACACCCCCACCATCACCGCCACCCCTTCCCCTTCTATCTCCCTCTTAGACCCATCTGAAGTCCGTGATTAGCATTTTTATGAATAAATAACAGTTTGATCTGTGCTATTTTTATTTTTTTAAGAGCTTGCATTTAGAATAGTTTTTGAGCCAAATGCATGTAGAATTTCCATACCCAAGTTTCTAACAAGGCCTAGATGTTCGCTTGTGCTGTGTGGCCCATTAGGTGTTGTTTGGGCACACTCTGGGAGAATGATTAATTCATCAGTGTGCCGTCTTTAAATATGAAGATGCTTGCTTCTGTCCCGACAACAGAACTCACAGTAGGAGGCCTTTCTTTTTGGACTGAAAAAGATTAATGCGCAGGCTTCCTGCTAACTATAAATATTAGCGGTTACTAATTATGCTGTGAAGTTAAACTATAGGCAAGATTTTAATGAGAAACATCCGCAGTGACTGGAAGAATACAGAAAAAACCAACAGATACCATGCACAGTGCGGAGACAGTAATGACTGGCGATATGGTCTGAAAAACACACATGGAGAACAAGTACAAAAGTGCGCGCTGTTCGCCGTGTTCATTTAACACGGCAGCAGGCCCATATGCTGTGAACATCTTGAGGGGCAGAGGGTTGACTTGCCTTACGTAACTGTTAAAGTTAGCACCATCTCAACAGGAAGAAGAGAAGAAACCCTAATCTAGGGGTTTACACACTACTTTCCAATTATTGTTTTTCAGATAGATTTGATTTTTGTTGATGGAAGCGATATGATACAGAATGTGACATCTGGATATCAAAACTACTTCCCTATTACGTCCTCTCGCTGCTTGATGTGCAAATTCAATTATAACTGAATTACAGCTTTTCTCATTTTGTTGGGTCGACCACTCTGGGAATATGTCAAGGGCCCCTGAAGGCACCCTGGGAGACACCAACCCCTCTCGTACAATGCCTAAACCTGTTCCCGGCTGACCGTGGTGAGTCCTCATTATCCTGCTCGTGATGTTATCATAAAACAGAGAAATATTTTTATGTGCATATACGAGGCCTGCAGGAATATCATAATCTAATCATGACTCCAATAAGCCTATGTCTCGTTCTAACTAGATCATGTCCTCTGTATACTTCAACTGCTCTTCTCATGCTGCACACACATAACACACACACACCAGCCAGGTCCCTTTTTTTGGCTCAGAGCCGAACAACATTGACCCTCTATCCCATCTCTGCTCTCCACCACCTGACATCCTAGCAGCACCTCCTCTTCACACTACCCTATCCCCACCTCTACTCCCACCGTTTCTTCCTCTCATCCCACTGATGTTGCCATAAAAAAACGGCAACATTTTATGTGGCCCCCAACCCACTCACCACCAGCACTACATCACCTCTCCAGGGGCATCTGCGGGAGTATCATTATCTAATCATAGCTCTAATAAGTCCAAACAAGATCCTGGGTGCTTCCATGTACCCTGCAGGCTCAGAGAGGCCAGTACCCTCCACACCATTTATAGACCCCCTCCATCCTTGCTTCCCACCAACACACACACACACTCCGGTACCCACAGGCCACTTCTCTCTCTCTTTTCCTCTACACGCCCCACATACATCAGTATGTCTTTAGCACTGGCTGGGCTGTACAGGCAGAGAGAGAGAAGAGACAGAGTATTAGTATTCAGAGCACAGTGAGGGAAAAAAGGAGAGGGAGTGAGCAAGCAGCAGAGAGAAAGAGAGAGAGAGTGAGAGGGAGGGGATAGTGAAATAGAGAGGAGGAAAAAACACAAGGAGGGGGAAAAATATAAGAGAAGAACACGGGAAACGGGAGGGAAAAGAGGGGAGGGGAGATATATCATATTGTTCATTTCTCTCTCTTAGTCTGCCATCCCGGTTGCGCGGCTTACTGCTCGGTGCCGTCTTGGAGAGGAAAAGAGAGTGAGAGAGAGAGCGAGAGAGAGGAGGGGTGGACAGAGCGAAAGAGGGCGGAATGCCCCTTTACAGGCGTCGCATCTGACTAGAACAGCGGAGAATCTCGTAATTCGGAAATTGGTCAGATAGGAGGACACTGCTTTCTGCAACACCAAGGTAGGGAGACCTTCCCTTTTGTTGCCCCCTTTCAAGCAGCATGCATGCGGGTCTGTGATATCCGCGATGTATGCTTTATTCGCGTCATATCTCCTTTGATCCTGCATCCCGCACCGTGCTCTGCTGAATGTGCCCTAAATCTCGCAGCATGTGTCTGTTTTCCATGAATATTTAATGTAGATTATTTGTGCATCACTCTGGCTCTTCTGTATTGCATTCTGCCATTGCATATTCGAGCCTATAGTGGGATGCATGCTGTGTGGAGGCAGTCTATAAGGTAACGGAGGCTGGTCTAGCCCATATGACAGATACCAGTGTCACAAGTGTATTAATGGCAGCTATCCTCACAGACGACAGTGATTAAACTTTTTTTTTTCCACGAGAACGACATGAGGTATGAGGCGAACAGACAGAGGGGTGCGCGCGCGAGCACGCAGAAAACACACAAGACAGGTTGACGTGCGTAAGACGTGCGTAATCCCCCTTCCACCCACACCCACACCCCAACCAGCCTACCCCACTCCCCCTCACCATCAAAGACACAGTTTCCTTCCCACCACAGAGAACCATATTTATGCAAATGGTCAAAAAAAGGAGAGAAAAAAACAGCCGCTGAGACACACTGACTCACCGACTCTTACATGGTGCTAGGTGAAAAATGAAGTGAAGGCGGCCCGTTGTCTGTGCGTGTGTGTGTGTGTGTGTGTGATTACACTCCCTGTCTGTAAATAGGTCCCGCTCTGCAGCTCCACGGGCTGTGCAAGAGACAGGAAGAACAGTACCAGTATCCCACGGTTCCTGGCTGGCCACTTGCTCTCTATTTCCTGTCCCATGTTATAGATAATTTAAACACTTGCAGCTCCAACAGGCCCAGAGTGGCAGAAAGCTGTGAAAACCTCAACAGAAACCCTGATATGTGTGAATGGAGGATAGAAATAAGTGGGGATGAAAGGAGACACTGCCTTTTTGAAAGCGAAGGGGTGTTTGGTTGAATGTTTATAGAGATATATGGTCTTTAGCTGATATTAACACTCACCCACCTCATGTTATTTATTTGCTGAGAGGGTGTCCAGGAGCTATTATAGGACTGGCTAAATTGGAACAACCTCGAGGCTGAGGCTGAGCAAAGCTATTACCTCTAGTCAATAGACATTAATATCCCCATGCTCAATCTCGGCCTCATACACCGCCAAGTCTGTCCCCGTGAAACCGCTCCACTGGAGTAACCAAAAAGATGTGTTGTAGTAGCCCTATCTGTTTACCCTTGTGCATCAATCCGTCACAGCCGAGTGAGCAAAGAGGAGCGATGATAGCATTGTCTCAGGCAGACATCGCTGTGGCCTCAAAAGGAAGTGATGCAAAACAGAAAGGAGGATATGCCGGCACTGGTGGAGAGAGGTCATGACCTCAGTACATCAGGCATACTCCTGACGAATAGGGAATGATCTGAGGATACAAGAGTACATCGATTTGAGGTGGTATAAAACATGATACAGCCCAGCAGGGTAGAGCGCAGCTGATAGCATCAAAGTCCAGAATAGAGAGGATAGGGTCACGGGGCCAAGATGCCAGTCTATGGAGTACAGCTGACTTGAGATGAGAGAAAAAAAAGTTAATGTGAAAACTGCCAAAACACCAGAAGTGTGAAATTCACTTAAACACTTAACTGAATTAGCAGACTTTCAAAACAAAAACATAAACAAAACCTTTCAGGCAAAAACGAGAGGTTCAATTAGAGATGACTTCCAGGTACAGATGAAAACAAAAGAAGGCGCGTGGCAGCAGATAGAAAGACTTGAAAGCACGTTCAATGAGATCCGCCTGAAACATCCTATTAGGTATAACCAATGGATTAGTCTCCTTTGTCTACAGAAGCATTATGTTCTGACATAAAAAGGCTCTGACTGGTCTCAGTTTTGCAATTATGAAGGTGTTCAGTTTTACCTCCATGAAAATAGTTTGACATTTTAGCAATAAACAGTAATTCTGTTTAGACCAACCTTAAGAGAGAAAGAAGCTGAATAGGAGGAAAAGAGGGTTTTATGATCTTACACCGCCTCAGACTGTGGGGTGAACTGAGAAATTAAATTCCAGAAAAAAAAACCCCAAAAACTCAAGGTAATACTACAACTGCTGTTTCCACTGCTGATGATATCGATCCAGGTGCCTTTGAACTGGAAAAACTAAAATTGTAGAAGACCCACATGTGATGTATTTCATTCAGCACACAGACAAATATATTATTATGCTAAATGACCATATTGGGTTGCAAAAGATCACAGGTTTGTGGTAAGCATCTGAATGTCTTCTGCTTCTTATTCAGCAGACAGCAGCGACTCAACTGTCTTATCACTGTAATTCCCAAACCCAGCTGAGGTGTGTGATTCTTCCTTCAGAGGCAGATTCCACATACAGATTTCAGCGTTCACTCCTGCTCTCCAACATGATCCTTGTTACTGAAAAACCTGCCCCCTGGGTTTTTATCAAATTCACATTCGCCACACTCAAGGATTTCTGTTTTGTTTGTAGCAGCTGTCGGTGGAATTTCTGAGCGAGGGAGAAAAACCATTGTAATTCTTGTGTGAGGGAGGTGCTGCGCTAAAAAATAAGAAATCCAATACCCCCCCCCCCAAAAAAAAAGAAAAAGAGAAAAATATAGAGAGAGTGCATTCAATATTAGATAAATATTTATTACACTATGCCCCAGCCATATGAAATGGGAGTAGTGCTGGGTTGGTTTGTTTTTTTGGTGTTTTTACTCAGACTTTGGATGTGGTTTCTCTTTATAGTTTGGATATTTTATGCACCTGAGAGGAGCCCCCAAATCTGTCCTTACTGTGCAAATGTAAGAAATCTCTTCATTAAAAGGGGATGCAAATATAAATGCCTCATCTGCTTTATCACCTGTAAGTCGGAATGAGGATGTAAAGGCTGCAATGAGCCTTTAAAAATGAGTAATTTAGCTGATGCTCTTATCCTAAGTGATTAACGGGAGGGGGCAGCCAGGGGTTTGGCATCTTGGTGAAGGACACCTGTGTAGCTTTGAACTTGCAGTCTCTTTCGTACTGATACAGCCCTGAATTTGGGTTTACATCCATTAAAGCTACTAACGGGTGTCTGGTGCGACTGGCCCTTTTTTCCTGGACAGATTTAGCTCATGATCTGATTGGCTTGCTTCATCTCATCCAGCTCCCATCTCCTTCCCGTTAACGTGATTGGGCAAGACTGATTGTTTTTTTTTCTCCGTGGAGTGATTAGGCTGTGACCTTGCGCTGCGTCCTGTCTCCTCTGCCCAGTCGGACAGTGACCTTACTGGTCGACTGGTCTGTGTTGTGGCGTATTCGTTCCCTGTGTGTATTGATCCCAGGCAGAACAGCAGTCAATGGAGCGTCTGTGGGAGGCTTAGTGTTGCTCTGTACAGTAAAGTAGGAAGGCGCATTTCTGGGCATGCTGCTATCTCAGTTGAATGCTCCATCACCATGTTTCTAAAGGCATATTCATCGGCGAATACCCATCTTCTGTAAATATTTTGCTTGTAGTAAATTGCATCGCCCAAAACCTTGATTACCATTGTTGCTGTGTCACCCTCGCCGCCAGCTTCCTGTTTTTTTTCCCTGCCCTTCTCTGCTCCAATTTTTCCCCTCCCTCTTTATCTGTCTCGCCTCCAATTTAATGTCAGCATCTCTCTTATCCCTCTCTCGCCGTCTCCCTATTCCACTGTCTCTTGCTATACAATCGTTCTTTCTGTCTGTCTCCTCCATTTCTTTTTTGCCTCTCCCTCTTGATGCTTTCACTGGCATTTGAGGCGTACAGTTTTGTGCCAGACAGCCATTTCTCAGATTGAGATATCCCAGGTTTTAAGTCACTCAGACAGATTTGCTATCTTAATGGGCAAGAGTAAGGGTGGGGTTGTTGGAGGAGGGCTTGTGTTGCTTTTTGATTTGCCAATTTTGGATTAATTTCTGTAATAGGTTGCGGTGAGATGTAAAGATAAATGGACTCTGCATTAACTGAGTTTCCTGCACTGATAAAACAATCTTGCTTGCATTATCAGCATAAATCTAACAAAACAGTGCGTGCACAATCAGCTTTCTTGCATGGAAAAAAACATATTTGCAAGTAAAATCAAATTTTCATATTCATCTGGTCATTTTTTAAAAGCGATATCTACTTAACTTTAAAAGTTTCAATTGTCTATTTTTAATTAAAACAAGTGAAATTCGATGCTGGTAGTAACACGGTTTTTGGCAGTAACATGCATCTAATTATCTTTTCAAATTAATGAAGATAATTAGTGAAATTCAAATGGGATAACTTCTCATTACTTTTTGACTTTTGAAGAGCAGTGAGTCACTGTTGACAGAGATCATGGCATGGCATTACTTCCCAGCTCTTTTAATGATAAGAGCACCATCCCTTTGATCACACGAGTCCATGCTGACACTGGGATTGAGATCAATCCAGCAACCCACTGCACTCAAGGTGTCACAGTCTCTCTAATCTAACATGAAAGTAAATATAACTCAACCTGGGCAAGTGAACTGTAAATATCCACATCCATCCACAATCTTTGCCACTGCAAATTCCCAAATGCCCCCCAGAGAGGCTACAATATTAACAGGAAACTGCAGACTATAGAAAAAAAGCAGGTGTTGGTATAATGTATCCAGATGTCTACTGAGCTTAGTATAAAGTCCTTCTAGAAGCACATCTTGCCACTCGGCAGCCATTCTGGCAATGCCTCGAGAGAGGCTCGATATTAATGTTGATGGTTATTGGGATATCAGCAAGGCCTGGGGAACATTTAACCAGACAACCCGATATCACACCAAAACTTGTAATAGACACACAAGTCCGCTGTGTGTATTTCATGCTTTGCCTCTCCAAAACATGAAGTGGACATGTATACAAAAGTTTTATTACCAGCACGAGGACATAGCGAAATATCTCCCTTTGCTGTTACTGCAACTTCCTGCAACTTCTGCATGCAAATCTTTTTCACGCTTTTTAGAATCAAAGCGTGAAATAGACACATTGGACCGGCGTAGCTATTACACATTTTGCTGTAATACTGGGTTTACCCAGATGAGAAAAGCCTTGAGCTCCAGGGAGATCATCCAATACACTAAGCTATGTTTGTTCAGCTCGCAGCAGAGACATGGAGAACTATAAAAACTGCCATGGTCAAAGTCCAAACTTTCTGAGCCAGTCCCTGCGACAAATCCTCTCCGTCTGATGGCAAAACAAGGCAGACAGAGCAACGTCCCAAGCAAGAAGAGATCCTTAAAAAGCCAGCAACCAACATCAATAATGGACCTGGAACACAAAATGAAAATGAAAAAGCGCACCGCCACAAAAGACCTGGTGTCGGGACCTCATCGCAGACATCAAAGTGACAGGACTAAGAGGGGAATGGGTAGTAAAGGCAGGGTTAGTCAGGATGAGGGCCTAACTAACTTTAACTGGAATATACAAATTACATGCAAAGGCTCAAAGGTCTAATTTATTAAGGGCTCAATCCAGAGTACTAAAGTCAACAGCATCAGTGTTCATTCTTTGGGTACGCTAAATAAATTCTAATGCTAATTCACATTTTGGATGTAGTTAGCAAAAAAAACAAACAGAAATTACACTTTCCTACACATTTACTAATTAACCACATACTGATATAATGATTAGATAATCCGATAACACAAATCTGAGATAGTCGTGAACCTCTACAGTGCAAATATGTCACAACAACGACACAGCTGGTTCATTTTTTCCCCCAGTTTAGCTGTTGACTGGTTCTGAGGGGGCAGCAGCATCTTTTCCTTTACTGATTTCTACTTTAGATTTCTGCTTGGGATTCTTTGAGTGCTATGATTTCCTTTTATAATGCATAAAAGTGTAACTAATGTGCATCATTTTTCCTGCTACAAACTGCCCGACACAGCTTCTCAAAAAGCTACGATGCTTTTTTGCTGTTGAAAGAAAGATTCCAGATGGGGTAAAATATCTGCATCTCCTCTAGCTTTGTGATTGTACTGACAGGGCACCTATTTGCTCATTTCTAACTCCACAACTGTATTTTGGCTGTACTAGAGTAGCTTTGCATGACTCACTCCTCAAGCTCCTCCCCCATAAAGGCAACTTTCTTATAAGCCATCTTACTCCTGAGTGGCTGTCTCTCGCAAACAGAAGATTTGAAAAGTGGGTGATTTGGGGGCTTCTCTCCCAATAGCAAAGGCCATGTGCCTACGATGGCCATATTGAAAATATCCACTCTCATTTAGTTTATACACAGAAGAGGCAAAGAAGAGAGCGCTGGCAGGGTGGAGTGGGTGAAGACGAGTATCAGGGGGGTGATTTGTGACAGAAGTATAGCAGCAAGAGTGAAAGGGAAGGTTTACAAGATGTTAGTGAGACAAAAAGACAGGAGGCAGAGATGTAGGTTGCAGAGTTGAACATGCTAAGATTTCACTGGAAGTGACCAGAAAGGACAGGATTAGAAATGACTATGTCAGAGGGAAAGATTATGTCGAGCGCTTTGGAGACAAAGTTAGAGAGGGAAGGCTGAGATGGTTTGGACATGTGCACAGAAGAGATAGTGGACAAAGGATGCTGAATAGAGGGATGCCAGGCAGGCGAAAAAGAGGAAGAGGCTTGTGGATGTGATGAAGAAGGAAATGCAGAGGGTTGATGTGACAAAGGAGGATGGCAGGATTAGGGTGAGATGGAAGCAGATGATTCATTGTGGTGACGCCTAAAAAAAGAAGAAGAAGAGAAGAGTCAGAAACTGAGCGCCTCAAGTAATAGTGAAGAAAACCATGACCGGTTTTCTTTAAGAGGAAAAAATTAACAAAATAAGATGTTGGGGTTTAGTCAAGATACAGTTACAATGTTATAGTTCATGATACTAATTTAACCCTGTTCCTCTTCTTTTCCTAAGATTAATTTTTTTTAGTGTATAGACTGACCGACTTTCATTATGTGACTGAGAGCAAACAAGACAGGGGAAGTGTGTTTCTGTCTTCAAGCAGAGGGACAGAAAACTTGAAAGGGTTTGGAAGCATTTCTTGTTTCTGATCTTGTTCGGAGTGAAATATGTCTTTGCCTAATGCAGTGATTGATGGAAGGCTGGGAGACAGATGGACACATAAGGAGCACTTTGCTAGGGAGGTGCCACTCAGTGCACAAAGACTGACGCTGACATTTCACAGAACAACATACATCAAATGATCAATAGTCCTTCCCCTGTCTGACGAGGTACCTTGCTTGAGAAATAGGGCCGCTGCTTTGCAAGGACAAAACAGCTCAGTGGAAAAGTGAGCTGACCTCTCACCACGAACATTGTTTTGCCAGTGATTTATTTTCCGACCACACCACTTGTACAAGATAAGGTTTTTGGCCAGGACATGTTCAATACTGGTGGTTTTTGGAGCAAATCTGTAATATCAGACACAAGTTTGCACACGTTCTTTGGTCAGAGTCCCTGGAGACTCGCACACTGTGAGAAACTGGAGTTTGGGCACTGACCTGTTTTTATTTTGACAGAATGAGATCGGAATTAAAGGCAGCATGCTAAAGAAGGCCTGTTTCCTTTGAATGAAAGGCTCATGAGCAAACACTTAAGGGAGTCAGACTTAATGCATCTAATTATATCTCAATCTGATGTTTGTGTGATTTTTGAGTCCCCTGTTGTCTTCATTCACCTTACTGATTGATTGATTCCTAATGTTCTTCCAGGTTCTGTTGAAAAAAATCTCCACGACTGACAGTGACAACCAATCCACGCTGATGTGCTGGCAAGGCCAAGGATCCCGATGCATTCCACCAATTCCTGCTGGAGCTAGATGACTAAGAGCTCAGCACAACAGGCTCCCATTTCTGATCTTGGAAACATTAGGAAAATAACAAGATAAAGGTTATGCATGCACTGCAGGCATAACTCCACGCTCCTCAGCCAAATCTGTTTGCAAAGAAAATTTCACACGTAGTGTCTCCACACGGGCTTGCAACATGGCCCACAACCTGAAGAGCTGAGTTCAATAAAGGTAAAACACATAAGTAATATCTTTAATTTAGATTTTTCTTTCAGTTTGACTTTTGGTACACAATTTTTAATCTATGAAAGAAAAAAAAAAGCCAGAAACCAGGCGCACTCTCTTAAAGTGTTTGTGGTTTCAGTATATTTATCTTTTAGAGACTCACTGGAAGAGAGCTCACAATTATCTAAATTACTCTGTAATTACAGTAAAAAGTGTTTTAGTTTGAAACATGACATACGTTTCCAAAATGACTGACCCACTGGTCAGTTTTAGACAACAAACTAATCACGGTATCCCCAGGAGATAATTGACAGCAAGGCCCTGTGCAATTAAGGGCGCACCATATTGAGTGAAGGATCCGGCATTATTCAAAGGCTCCTGTTTAAGGGATAGGAAATAAAACTCGCTCTATTTAGTTCTCTATAAAATACACAGTTTTAGCTGTATATTGTTGCTCATAATTTAATTTCTTCATTTCACCAAGTGGTGTGTAAATGCACAGCCATCCATCCACTGTCTAATCTTAATCAGTTTTTATTTTATTTATATTGCACCAGATCACAACAACAGTCACGTTAACGAGGCTTAAACTTACTGTAAATTGATTAGTTTTAATTTTGCTATAGTCATCTCAAGGTGTTTTATGTTAAAACGTGAAAGAGCACACACTTGACGACAGTGGGGATGAAGAACTCCCTTGTTAACATTAATAACACTGTGTCTTTTCAGATGTGCAGGTTGCCAGTTCCATAGGCATTAATGCACCATCATACATCAGAGATGCAGGTTTTTGAATTGAGCACCGAAAACAAGCCACATGGTCCCTCTGCCCTTCTGTCTGGAAGCCGCGATGTCCGTGTTTTCAACTAAGAATTGCAAATTTTGATTTGTCTGACCACAGAAGAGTTTTCCAGTTTCCTCAGTCCATCTCAAATAAGCTTCCAGTGAAGACGGGGGTGATCTTCAGTACATGATGGAGCTTTAACCTCCAGTTGTGAATCACTCAGTAACTTGCGTTAGCAGACAGGGATTTCCACGACAGGATCATACCTGTTTTGAATGCAGTGCCACTTGAGGCTCCGAAGGTCACGGGCATCCCTTTGCACACTGAATCTTTTGATGATATTGTATACTGTAGGTGATGGCATTGTCAAAGTCTTCACAATCTTACATTCTGAGGTTGTTCCACAATTGTAGATCCAGGTTTTTTACAAACTGGTGAGCTTCTGTCCATCTTTACTTTTGAGACACTCTAGCTCTCTTAGATGCTCTTTTTATGCCCAGTCATGTTTCTGACCTGTTGCTAATTAACCTAATTAGTTGCTAAATGTTCCTCCAGCAGCATCCTTTTGGTTTGACGTTGACAATAATTGCATCATAATGCTTTTATTTACATTTTACATGCCATCCCAATTTTTTTGAAACCGGTGTAATAGAAACACAAGGTTAAACTGAGGGTTGACTTAAGAGTTTAATTCATTAATATAGTTACATATACATTAACATGTAATTTAACATGTCATTTAACCTTGTGGTGTCTTTATTTGCCCAAGAGCCTTCTGCTGCCATGTGCATAGAGGAGGTGGGAGGATGAAATTTGAGCAATGTGTCCTGCCTGTAGGAGCGTTCAAGAAAGTCCACACATGTAAATGTTACGTTTTTGTGTGCAAGTTTTGTCTATCAGATGAAAAAAAATCATCAACAGTCCTCATCAGCACGACCAGCAACTAAATACTTAATCACACATCAGAAATTTTAGTTTTGCCCTCAACAAGATCAAATTTTCTCACCCTTTCTTCAGTTTTCTCTAATCAGTCTTCATAGTGTATGCTAAAGCAATATTATACAGCCAGCCATCTATCAGGGAGTTGCTGATGGTTCTGGCATTCATGTTCACACTTAATGGCTAAGGTGACCAGTCTGCCAGAAACTTGATTTGTCTCCTTTTATGTCCTCACATCTCAGGTCGCCACTTTCTCTCATTTTATCTCTTTCAGGGAAAGTGAGAGGGGCGGGTGCTGCTCACTCATTCATGGGCACATCGGTCTGGCCTCTGCGATCCAGCCTGCAGAGTCCCTTGTGTTCTTGCTTTATCACAGCTGTCCCCTCAACTTCCTCTGCCTAATCGCTCTCAGCTCGCACCTTGTAAAAGGTGGACAGCCCAAAACTGTGCTTACCCAAGCGCCGTCCGATAGGTGAGGGCGGCGAGGGCTGCGCTGTCATTGGCTGACTGCTGGTGAGAGTGCGATGCGGATTGGAGGATGTCAGGGGACTGGGATGAAGACCTGTGTAAGAAGGCGCTGGTGTTGGTGGAGGAGCTGTGCTTCAACACGAGGGGTTACAGCCAGAACGAACGCTGCCAGGAGTTCATCTTCCTGAGGAGGGGCAACAGGCCGCTAGATACAGGTAACACACACACCTGGTGCTTCTTACAAACAGTGATTCAATAAAAGATGGATGTAACGTGCGTGTTTGCAAAGTGAAGTCAACGTGGAAATGACTTAAACCTACATGCTCTGGAAAAAAGAGAGAGAAAAAAGGCCCTCAGTTCCCTTCATCAGTGACCTCAATGAACACTTTTTGGATAACCTTATGGGCTCAACCACAAGTTCCACTTGCTAAAATTATAAGAGAAGGATTAACCAGAGTATCCAGAGCAGTCAGTGCTGTGTGTTGTGTACTCAGATCCACCCCTTATTTGTCAAAGCAACACAGGAGCAATACTGGAAACCCTTAACACGAATGTGACTCCTCTAACCAGTGGATAACACCACAGCGGCGTTTAAATACAATCTATGCTTATGAATCAAGTTTGGCAGTTCATTGGTGTTTTAATGCTATTTTTCTTTTGTTTTAAACTTATAATTATTTCTATAAAACCTCAGTGAAATCTGCCTTATTCTAGGAACAGACTACATGAAATGAGTCTGATCATCCAGAAGATATAAGGTGTCACTTGGTAACAAAGTGGTTGTCATGTTGTGCATGCAGTCTTTTTTCCCTCTTTTTTTTGCAACAGTAAATAGGCTGATATTTATGTAGAGCTTTTCTGCTTTTCTGATCAGTGTGAACTGCTCTAATACTAAACAGAGGCTTTTAAGGTCTTGGTTCCCTCAATTCTGCAAGCTTGACCGATATAAGCACAGAGATCTCAGTCAGCAGTCAGGAACTTTCTTTCTCTGCAATTTATTGATTTTTCAAGATTCTCCCCTTTTTTTTTTAAATTTTGTGTTTTACAAAAATTGCCAGTTAAGCCTACTGCTTCCTGCTTTATGCCAAGTTCAGTCTACACAACACCAGCATGATTACAGCCAAACCTGGAAGGCGTTGGTTAGGAGCTGACTTTGGAAATGAAATTGTTTATTGTTGCACTACAGTTGACCGAAAACCAAAGTTGAATCTGGGAACCCTATGTTAGGGTTAGGGATGTTAGCATGTTAGTATGTCTTTGAGTCCTCAAAGGTTCTCGAATTTCACAAAGAGAGATCTGTCAGCAACTGTAAACATTACAGAGCAAAAGAGGAGTGATGTTGCTTTTGTAGCTTAGGGGGGCTGTGAAATCGCGAGCTAGTGCCTCCTTCCTGATGACGTCAAACACACTGTGAATGACAGAATGATTGATCAGGGAGCCACCTATGCTCTGTCTTGTCCTTCAGTCAGAAAAGAGGAAGATTTTATTACTCTATAATGGCCCGATCTGACATAGCGACCAGAAATTAGGTAGCCTGTGCTCAGCATTAAAGCAACACCTTATTCAAGAAATACCCTTGAAGTATCAAAGACTCATCAAACCCTGCAGTTTGTAATTTACTCCTTCACGCAGAGCAGGAACAGCCTGATTTGAATCAGTTTAAATGTACTGCGAAGAAAATGAGCTTTCACCGTGGACAAAGTAGCAAAACTTTCCAAACATCTGCAGCAGAATAAATAACCCTTCTGCTGCGCGTCCATATGCTCCGTAGATTTCAAAAACTCACAATCTTAGCAAAATATGCCTAAATATCCAGAGACTTGCCATGGCTGATCTGTATGTTTTGATGCTTTTTTTCTCACCCGCCATGAAAACAAACTAAAGTCAGCTTTGATTTTCAATTTAATCTTTTCACAAGGACCACAGTGGCTGGACTCTCTCTGAAGGGAGGAAAATGTGAACTTAGCAGACACCTTTCAAGCCTACAGCGAAGGGAATGGTGATACTATAAAAAGATTTGGGGTATTGCTTTAAGGAACTGCTCTTTTTAATATAGGCATGATTGAAGGTTTAAGTATTCCATTATGGACCAAATGAAGTTTTACACCAAAGGCCTTCTTCTAAAACTGGAACTCTTTTTTTGTAGGTTTTGTCCCGAAAGAGGTAAGAGCAAAAGATTCTTTTTTAGTACTGACTCGTCACAGTGACTTTAAGGTATGATGAGGCAAAATGTTAAGAAGAGTGCTCACATTTAAGGATGGTTAGAGGTACTGTGCACTCACAACAACAGACCATGAAATATTCACGTTCTCGACTGAAGTGGCTAAGGTACAAGTCCATCCCATTTCTTTTATGATCCCCAAAAGAGTCTCGGTAGAATTCTGTGATTGTTATCTCAGAGCTGGATTATAAGAATATATATATTTATATCATCACATCCTTTGCCAGAGTGAATAGGTACACCCTGCTGCACTGTGGATGAGAGTATTGTGTGTAGGTTCTTAGTGAGCCATTTGGAAGTGCACTGTGCTGTTATGCAGATTAGCATGGATCTGTGGCTCAGTGTAGATTAGCCTGGATTGCCTGTGTGTTGCCTCCGGAGATTTGGATGGCTCTGAGAAGAAATGTCATGCCATGGTTTTAGGCGCTGGCCCCCACCGCTTACCAGCTGTGATTTTTCGGTGTTTGCTGATGGAAGTCCGCGGTCCCTCGGAGGATCGCGACCGCTGAAAGCTGTCAGTGAATGACTTGTGTAAGCAGCGGAGATGTGTTTGATGTGGAGCAATGTACGACTCCCAGTGGGCTTGCATCAGTCGCTGACTGACAGGAAGTCTCAGTCCCTCTTCACGGCGTACTACAGAGGCCTTCTACCCACACACCTACCCGCCTGCTGACTCGCTTTTTATGCTTTGTGGATTAGCGATGGATCTTTGGCAGGATCAGCGCTCAGGAAGTTACAGCGACTGCCCTAAAGAGAGACAAATGGAGGCGAGTGGCTTGGCCCCCGACAGTCCCTGCACACATTTGATCACAGCCACGTCTTATCAGCACACCCTGATCTGCCAACTGCACACAACCTCCTCCTCTAGCTCCTCGCTTTGTTTTTTTCCCCTCTCCAGATCAATACATTAACCTTTCTCATCCTCAAACTCCTCCCCTCTTTGGGTTTTGCTCTAAATCACTGTCAGCTTGTTTTCCCCAATCTCTCCTTTTCCCTTGCTCTTTCTCTCTCACACTCTCTTTGTATCATTTCCTGTGTGGTTTCGAGCCTTTCACACATGGTGTGGTAATTGTATCAGCTTTATCAACCCCCCACCCCCTCTTCTCTCTAGAAACAAAAAGGAAGAATTGACCCAGTCATCGTATATGTCTGTTGCAACATGCGCACCAATCTGTTTTTAAGCCTTTCTATGTTTGTAGCAGCCCTACATTTTTTCCCACCCCTCATCACGGCTGTCTTTATTTCTCTTTTGCCTCATTTCTTTACCACCCCCCCCCCCTCCAACATTTCTTCCTTCCTGTCTCCTGATCTCAGTCATCATGTTCTCTCGTGCTTTGCTTTTGCTTTTTTCCTTCCCCCCCATTCGTCGCTCCTCAATTCCCACCTCATCATGTTCTCAACCACCAATCTATGTCCCCTCGCCTATCCTCCACCTCCACGGCCCCCCAATCATATCTTTTGAACAAGTGCTGATTAATGACATACAGGCTGATGAATAATTCACCAAAGAGAAGCTGAGGCAAAGCAGGGGGGAGACAGATAGAAGGTTGGGGTGACGAACAAAGAGAGCGAGAGAGAGCACGCAGAGGCAGACAGCATGGGGAAAAAAATGACAGCGAGGAAAGAGGGGTGTTTGAGGGGATTACATACGAGAGAGTGAAAGAGAACGTGAGGGAGGGCGGATGGAGACAGTAGGCGAACCAAGTTCCAGAAGATGTAGCCCTGGGCTGAAGGATTGGCTTCTGTTGTCTTGTTTTCATTCATTTGCTCTCAGTCTTGTTGTCAGCCGGTTACAGATAAAATGTAATTCTTCTTTGTTTGATTTAAAAGTGCTTATGTCTTTGTCATGCCCATAAAGGCACTCTGAAACAAAGTAAATTAAGACGAAAGGGAGGTTAAGGCCTTTGTGTGAGACTTGTGGAGGTTTGGAAAACATTTCCTTCTGTGGGTGAGACAAAGTTATAGTATGCAAAGGTCGTGCCTGGCCCGCCTGCGGACAGAAAAAACTCTTAATTGGTGACCTCGTGTTCTGGATGCAGCTCAAGAGGGCAAAAGGTAAAAAAAAATTTACTTATATGCCGCAAGGTGCAGAGGAGTACACAGTCTGGGAAATCTGAACGCTGTGTCTTACTTGGTCTGCTTACAGTGATTGAATATTCATGTTCAGGGCTCTGGGCCTGTAGTTCATTTTGATTCTGATTGGTCCGTTTGTCATGAAAGTCGTCAGACCAAAAGATGCTATTTATAAAAAGACTTCAAATGGTCCGGGATAAGAATAAATACTCATTGTATATTCGGTCTATTTATTAATTAATATTCATATAATATTTATAAGGTATTTACAAATGTATTAATTTATAATGAATTTACAAGTCAGAGTGTCCAGCATGCGCACATGTGCCCACTCCTCAGCAGAAGTTATAAAGTTTCCCGGCCCAAGAGCTCTGTCAGCGGCTGCTGCTGCTGGAACTGTCCAGCAGTCTGGTGCTGAAATGGCTCTTTTTTTGTATTTTTTTATTTTATTCTGCTCACTTTCTACATACGGATGAGTCATACTCCACCCTTCACCATCCCAAACACCCACATCCTCACCCTCACATATCCACACGCAGAAAACCCCCAACCCCACCCTCACTCCACAGTTACAATCCTCACACATTAAAAAGCTCATAACCGTGAGGAAATGCAGGATGACACTGCATAGAGACATCACTGTCGGTGTTGGTGTTTTTTTAATTGCTACCCCCACCCAACCACCCCACCGCCTCCTCTCCTTCTCTAAGAACATCCACTCTGCCAGCGTTTGCCCTCATTTTAAGCTCAGGATTCAAATTTGGGATGTGAGCTTGAGGGGATGGCTGCATATTGCTATTTACGCCTACAGCAGGTTCCCTTTCCTGCCTCTGCCGCTCCGTGATGCGTGATTTGTAGATAATGTGGTGATGTTGGGAGCGATGTGCGTGCGTGTGCGCGCGTGTGGATTGTTCATCATGCAGTGGTTTATTGTTGATTTCTCAGACATATGTATGCATAACATGTTAACGTGTAAAATACCAGATGCATGCTGATGAAGACGCTTTTTAAAAAAATGCCTCAGCAGCTATTGGATTACATTTGGTACACACAATCATGTTAGAATTGATCTCGTAAGCATGCTCAAACCACTGCTAAACATAGACTGTATACAAAAATGTGCGCAACCACTGTGATGTTCAGTTGTCCATCCTTGGTCTGAGCATTTTGACCATCGCAATCTTGTTTTTGGTAAACTGGACATGATAAGCGGATGCTGCATTTTACTAAGAAACTTGCAATGTTATGGGGAAATCCTGGCGAAACATGAAACCAGGTAACATTTTTTAGCCTTTTATGGGTTTATTTAGCTTTTGACTTCAGGAGCAATTAAAGCACTGCAGACTAAGCTTACCTAACCCCAAATCAATAGAGCAAACAGACAAGTGTCCGTCCTCCTAACTCATTAAAATATAAAAACTTGTTATTAAACACATGCGCTGCTTGTCTCTACCTTGACTGTTACATTATTAGTATGACTGAAGTTTGCAGCTTGCACATAGGTCCAACAGAGATCACACCATACCCTACTTTGCTGTCTTTTTTATTCCAATGGGGACCATACTGTACCAAATAAAGGTCATGGTGTATACAAATAGACTTGAAGTTTGCAAATGAGGCCATAAACTCCTGAAAAAAGGAGAGAATGAGGGAGCTTTTCATAATAAGGACTTTTTCCACATAGTTTTTCTGCAAGCAGAGGATTTGCCCCCTGTTGGCCTATTGCAGGTTTAAGTTACTTCCAAGCTGGCTTCACGGTTCAGATGTCCATCTTTAATATCCAAGCTATGGCCCTTGGCAGCGCTTTCTTTAGCATTGTTAGCACTGTTGTGTTGCAGTGTGGGAGTGGGCTGTGCTTGCAAAGATTTTTTTTCTCGGAGCTCAGATTTAAAAAAAACCCACAAACATTCAGGGCTAACCCTGCCAGGCTCAGTGCAGGAAAATCGTGTAAAAATCTCAAGAGTTTAACTTGTTGGTTAAATAGAGGTTACAAAAAAGTGCACTCTCAGAAGTGTTATCTTGGCTAGAGACTTGTAAGTGTTAACTCGTCTCTTTACCTTCTTCCTGTGGTCCTCTGCAGAGATCTCTGTCAGTCTGCTGTCGGTCATTGTGACATTCTGCGGCATCGTCCTCCTCTCCGTCTCCCTTTTCGTCTCCTGGAAGCTCTGCTGGCTACCATGGCGGGACAAGGAGGGCGGAGGTCTGAGCCTGACATCGGGGTTGCTTCCTGGAACCGCCGGTGTCGGAAACCTTGCAGCTGCCGGGGGCTCGTCACTCTTACCCCCGCTGCTGCAGAGGAAAGAGGGCCACTCCTCGTCCTCGCTCTATCCCACCCTTGGCCAGCAGGGCCAGCACCACCCCCATTTCTCTGACCTGGTGGGGCTGGAGAGGGGTGAGGTCGGAGGCGTGGTTGGAGGGCCAAATGAGACCCAGGAGCACTCCTACCTGGACATGGACACCTACCCCAACAATGCTGGTGAGAGAGCAAAGACACGCAAACATTCATTTCAGCCAGGCTGAAAAAGCGATGCAATGTCTCCGTCAATACCCTCTCATTTTAATATACTCACAGGGTAGTGAATTTAATACGTTTACCTACATGCTGTACAATAATTTGTCTGAACTGTAGCAGTATGATGAATGTTGACCATTACTGCGTGTATATAAATGGGCTTCAGTGGTGCTACATTCAAGGAATATTACTTTTTCATCGTACTGGCGTGGTCTTTTATTACAGACATTTATTTAGTAGTAAAATTTAAAACAAGTGGTACACACATCTTTTAGGATCTAAATGACAAAAAATATAATGTGCAAATTTGTTATTTTATTATTTTTTTAAATAATTTTTGGAACATATGATGGAGGTGAGTGGCTGATTTACAACCTAAAGACCTCTGATTCCCGCCACCTGATAAATATATCTTTCCATTTAGCTCTGTTTTGTTCTTCTTGAATGCTGAAGGAACTCTACTAGTAGCTCCTTGGCTGCTTAATTGTCCTTAGCAGCTAGTTTTATCAGAGCATGCTTGCAGAAAACACCTGCATGCAGACCTCAGTGTCAATTTCATTTTAGCTTATGAGCCACACACAGCCCAATTCCATCTCAAGGGGGATGAACTGGTAAAACCGCTGCCTAATAACCTGTAAAAAATACTCTGTCCAAAAGTTCCCTTTCTTTTGGTGTATAGCTGTGCAAGTACGTTCTGAAAACACTCAGATTTAATCAGCCGTCTATTTAGATAATAGATTACGAACATCCTGAGATGTCTCAAGAAAAATGAGGGCAATTTCAGCAATATATATGAGTTTTTCCCACATTCAGTCAGTATACTGTCATTATAAAGAAACACTGCTAAATTAAAGAAGCACATGATCAATTCTTAACGAGCTGCAGCACAATGCTTCCTTTTGCAAAATACAGGGAAAATTCCCAAATCTATGACCTCCTCTGCAATTTTCACACTTTGCAAAGTCATTCGAGCGGCCGGTTCTGCCCCCCAGGCTCTTAGTTTAACACACCTGCTGTAGAAAATAAATTAAGCGTACTGAAACCCAAGTGAAAACAGATATGCCCTGAACAAACAAGCAATCTAATTAAAATTATTAATATTAATATTAAATATATTGAAGACTCTCATTGGAGTTTGCCTTTATTATTATTGCCTTTATTACTATAATGATAATATTGCACTATATGAAGATGAGAGAAGTAATGTTACATAATAGAATAACATATAAATATTCATAAAATGATAACAATTCTAATGATAATAATCAAATTATCAAATTAAACCGTACCTTTGCTTATTGAGTCTTTTTTAGCAGATTAATTAAATTCAAAATCCAATTGCGGTGCCAAGAGAGTTACATAACTGTAGAAATCCATAATGATATTTCAACGTCAGTATCACACATCACAGTTAGTAGATGGTAATGTGACACCATTATTCCTATGTATTTACCTCTGACTTAAAGCTGGGCTCAAGAGTTGGGAGTTTGCCTTGTAATTGGAAGGTTGCTGGTCCGAGCCCCAGCTTAGACAGTCTCGGTCATTGTGTCCTTGGGCAAGACACTTCAGAGGGCCCGGTGGCGCCATTGTCCGGCAGTCACTGCGCCCCAGGGTGGCTGTGGCTACAATATAGCTTGCCATCACCAGTGTGTGAATAGGTGGATGACTGGATGTGTAAAGTGCTTTGGGGTCCTTAGGGACTAGTAAAGCGCTATACAAATACAGGCCATTTGCCATTTTTATGCATTCTCGCTGTTTTTTGCTGTTTTGTGCTGTTTTGACTCAATTGCAGGAATAAAAGACAGCCTTAAAACATGCACCTGACTTTAAGCCATGCTGTCCAAACAGCATGTGATGATGGAGTGTTTTGAACTGGCCTGTCAGCTGAGCACAACATTATACAAAAACAGGCAGCAATTAGAAAAAGAAGCTAAAATAGAAACTGTTGTCAGAGATATTTTGGACCTGAGTTTATAAAAACAGCTCTGAGTTTTCATCCTGGAGTTTTATTTATGCTGGCTGTCAACGCTGGTGCACGCTGTTTATCATTATTCAATATCAAATGTTTGCTGGCTGCCTTTATTGCAGTTTGATGTAGCCTTGTTTCACGTCTCTGTATGCCTTTAATGCTGGCTCATGTTCTGCTATTGTAAATATGTCTGCTCATTCCTTCACTCCCCTCAGCTGGTAAATCACTGCCTGCTAAATCAAAGTACAACAATCAATGAGATCAATGTTGCTGACAAAAATGCAGGTCTTTAGTGGCACTGTAACAAAACAAAACAAGCATGTGAGTCACCAAAGATTTTATACTCTTGTAGGAACTCTGAAGCTGAGTCAGACGTCTCCAGACGTTCCCAACTCAGAGGGTGGAGCCCATAAAGACCTGCCGAACGCTCACTCCCAACAGCAGGTCACCCCTCGGTCAGTATCGAGTGTGTGTGTTTGTTTTTCATTTAAGTCCGTTAGCGCTGACGTTTTTGTCGCCAAATTCAGAGACAAAGTGGGAAATAAAAACAGGAGTGAACTTTAACCCCCGAGCTGGTGATCATTACCGTACATCCATTTAACAAACACATCAGTAAATCAATAAGAGGAGGACTCTACCTTTATAAAATGTGTTTTTGAAAACACAGTCGTAAAAATCGCATTACTCAGGTTACAGCGGTTTTAATCTTGCTCTCTTTTAATGAACACTTTTGAGGTCTGTAAAGCGAAGCGTCTGCACTGCTTGTTTTGAATGGTTTTTTATGATATCTCACTTTGTGGACACGTGGATTTTTTCAAAGCAAGGGCACAAATGTTAACTCTATAAACACTAAAGTGCACATTTTCTGAAACGTGTGTTTTTTTTTACAGAATTATTATCACCACAAAGCTACTTTGCTATTTGCTTTTTTCCCTTCATATATTTGCAAGCATTGCAACTGCACTGTAAACATATGCATACAAAAAGGTGTGGGAAATCAAACTGTGGGTAAACTCCAATTTAAAATATTTGCCCGTCTCTGTATCTCTGATAATGTTGCAAAATCACACTTTTTTAGTGACTACATGTGTGCATTTGGTGCGCTTCCCTTAATATGCACCCTCTGAGCCCTTTTATCTCTGTTTAGGCCCAAGCCCATGACTCACCAGCTCTCCAGTCCCGATTTCCACGGAGAGGAGAAGGAACAGGTAACCAGCATTGGGCAGATTAAACCGGAGCTCTACAGACCCAAAGGCGACCAGGGCGAAGGCAAACAGGGCGACACCTGCGGCAAGATCAGCTTCCTCCTGCGCTACGCCTTCAAGTAAGTCAGCAAGTTTGCACCAAAAGAAACCTACTCTCACCCTGCCAATGTCTTCTAATGTAAAAAGTGGAGAATTTGAACATTAATAAATCATTTACCATACATAGTTTAACGGTGAATGGTGCAGCTGTTACATCACCACACAGCTGGGTTGCACTAGTATCTTTGTGAGGCTGTTATTGAGTGGGCATACAGTGCTTTCAACGAATCAGTAAATACACACTTACACAGTCAGTAGCATGGAGACTTTCCCATCATAAAATCATCTGTCATAAGACTTTCAACACAAACCACCACAGAATGTAACAGCGTCTTTAGTTTTGAGAATTATCACACTAATATGTACGCATTTTTACATTTTCATTTATACATTTGCATTTGTGTTTAGTGTTAATATGCACATATGTTAATTAGTACTAAGATTGGCAATCTATCTTACAGTAGTTGGGATATTTTAGTCAGGACTATAGCCTGTAAATTAAAGATGGATGTAAGCACTAAGATCTGTTTTGTGAGTTTTTCGACTGCCAGGTTGGTGACCGCGAGTGTATGGGTGTAAACCCGACAGAACCACAGGCTGTTAGTACAACTACAGTCAAAGTTAGCCAAATTATTAATTTAATGCTCTAATAAGGGTCAACAGCACAAATAAGGTTCAGCAGTTCGTTTAGTGGAGGTGAAGCCTAGCAGACATCCTAATTAAGTTGGCTGGGTTAGAAAAAAATAACACCCTGCACAGTTTTTATGACAGAGCAAAAAAGCTCCAGAGCCCCAAACCCTTTTTTAGCAGGCTATAAACATGCTTTTTAGTATTGTAAAGGTGGGTATTTTAACATGGGTATCTATGGGGAATGACTCGCCTCGAGTGGCTGCTGCAGGTACTATAATTTTTAGCACTTACACGTTGTTTTCATTTTTTGGCTCTGGAAGTTGCTGGCTGGCCTGGGCGGATAGACCACTGGTGCCATGCATAAAAAAAGACTGCTAGCCTGGTTAAAAGACGAGTAGATAAATAAATCCAGCACCCTGTAGATTCTTGTGATAGCAGGGATATATATTTGTAGAATTTTATCTCTAAGAACAACTTCTCAGCTTTGCATGATGAAACCAAAACTGGTTCGAACTACCAGCACGTCTCCGTTGAATGCTGATGCATCTGTTTTTCAGCCACTTTGATCACGCTAGGTTGTAAAGTCGTTCAAATACTAAGTCAGGTGCCGCAAACATGCACTGATTTGCTGAATGTCTTTATGGCACAGAACAAAGAGGATGCTTCTTGGGAAAATATCTTCCAGCGTGTTTATCCACTTCAGTAGACACAAAAAGAAATCCTCCAACTGAAGTAGAGAAATTGAGTTTGAGACAGCGAGCACGTTCTGAGCTAACTTATCACCAGCAGGAGATGTGAGAGTTGTTTTCTCAGCTGTGCTCTCATTTGTTTATGATAATAAACTGAAATATTAAGGTTTTTAAAATGAGAAAGTGGCATCTGTGTCTTTAGATACTGTGTGGCACAGGCTGCTGTACTTACTTTCCTTTTTTACTCCTTTGACGACGCTCAGTTGAATGCTCTCTGCTGGAGAGCACGGGTCTGCTGGGTCTAAGTATGTAACTGTTGGCTGCCATGCTGTGCGGGCTGGGTGTGTACATGAATGTGAATGTAAGTCGAGGTGCTGGTGGGTTGTGGGAAGGAGTGAGTCGGCTGCTCAGCTGGCAGCCCCCATTTCTGCCTGCTTTGACATGTAGAAGCACTGCGATGGGCAAAAGTGCTGATGGTCAGAAAAGAAAGGGAGCGAGAGGCCGTTTCGGTCATGAATTATATATGGAGAGCCACTTTAAACAGCAACCCTGTCAACACATAATAACACCAGGCTGTGTTATAGCTGAAGTTACAGATACGGAGAATTAGCATGGGAGCTGGTAGGAGACGGAGGGCAGTGACGAAAACGATTCGTGTGCCCTTTTTTTTTCCTCCCTCCATTTATAAAGTCACATGTTAACTTATGCCTTTCTCTAGTCGCTTGTAATGCATCACGTTGTTTCATTAAGGCCAGTGAGCAGATGTAAGTGAGGGGGAAAGGTCTGAGATGTAGCAAAAACAAGTGTGGGTAGGTGTGTAGATGCACACGCGAGGTGTTGGTGTGTTAGTGTTGCGGCAGTGATAAGATTGGTATGTTAATGTGCGAAACCCCGCTGTTTGGAGTGTAACATTCAGAACAACAATGTCAGTCTTCCTCAGATCCTGTGGGAAAGGCATTTCTATTGACAATCCCATTAAAAGCTGACACATTTCCACTGTGGGAATAACAGCTAGCTTTCGGGCATTGTCTGCCAGGAATAAGGCTGTGAATTTCACTCCCTGTTCAAGCAGTAATAGGTATATTCTCTGCAGGTTGCCTCGGGGATTGTGTAAAAACCTGGCGTTTGGTTCGAGCTCATGTCTTGCTCTGTAGTAAGACATATGAGTGCAGGAAAACCCGCAGCCATGTTAAACTATCAATTAACAGGTAATAGAAAATTCATGATAATAAGAGAGAGGTAGATTTGTTTGGGTTTTTTTGTTCACAAGCTTCCTGTCATTAAAGCGCACTGATGCATTGAGGTGACCGCAGAATCTTTGCTGCCAACATATCCACAAATCATACTGGATTAAATGATTATTTGATGCATTTTTAAATGACTCAGGGCTTTCATGTTAAAATATTTACCTGCCTGGAAATGTAATTTCCTGCAGCAGTTGGCGCCGCACATCTTCTCCCTTATTCAGTGTGATTGCAGACTGGTAGGCATGTTTATCTGATTGCTTTAATTGGATGTGATACAGAGGTAAACATGTGTCTGGATTGGCCACGGCTGTACTAAATGCTGCATTTGGACAGAGAAGACATAACTGCCAGGGTCACTGCCAGCGTTCGCCCTGCTGATCCTTCCTCAGCCCCAAAGTTCACGCTGTTCTCCTTAAGCAGCTAATGAAGTGCTGACACACTGGTTAACTCGTAGAGACACAGTCTAACGAGGTCTGATTAAAAGCCTCCGAGCCATCTTCATCTTCATCTGCTAATTAAATACATAACAAACGACTTGGGAGATGCAGCCATGACGGTGTGATGGAGCGTTTAGATGTTAGGGCATGCGCATCAGCATGCTTGTGTTTGTGTGTGTGTTTGTGGGCATGTTGCACGCATGTTTGTTTCCATGACAAAAAACAAAAATGCTCACACTCCAGTTATAGTGCTTACTTGTGCATTTATAAGGGAGTGTGTCAAAAGTGCTATTTTTAGATCAAAGCTGCTGATAGCATTATTTTTCTGTTTGGAGAAAAACAGATGTAACATACATGTACAATACAAGGTAGAAAAACCATAAATCCACATAAGAAATCAAAATGTTGAGGTTTCTAGGAGCTAATACTTTGACTCGTTTACTGGAAGAAAAATAATCAGAACTTACAACAACAATTTAATTGTTTGACTCATTTTTAAAGATTGTGTGGCGCATAATGGTAAAATAATCAGCAGATAAATTGTTAGTGAAAGTAATTGTTAGCTGCAGGCTGTTTTTATTTATTTTATATATTTATATAAGAGTTATAATTAATATTACGGGCCTGTTTTACAGTTGTTTGATTAAACAATCCTGTAACAGCAAAACTATTAATTGTGATGTTTAGTTGCATGAAAAGACCCATCAGTCACCTTGGAGGTGATGGACACATGCAGGTTTCTATTTAAAATGTCCGTGTTCAAGGTACACTTTTGTTTACTGCTGGATTAAATAAGGATTATAAAACCACAATGTGTGTTTCTGATAATCGCTTTACACCAAGGATTTCTTTTGATTTGGTTTCCAAACCCACAGAAAAACCTGTGATCAGTGGGGTTGCAAATAATTTTTAATTCAATAATTTCACAGTCACTAAAAGGTGAAGGTTTTCACCATAGAAAAAAATTGCTAGTATTGCTGGTAAGTTGTAGCTTTCAACCTGATTTATATGTTAATAACTTAATTCTTACTAATTTTGTTTGTGTGGAACGTGATTTTCTCTTTTTTCCTTATTACTGGGAGTAGCGTTGTGTTAACAAATATAACATCTGCATGAATGCTGCCAACTGAAAAAAGGTGTTTCTTTGGGATGATTTCATTTTTACAGGAGTACAGGAGTCATCTGACAACTTCTTTAAATTCACCCCAGCATCTCTCCTGGAGCTCCTGCTCCCTATTTGGGAACCACTGCCTTAGGCAATCACTGTAGTATTGATTAAATGTACAAGAAATATGCAATCAGTCAAATAAATGTGTTTACATTGATAACTCTGACAGCTGGGTGCTTGCATGTTTTCGTATTTTAGGGGGTTTTTTGTAAAGATTTTGAATCTGTCTCTTGGGTCACGTATTATCACACGTGATGTAGAAAAGCTGCAGTTTCTCGCATTTTCCGAGCAAATGTTAAACATGCACTTGTTACAATGATTAATCCGTACTCCTGTGAAATACATTCATTTTCTTGTTATTGGCTAATAAATTATTCATCTTTTTCTGCTCGGCTCTTTTGCACCAACATCTCCATGACCCAAGTGACTACAGATTAAAGGGTACTGTGTTAAGGTTAATTAATGAGCTCAGCACTGGACAGGCGCGCTTGCTGAACATCTGTGCTTGCTGTGCTTACATCGCTGATAGTGCAACCAAGATACAGCTGCAGGGATAAGACACAAACACACACACAGACACGCACACCACACAAGCTATTCTGGATACTCTTTACACCAGAGACACTGAACCTCCCACACTATTATACGCGTATATGAGTTCTGCTGAGGTGTTTGGGTGTGTGGGGAGGCTGACCCTGTCTAGGGCTCATACGTGTTCGTGCAAATTTGGGAGACCTCTGGCCTCTTGGCTTTTTATATACGAGTTTAATGGAGTTTTCTGTGTATGTTTCTCGCAGTACGGAGCAGTTGGTGGTGAAGATACTGAAAGCTTTGGACCTGCCAGCGAAGGATGCCAATGGCTTCTCTGACCCGTACGTGAAGATTTACCTACTGCCAGACAGGAAGAAGAAATTCCAGACAAAGGTGCTTCTCACTCCTACCACACTCATCCTTAGTGGCAAACTGCTCACTTGATGCTGTGGAAAAAGCTCACACAATAAAAGAATCCCCTTAAGATTTAAACAGCATCAGTTTTTTGTTTTCTCTCGGCCTGTTTCCTGATGCACTGATGGCCCAGCCTTCCCGTGGAGAATCGTTACAGTTCAACTAATGTAATCTAATCTAATCTGGAGCATAATTTATTCAGGATAATGTTCTTCTGACTATTACAGGGCTCTGCTACTCAACTCCTGCGTGTTATTTTGGTGTTTGAGGACAGCTCAGTCAATATTTGAGTACATTCCGGGACATTCTGTACCAGGAAATGTACCCTTAGCCCTTGAAAAATCCTCCTGTCTTCTAATTTATTCTCTGTGGAAAAGCTCAGAACTTATGAGCTCTGTGGCCTCACAAATGTGAGTTGTTGTTCTTTGTGTTAGATCTATAAATATCACCAGTAGCGTCCTGTCTCTGAACTTGTGAACCTATGTAACATGTAAGAGAAAACAGAATTAAATGATGTGCATTTAACACCGCTCCTGCTTGTATGGGGGTTTCAAATTCAGTTTCACTAAAGGCACAATGGGAAATGAGAATCACATCAAGGCCCACACATGCTTTAATCACGTCAAGGGTTATTGACCCTCGACCGGTCCACACAACAGTTTATTAGCCCTTATAACGTTTACTCAAAAAGTAAATAAAAGATCTATGATCACCTGTATTATACAGCCGAGGCGGCTGCTGTGAAACTGGCTGCTCATAGAAATGAAACTTGGCCTTACAGCTCCATCGCTTTGAGATTGGGCTCGGAGAAACATAGTCGCTGTACTTGCATTTCAGTGCAGCGACTTTCTGAAGCCTCTGTTCCCAGTCTGTGACTCCATAGCTCGGCTGGATTCAACCGTCAAAATGACAAGGCAAAGGATGTTCTTTGAAAACACAAAATTGTCTCATGGAAATGGATAAAGGGACCTCTCTTTACACTCGGCTATACTGCTGTCTAAAGCCCTGAAGATTATGGCTGTAAAACAGGGTTTGGGGCCTTGGTCTTTACTACAGACATTTCTCTGGATTTTTAATTTATATTTTGCTGTAAATGATGAAATTCTTTTCACCTAACTTTCTGGCCGTGGAGTATTTTCACAGTGTCCACAACGCCATATTTGCTACAAGGTGTTTTTTTAGGGGGGGGGGTTGGTCTTTTTTATGCTGTGAAATATTTTCAGTCTTCATTTTCACATCATCTTAATCTCTCAGAAAACCCAAACCTTCCAGCTGATCAGTTAGCTAACTAGTGGCAGGATTAGTTTACCAAACACAAATGTGCAAATGAACATCATTGCCAGCATGCTGCGACTGGCTGAAGTTGGTCAAAGCTGGGCCGTTGGCATGTACGTTGCTGCAGCCTTGCACATGTATTTGTGCCACTCTTGCGGCACCCCACCGTGCGGCTGTTTCAGCAGGACAAAGCCCGTCCCCACGCCGCCAGAGAGGTGCAGGCCTTTCAGGCCTAATATGTCTGCTGCTGAACACGTCTGGGACATGCAGGGTTGCACAGCTGCAGGCGTGCTTACATCACGTCCAGAGAAGGCTGTGCCTCCTATTAAATGCCTTCTATATAATACTATATGTTATAGTAGTACAATCTGCATTTCTTTTTGACTGTCACATTTTTGATTGCACTATTTTCAGTTAAATGTAGATTAAAGAATATATGTATATATATATTTAATCATTTTAAATTTTTCTTTCATGTTCTGGAAATGGGGTTGTACTTTTGCCGTGTTGGGATAAAAAGAATCAAAGAGGGCTGGGAAAGTGAGAAAAATAAGCTTTCAGTGACAGTGAAGCTGTATGATTTGGAAATTTCTCCCTTTTGTGTGACTGTCTCCGGCACATCAAAAGCCCCTTCAACCACTGAAAAGCATGAATGCTTCATCCATTTGCATAATACGGCTCCTCTTTTGTTTGGAGTGTAGGTGATTGTTTAATTTCAATCACATCCTCATTAACACCGAATTTTTACACCACTCATATTTTGCAATGCTTTTATGCCTCCAACCGTTTTCAAAAAAAGAAACACAACGCCTCGATGTAGATGTTAGGGCTTGTGTTCGGGTTGCAGAACTCAAAGAGCTTTCATCAGCTGCCTGTTTAATCCAAAGCTAACAAGTAATCATCAAGTGCTAATAAGCCGAAGTGACAGAGCCGCTCACGCAGCCACAAAAGTTGGATTTGGAAAACTGTGTGCATCACATTTTAATTTGCACATGCTTTATAACATGACAGCATCCACATCAAATGCTTTCATAGCAAATAAATCCCACTGGCAAAACAGCAAATAGCAAAATTATGTGTTGGAGCCGGAATGAGGTTGACGACAAATTTACAAACGGAGCCCACAATATGCTGAGATGTGATGAGGAGGAAATTATAGCCGCCGTCTTTCCGTGAGACTGAATTGATGTGACACGAGATACGAGAGTTAAGGAAAGAACTGTTCGTGTGTGACAAAAAGAAAATATTCAGTTTTAAATCTAGTTTTTGGTCGTTATTTAATTTCACAACTATGATTGGGTCTTCCATCCCAAAGGGAAAGGTGAAATTCACTTTTCTCACCCTGGCAAAGGAACAAGGTCAGCCAGTGTGTTAGATGATAATTATGTGGCTCGAGGACATTTTAGCAAACGCGGCACACTTTTAAACACATCCCTCTGTCATGTTTTTGAAATAATGTCAGTCATTAACAAAAAAAGAAAGAAGTTGCTAATGCTTACAAGTCTGGGCTGATGTTGCTGTTTAGATTCACCCTTAAAGCTTTTAAAGCTCTCTGTTTTCTAATTTGTTTTGGGCGAAAGTGGAGAATATCTGTGTGCTTTAGATAGGGAAACAAAAGAAAGCCCAGGATTGAGAAAAAACACCATAAACTCAAATTCAGCCAAAGTTTAAATACCAAAAAACAGCGCTAAGCTCTCGGTGTCAAAGATGTTGCTTTAAAACACGAGGATCCTGTAGATTACTGCTTTCAAGGAAAGGAATTTTGAACAAATGCAGCTCAGTTTGTGCCTCCAAGGAAAGCATTTTGAAAGTTTTGCATTGCTTCATTCAAGTCACACATAAAAGCCAGAAGACAAACTTTGAAACATTCAGCAGGTTGTTTGAGGATTTTTGAAGCCACAAATCCTCAGTGACTCCTCTCCTCTGCTGGAAAAAAGAAAACATCCTGTTTGTTTGGTTGAAGAAATATAGTTGCACTTTGTGAAACAGCCTGAAAAATACATTTTACTTTGCGGCAGATTATAATGATTTTTCATAAATTCAGCAGGGGATTCTGGGTGCATTTTCAATAGAGCATTAAGAGTTGCCAAACAAGTCGCTGGTTTTCATGAATTTATCTTCAGAAATGTCTTATGTTTTTAGCTGGAATGAAAGAATCAATAAAAAAGACTCAAATGTGAAAATAACTGTTATATATAAAAGAGTAAATCTGCAGATTAAAACAGAAGAAATTCCTTTGCAAGTACTTATTATTCTGCATGAAAAGTTACAAATATAAAGAGAATCGGTAATAAAACAAAAATGGATGGATGGATGAAATGATGATATTAAAAATTGTTATTACTGTATTATAAATTAACACATCAGGTAACGGCCCTTAAAAGGATATAAGTCTGTAGCTACAGTGCAGTTCACCTATTACTAGTCTATCAAAGTAGTTCTGCATAATTATTCATTTAAAATAGTCTTTATTTATTTCGTCCTGGTATCGCCCCTCAGTTCAATAGCCTGAGTCGCACAAGCCTGGAGACTGTTTGATAATTGCCTGGCAACAGTCGGTTGCTAGGAGAAATGTGCATTCTCTGACCAGTTTGAAACTGGTTGCTGGCAGTGACTTGGTGAAATCGTTTGCAAAGAGGTATATAATGCTGCACTGAAAAAGTACTTGTGATTCCTTTGGTTGCAACCAGGTTGCTGCAGTTGCCCATCGTCTGCATTTCTGCACATGTCAATTACTCAACTAGCAACCGCTTTCACTCAGCAGCCTCCAGAAGTTGCCAACAATTCTGTAGGCATGTGGGACTAAAATAAGCCATACTTCGCGCCCTTCAAGCCATTGTTTTCCAGGAGTTGTCTTAGGCAGGAACTACTGGCTTATAAGTATTCCTTGCACTTATTTGATACCTTAATAACAGAAGGTAACATCAGGTTAAATGTGTTTTGAGTAATTCTAGCTGATGGAATTGCCATTGCTTTTTACTGACAGCATACTATTGAGAGACAGCAATGAAAATATAGGCAGTGGCACTCTTATTACAGTGCAAGTCCAGGGTGTGTGGGCTGTAAAATATAGTAGTCCCTTGCTACCCCTTCGTTCCCCATTCCCACCTGAAAATTTGTTACCTACCTATTAATTATTTCATTACTACAATACGAGTACAAGATATTTACGCAGCTATGATCTAAACAGTAAATTCTGTCTGTCTTTCAGGTCCACAGGAAGACCTTAAACCCAGTGTTCAATGAGACATTTCAGTTTGGCGTGCCGCTGAATGAGCTACATTCCAGGAAACTGCATTTCTCCGTGTACGACTTTGACCGCTTCTCCAGACACGACCTGATAGGCCAGGTAGTGGTGGACAACCTGCTGGACTTCAGCGAGGGCACCGGGGACAAACCCATCTGGAGGGACATTGTGGAGGGCACTGCGGTAAGAAATAACCCAAAATAGACATGCTCATTTGGAGGAGATGCCCACTGTAGATTAGATTTGATGAAATTTGAATGAGCCTTGTGGTGCATTTGGGCCGTTGCAGCTGCAAATTATGGGCCAAAGCTGTGATAAATAGAACTGAAACAGAAATGGGAAATCTGACAGCTTCTATTTGAGATTTAAGGCAGAAGTGGGTGCCATAACGTTACAAAAATGAATCTCAATTTTGGCCTCGGAAGAAAGAGAAAACAAATATAGCTGTATGAAGGTACAAAAAGGTAGACACAGACACGAGGTGAGTCAGAGTTATTACACCTGTTTTTCAATAGTTCTTATTTTTATTGCATTTTAAACCTCTTTTGTTCAGCTTAGTTTCAGTTTTGGTCATCTCAGTTTTGTTTTTATCAAAACAAGCTTATGTTCACATATGAGCGCATAATGTTCTGCCAGTAAATGTTATTTTTATATCAGTTAACTAAAATGTTTCAATATTTATTAAAGGGTTAACATATTGGGAAGTTGAAAGAAGGGAAAAAAAGGACCTGCACTGTTTGTTTTTCTTGTACTTTGCTGCTTCAGTTTTAGATTTTTTTTTCATGTCTCTATGACAAAGAGAAAAACAATCTCAAGGATTTTAGAACTTTCAATAACTCAAACGTTTAACAAAACCTTTGGCCGTCACTGTCTTGTATTTCCTGTTGGATAAAAGATGCAGTGAAAAAGTTTATGGCCCTGAAAGTAAAGCAACAATTGACTGACGTGCCATGAATTGTTTGCATTTTTCGAATAATGACAACAAAAGTGCAGTAAACTGAAAAAAGTAGTAAATCCTTGGCTTTTAACTGCGTGAATTCTCTCGGGTACACTTGCACACAGTAATTTGCAGGTAGGTTATCGAGCACCTGGAAGAACGTGCCACAGTTCTGTGGATTCAAGTTGTCTCTGGTGCATTTTTGTCTTAATGTAATCCCAGACCCACACCATCTGTTTGTTGTTCTGGTGACTCGAGATAGTTCTTTAGGATTCTGTTTGTTTGGGCTCGTCGTCCTGCTTCAGACATCATTTGAAGCCAGTCAGACATTTCTCTGATGGTCATGTATGATGTAATCTCTCCCCAGATCTTCCAGATTTCCCTGAGAGTACAGAATTATGTTAACAAAAAAAATAACATTCAGTTACCCAAATGACAAAAGCATGAAAAGCCACAATAGTTTTACTTTTAAAGACAGCCACGTACTAAATATGTGGATGTCTAAATACCTGAATTCTTTTACTTTGAAAATCATTTTCTGAATTGATGTGGTTTGTATTTAATGTCATTAAAAGTTTCAAATATTTGATAAATATGAATAAAAGATGCTTTAAGGCTTCTGCAATTAAACTGGACAATTTTTGGACCGAGTCAAGAATGTTTTATTACTCAGGTTTTGCAGGGGAAATTAAGACTCAAATACTAACACATGTCGGAATCATCTAAAATAAACCCAGCTTGTATTGTATATGTAGGAGGAGGAGAAGTATAGAAATGGTACAGAGCGGAAATGGCCTGCAGCACAGATTAATTCGCAGTCTGGTAAAGTAACAAAGCAGCTCAGAAGAGTCCAGATAGATTACTGGAAGGGCAATGCTAGCCACTTCCAAACTTTATATTAGGCAATGTCCAAGTAGATTTATATGAAATATTCATAGAAGGCTATTAGCAAATTAGATGGAGCAGAGTCTTAAACATTTTTTGGCATGGGGCTTTAATTTATTAAGTAAGTTTAAAGCATCAGCGTCATCGGCGTATTTCAGTGTTTCACTTTGGGAAGTATTGATTAGTGAGCCTCAAAGCCACTAAGGAGCCATCGCATCACCGTGTGATCTGAATACCACCGGTGTCATTACCGAGGTGCCACTGAGAGCACGGGCAGATCAGCAGATAGCACTAGAGGCAGAGATATAAAAAGCCCACATGTCATTGCTTGTATTTAACTCTTTCCTAGTCAGTGACTTCAGCAGATCAGTGTATGATTCATTTGCAGCGACAGCATTTCCCCCGTGCCCAAACACTCCTGCTGTCCACATCGGGACACCTGCTGTTGCGCGCTGTCAGTCACAGATCTAACTCGTTTCAAGCACAGATAGCAAACCACAGAATTCTTATCTCTGTGTTTCTGATGCTGCGTGTGATCTGTCTGACCTCGCCCCATTTCTGATCTCTGTTTGCGTGTATATTGACCTACAGGAGAAGGCCGATCTCGGGGAACTTAATTTCTCGCTGTGTTACCTGCCCACTGCAGGCAGGCTCACCGCTACAATCATCAAGGCCACCAACCTCAAAGCCATGGACCTGACTGGTTTCTCAGGTAAAGAATTAATGCATTCACACACATCATGCTGCTGCAAGACCTCCAGCAAGCACTCTGACTGGAAACTCATTTAGAGGAAAAATATGACAGAAAACAGCTTAAGCGCTGTCTGCAAAAACAGCTGCTGGTGATATATGTTGCTTTCCTGAGTGCTTTTAGCTTTATATCCTGATCTGACTGATCACTGGCCAGATGTATACCATAATAACTGGCGTGAAGCCCTGTAGAGATATTTTTCTCCTGTGGGTAAACATCACTGGTAAACATGGTGTTAGATCCTTTTTCGATAAAATAGTCATTTACATGCCATTTAGCAACAAATGAAGAAGAAAGTCTTCTCCAGCAGAGGCCGCCGCCACAGATCGGTGTAATGCGGCTTTGTAACATGACGGAGGACGCCAACTCCTCTTTCGTTACCGTTATCTCCACTTTCAATAAAACCAACAAGCGTGCATAAAAAATGTTGTCAGAAAGGAATTCCCCAAAACCTAATAAATTACTTACAGGAGCAGACGTAGCGTGACGAGGCAAATTACTACAAATCTTTGCTAAATATTCCCTGAATATATAGAGCATCACCAGATTGACTGTATTTAACTGTGTGACCAGAGCTTCAAGGGGTAGAGGCACCTCAACCATCTGACCTGGAGGCGTTGCAGACGTAGAAATGCGAATCCAAATTCTGATATTTAATTAACAATTATATTAAAAAGAGATTTTAGTTATCCTTCACTTAAGGGCTTGATGATTGCCCTCTCAGATTAAATGAGATCTGAAATGTTAATGATCGCACGCTGCTATTGTTCCTCGCTGATCCCGACATGATTGCGGGCCCGGAAAGATGCTTAAACGTGGCATAAAAACAGAGTCGTGTGGGTGTGTGTGTTTTCCTTGGCTGCTGTCACCAGGCTGCACATGTTGAATGGATAACTGAGGTGATTCAACCTGTGCTGCTTTTCTCCCTTTGTGTTCTTAATCCAGCTTTGCCAAGGTGACTTGATTTTCATGCCTTTTATGCGTTACAGATGCGGATACCTGTGAACATAATACCTAACAGCATTCACAGGAGTCCCCTCTTATCTTATTCTCTCTGCTTCCGCCCCCTGCTTCTCTCTGGCTCTCTCCACCTCTTTCTTCTTCTGCTCCTCTCCACGCCTCCCCCTCTTCCTTTTCCCACCACCTGCTTTCTTTCCCTTCCCATCTTCCTTGTTCTCGCCCCCCTCCCCGTTCTCTGCTTCAGATCCGTACGTGAAGGCCTCTCTGGTATGTGACGGGCGGAGGCTAAAAAAGAGGAAGACCTCCATCAAGAAGAACACGCTGAATCCCACGTACAACGAGGCGCTGGTGTTTGACATTCCCAATGAAAATATAGAAAATGTATCCATCATCATCGCAGTGATGGACTATGACTGGTGAGCACGCTGAGGTGTTATTATAGTGAAGCATGCTCCAGGGGATTTCAGATCAATTCAAGCGTTGCTGTGAAGTAGCTGCTTATTGAATGTGCGCTTTTTGCGCATGAGGCGCGATGCTGCTTTTGGGTCATCACATTTTGACGCGCTGCAGCTGTGTTGAACACGATGAGGGGCCCCTTGTGAGTCAGCCTCCTTGTGGATGTTCCCTGTTTTACATAGACGGGCACCTCATGAATAAGAATGATTTATGCTAATGGCGAAGAAGGAAGTGTAACCCTGCCAGCGTTGGGCTGTCTGACGCTTGCAGCAACACTTGGCTGCTTGATGTGTTTGTGTACAAATGCACCGCCTCCCTATTATGTAGCCTGCCCTCCATTTGGCATCTCTATAGGTGTGTGCTTTTGTATGTTTGTGCTCATGCCTGCTTCCTCACTGACAGAGGTTTTATACAGAGCTGTGTGTATTTGTGAGCTGCTATTCAATTCCCTTCCTCAACCGCTGTATTCTTTTCCCAATACTCAAGGTTGATAAATGAGACTCTGCGGCTGCTTCTTACAAGCCCTGTCTCCCTCCTTCTGCTTTTCTAATCCCTCTCTTCAACCGTTTCCTTTTCTAACTGCTTGTTTTTCTCTCTCTCTCTCTCTGTCTCTCCCATCCTCGCTTCCACTCCTCCTGCCCTTGCTGCGTATCAGCATCGGTCATAACGAGGTTATAGGGATGTGTCGTGTAGGGAGCGAAGCTGAAGGTCCGGGGAGGGAGCACTGGGCTGCCATGCTGGCCAATCCTCGCAAACCAATAGAGCACTGGCATCAGCTTGTGGAGGTAATGAGCATACGAGCGTGTGAGTCTATGCGTGTGCATCTGTGTGCTTTCACTATGAGTACATATGCTTGGGTGCTGAGCATAACTATAATAATTTATACAATATGATGAAAATGATTTAGCATTAGCATAGTAACAGTGACATTAGCATGGAAGAAATGGTACAGTTTGAGTGGAAGGAGTAGCAGTGATGGAATAATTACTCAGCTTTTGTTTAAACTCTTCCTCTCTGATGGTCCCAGGCAGTATTTGTTATTAGAGCACCGACAGGCTGCAGAGCATGACACATTCACTTAAGAAGCCGTATAATATTACCTTGACTTAAAGTGAAGCAGCTGTTGCTGAATTTCATATTTGTTGCAGTGGATTTGCTCACAAACATGGGCTCACAAACATCAGCGTTGCTCTCTTTTATAGATTTTATTAGGTCAAATTTGAAAGGTTAAATCCTCAGAATTTGCTGGTGGTAAGATTAAGAGGACTATTTGCATTTCAAAGTTCTTGACCAAACGTCTCTATTCCACTGAGCTCAGAGTTGTTTAGGTTTTGCCACTGTTAGTGATTATATTTGGGAGTCTATTTTCAGGTGGAAATGTCAAACAAAAGCAAAGGCCTTTAGAGGTCTAGAAAAAGAAGCAAAATAAAATTCAAAAACATTCTACCATAGGTAAGAGGTAATAACAAATACTGCCTGGGAACATATGCACTTTCATATGAGAGTTAAAAGTAATTATTACGCAGGATGTGCCATTGTGTGAAACACCTCCTAATCTCTATAATGCATAATTATATGTAGATAAGCTTAGATAAACGTCATCATTTCCAGCAGACAGACTTTCTTATCTTTTCTGAGTCAGGTAAGCTGTTTCCTTACACTGCTCACATCCACCATATGAAACAACAGCTGCTGGCTCTTTCATATTTACGTATATACCTCGCACACTGTTGCACTGTTCCTTTAAAGTGGCAGTTCACCCCAAACTAAACCTACATGTTTGCCTTCGTCATGTAGTGCTGTTCATCTATTTGAGTGAGTCATCCAGTTTTGGAGATTTGACTGTTGACTGTAGAAATGTCTGGCTTCTGCCTGCTTTGCCTTTGATGTGCCAAAAAAGAGCCATATTAAAAAACTCTGCAGAAATGTCTTTTTTTGGAAGGCATGCACTGGTTATTCAGGAAAAAAATCCTCAGACCTGAGCGGCTTCATGTAGAAGCCATTTTCTTTCTATGAAACAACACCTGCCAGCCAGAGGAAGCGTACAGCCAGCTAATGTTACAGCTCAGCTGAGTGTTTGCATCCTGCCACGCTTTCACAAGCGTGAGCCTCTCGTCACAGGAGGCTGCACCCTTCCCTCTGCTACGGTTGGTGTAGTTCAGTAGACAGAAAAAAAGCATCTCTTTCAATTTCTGGAAAATGACATCTTTTCTGTGAATTTTCAACTCTTTTTAGTTTTTTTTGTTGCCTCTACTGGAAGGTTTTGCATGATTCAAAGATCCCTTTGTGTCTTTTACTGGGGTTTGCAGTACCTTCGTTAATCCTCTGTGTGAAACAAGCCTTTTTGGCAGTCTTACTTTGAAGCAATCCCTCCTTTTAAGCCAACTTTTTCTTCTTGGCTACTCCTTATACACAGAAGGGTTGGTGAGTAGAAAGAATATCTGCAATCAAGTCTTTAGAGACGTCTGAGGTGTCATCTAAAGCCACCATATTAACCTCCTAAGACCCGAACTCTTCCACGACATGCATTTTTAATTTCTCTTTGGTATTCGGGCACATTGGGGCCCGATGAATGTTAAAAAAAAAGAATTAACAGATTTGTTTTTTACCTTATTTTTATTTTTAAGAAAAATAAGAGCCACATATGAGGATATTCGTTTAAAATTTTGATAGAACAGTAGCAGTATAATGTCCTCATAAGTGAATATCAGGCCAATGTAGAGCAAAATTGAGTACTTTAGTCTAAATTACCCAAAATGTGATGTCCACATATGTGGATGCCAGGTCCTAGGAGGTTAAAGAAAAGGCAGTATGTACAGCTGGACACCAAAACAATAGCTAAACAGCACTGCAAGCCACAGATAAAATATGTGTTAGATTTGGAGATTAACTAAAACCTTAAATACTATTTTGAGAAAAAAGTCGAAATGTGAAGATTAAAGCTGCCGTTTCAAGTCAAGCGACTGCCAACTCTCTACAAAATGCCTCGTGTACATGAGTTAGTGAAATTGTACTTCAGTAATGGTTTCAGTAGCAATCACACAGTGTGGTGATAAGTATAAGGACATTGAAGAGACGCAGAAAGCTGCATCTGGTCAGAACAAAAAAAAAAACACACAAACTTGGACGAGTTGGCCAGATTTGTACAAAATTAAATATCCGGCAATGGACAGATGCAAGGATGTCGATGTTTACAACCCTCGTGCAATAAAGAGAATGTATGTTGTGTCACAAGACGCAATAATGGTAAATGGCCTGCATTTGTATAGCGCTTTTCTAGTCCATAGGACCCCAAAGCGCTTTACACTACATTCACTCATTCACCCACAGGCGATAGCAAGCTACATTGTAGCCACAGCTGCCCTGGGGCGCACTGACAGAGGTGAGGCTGCTGGACACTGGCGCCACCGGGCCCTCTGACCACCACCAGTAGGCAAACACGGGGTTAGTATCTTGCCCAAGGATATTTAACATGCAGCCTGGATGCAGCCTGGGATCGAACCACCGACCTTCTGATTAGTGGCTGACCTGCGCTGCCACCTGAGCTACAGCCACCCTAGCTGATAATAAGACAGCCGATCAAGTTGCTTCAATAACTCTACACGTGGCATTTTGCAGAGGGCATATCAGCCGTGGCAGCTGTTAATAATTTTTTTCCTTAATGTTGCCCTAATACTGTGTTGCACTGTAACTCTGTGCATAACACATAAGCAACTACACTTTCCACCTAAAAGTATGATAGAGAAAGTAAGATGAGTAGCCGTGGTACTTCAGCATAATGTATAAAATTTACATTTTCTTTTTCCTTTTTTTTAACTGAATGTATCAAAAGTGTTTTCTTTGTCACAAAGAATTAACATAATTGTCAAACGTATTCTTCCTTGCAGGAAAAAGCAATCGGTACATTTGTGTCAAAGAGTTCCACCACATCCTCCCCAAAGCCACACATCGTGGTGGACAGTCCCCACTCCGATTAAAACTGTGAGTCTCTCCTGACTTCGTTCTTTCCACGCCATGGTTTCTGAGCTATTATTTTCTTGTCATCAGGATATGGTAATTTGTGTCATCACTCCGGTAGCAATAAAATATCTCCTGGAGTTAAGCTTGTAAAGTGGATGCACTTTTTTTTTAATCTGAAAGTGTAGTACATATCTACAAAATGTGCAGCAGATGCTTCTCCAGACAGATTTACACTGGAAAACTAGTCAAGTCTTTAAAAGCATGACCTGACTGGGAATGTGTGATAAAGTGGAAGCTGTGGAGCTGTCAGATGTAGGAGCTGTAAGGCAGAGGCATGTGTATAATCTCGATGTTATGGGTTATATAATGCATCTCAACCCTCCTCCCTACAAACGTACAGTACGGCGTGCTGTTTATATCTTCTCGACCCCCCCTCCCTCCCCCTAACTCACACTCTTCCTTAATCTGCTTCTCCCCCCTTATTCCTTCTTTCCTCAGGTCATCATCATCTCTACAGCTCCAGACTTTGCTTTCTTTCTTCTCATCTGTGAATAATTCTCTCCATCAAAGAAAGAGAGACGTGGAGACACTGCTAGTGTCCAACTGCTAGTGCTGTTCTGCTCCTGCTAATGAATCCTTCAACTCCTGTGCTGTCTTTACTGAACTGGAGGGGGGAAAAATCAGCTCCATCCATCACAAGCTACACTTTTGAGCATCAGACTACACATTTACAAACACATGTGGACACTTAACGGTACAGTGGACTGAAATCAGGTGTACATTTTGGGATCTAGCGAGGAAACACCCACCCACACACACACACAGACAAATACACAAATACAGAGTTTGTAGTATGTGAGTAGTCCATGTGTGCTTCAGATTAGTGTAGTATTTCATCTAGAAGGAGTGTGACGTGACAAACTTTTTCTCTCTTGAAAACTAAAAAAAGTCAAAAGTAAGCCATCGTAGAATGGTCATTTCAAACAGGACCAAAGGTTCATGCCCTTGTACAGACTACAAAAGAAGAAAATCCTTATGTCAATATTTTTCTTTTAGTGTACAGTATATGCCGTACTGTATAGGAATACATCTCATGTAGTACTAGCAGGGCGAAATATCCACCGTGGATACTCTCGGCCATTTTGGACGCCTTCTCCAGGGTTCCTACCCTCTGGTTTCAGAGTTAACTCGCTTATTTTCCCCAGAGGAAAGATGACGAGGCATCCAGTGGTCTTTATTGATGTCAGAAGAGCGAAAAATGAGGACAGACTCATTGGTCTAAGCATGTTACATAGCCTTGAAATGTGTCCCTCTTCCTCATGCTTTTTGTCACAGTCCTCATGGTGCTCGTTAGTATTTTTTAAATTATTTTGCTCTGTCATTTGTGTGAAACAGTATACATGCAACCATGCGGAAATGAGTTTATTCATGCCATTTTTTTTACGGTCCACTGAGGATGAGATGATGCGAGACACGAACTATTTGATCGACACTGGCTTTCAGGCCAAATCGCCAGACTTTTCCTAATGTAGGACAAAACGGGTTCAACGAATCCTGGCTTTAGGATTGGACCAGCATCTGTTTGGAGTGCACTAGCTGGAGGATGTATCCCACACTGAAGGATATCACCACTCTAATTTATTTTTCAATCATTCCAGGACAATGTGTTTTTTGTTGTTTTTGTTCCTCAAGCTTCAATTGACAAAATTATTAGTCCATATCATGTCACCGACAAGACTTTAGGAGGACACACACGTCCGTGTTGCTTTTATTAGTGTGTGTTTCTGTGTTTGTGGGCGTGTTTGTTTTGTATCGTGCGTGTCTGTGCGTGTGTGTATGCCTGCGTGTCACTGTGACCTTGTGTGTGACACGTTTTTGTGCTCACCTCCTCCTTTTCCTCCTCTCCCGTGTCCTTTTCCTGTCTTGCCTCCCTCGCTCCTCGAATCCCGGCATCCACAGACTGTGAAAAGCGCGTCTTGGAGCCAACTTTGTGTTGTGTCTTTACAAGGAGCTATTTTCTGTGTGTGTGTGTGTGTGTGTGTGTGTGTGTGTGTGTGTGTGTGTGTGTGTGTGTGTGTGTGTGTGTGTGTGTGTGAGTGAGTGAATGTGTATGTACTATACGTGCCTCATTGCACTAGGTGGGGAAGCACTGTCTTTCATAGACATTAGTTTGTATTGTCTATGTCGTCTCTGAAATCAGCTGCCAATCATTCAGCCCTTCTCTCCTCTCTCACCCTTTGCCTGATGTAAGTAACTGTGTTGATTGTGTACTTCTTTCAGTAGTTTGTGTACTGTATGTCCGAGGGAAAATCAGGACGGCGCTGGCATTGATCATTTTAATTGTTGGGTGTGTTTTGATTACATTCATGAGAAGGAAGACAACAAAAAATAAAAGGTTTAAGGGAAAAAAAAAAACAGATCAAGATAAATTTAGATCCCCATAAAGGCGAGACATCAGGGAGGAGGTGTTGTGAGAAACGAGCGCTTGAAATATCTGCACTACTTGTGTAAACCGATACAGACTTTTCAAAGCCATGTCTGTCACCACACTGTAACCTCAGCAAAACAGTACAACACCTCACTGCAGCTACTTGTATTGTTGCCATTTCAGTCTCATCCTCACGTGCACAAACTACACACGTGTGTGTATTTTGTGCGTGCAGTTTGGGGATGGGGGGGGGGGGATCTAGTTTTCCTTTGGATCAGTGAAGGTAGCAGGAGGTTATAATTACATCTGAAAGTATTTTGTGTTGTTTGTCAGATGGGGGGTTATTGATCAGCTTGTATAAGTAGATATGGTATTGATCCATCGGTCTAGAGGCCCCATAAACTCTCCTCCTTTCCCAGCCTCTCTCCTTCTCTCTCTGCTTGTGTCTACCCTATTTAGCCCTAGTGTTACTGCCTTGTGATAGACTGCAAAACTCATACTGGAGCCAGCACATTCCCTTATTCTCCTCCTCCCTCTGTCCACCCCCCCACCCCCACCCCATCTAAACCCCTCCCTTTCTGTTTCTGTCTGTCTGATTACTCATTTTCTCCTCCAGCAATCCTTACCTTTCCTCCTGCAACTCTCCATCACCTAACCATTTTTCCTGCTCTACTTTTTCCTCCCCAGTTCCTTCAGCTTTCTCCCCCCATCTTGCCCTCTTTCTTTCTCTCTGTGTATGACAACCCCACCCCACCCTTTCCGTCCTCCTCCTTATTCTCCCCCTCGCTGTCTTCTCTCGTTTGTGCAGTTCCGAATGGTCATGGGGAAACATGTTTGCATGCTTATATTAACATGAATGATGTCAACTTGATGCAATGAAAATTATATAAGTGATGCTTTAAGCAAAATCTGACAAAGAACTTGATACTAATACTACTAATGACGACTAAAAGGAGATCTAGCAGATGTTTATCTCTGTGGTCAAAAACAACACTGAAGAAAAAGGATTGTTTATGCTGTATTTATCTTTCTCGAATTGGTATTCCTTTTGATTTTCATTTGTTCTTTTTATATATAATTTATTCAAGAGGTTTACTTTTTTATTGGTTAATGCTGAGTATTTTGATTGAGAGGTTAAGCCAGGGCGATCGTTTCAGTCGAGATAGCTGTACCAGGTCGCAGGATGTCTGTGAATGTGTAAGTAACAGTGTGGCTGAAGTAATGATCATGGAAATAAAGGATATGTATCATCCAGCCTCGTGTTTCTTACTTCCCTTGATGCACTGGGCTGTCACAGATGCCAGGCAGTGTGCTACGTGCTATATATAATATACAAACTTCACAAACTTCTGAGCATTTCACATGTCCACAGTGTATATTTGCCTCAGGCATAGAAGGTAAGACCTGGATAGAGACTGCCTGAACCCTGAACTTTTTTATTTATTTTTTGAGTTTTTGGACTTTCAGCTGTGCATTACGTCGCATGTAATTATTCAGCCACTTTGTCATGAATTCTTTATTGTGGCCACATTTTGCCTAAATGCAACGTGGAGCACCGTCGCCTGCCCTGTGTGTGCACCCACATCTGCACTCCTACTTCTATTTTGTCTCCCTTTCTTTTAGAAAAATCACTCATATCATTTGTCATGTGGTTATTATCCCTCGTTAAAGCCCACCAGCAGCAAGCTGCACCTCCGGTGTTTCAGCAGAAAGCAGAGTGAGGAGGAAGAGGAAGCTCAGATGTGCAGAGGAATGACAGAGAAGGAGGATTAGGGGGGGATTAAACAAATGAAGGAGGATGAAGAACCACAGAATGCCAGCGAGGAAGAGAACAGGAGGAGGAGGAGAACACAAATGGGAAAACCTGGAGGAGAGAGGCGATAGCTGCTTGCAGGATGAGTGGAACTGGACACAGGAGGAGGTGGAGGAGGCTAGTTCTGTATATAGACACACTCATAAAGGGGCACCTGCAGCATACTGACAGTGTTAACAGTTCAAGAAGTGCAAAAAACACACACACACGTGACATCGACCAGTTAGCACAGCTTTAATGGGCTACGCTCTTGAGCAAAAAATGAGAGGAGGGGCTGGGTGGGGGGGGGGGGGGGGGTGCTGTCTCCATGGCAACTTTCCCACCGTGTAAAAAAAATCATTTAGTCGGAAAGACATTTCACTCAGTTCACTGAACTGAAAGAGGCAGAGAGGAGGGAGGGGGGAGCAAGTGAGACACTGGGTGTGGGAGTGTGTGTGTATGTGTGTGTAGCATAGAGCTGTGTGTATCACGCTGGAGGGACAGATCTAACGGTATCTAAAAGCTGACAGCAATGCATTAACCCTTATTGCAAATATATCTGATTATTAGACATAATGATAATGAATTCGCCTGCATCATTAAAGATGTATGCTGTAACTCTGGGTGATGCTTTTGGTTTTATAGTTTTCTTAACAGGACCATCTGCATGGAGCCCAATCTTTATGTAACATGGTGAAATTCACTTTATGCCACGACATTAAACCTGTGTCTCCAGCGCGCCGGAAACCTTTACGTGACGCCCAACTTTTGCTTTCTCATTTTGAAAGTACGCCAACCACTTATTATGCCACGTATACAGTTTTTAACATTTTATTCCAAAACTATAAATAATACCCGAAACCTTTCAAAATAATGAATTCAATGAATGCATGCAAGTGGAAACTTCAGCCAGCAGGGGTATTAGAGGAGCCTGCCTCTGCAGGGGAGCAGTGTATTAATACAGGAGTGAGCCCCAGGATCTGACCTTCTCTGCAAACTGCTGCCATGGAGGAACTTGCTATTCACCTGATAAGCACAAACTTATGTAAAACATCCACTGACATTAAATTGCCGCATGCATGGCTTTAAATGATGAATGCTCGGGAAGTTCTGTACAAGATTAGAAACTGAGGTAAAATCCATAATTAAACTCTGTTTTATTACTTTTCATTGCTGGTCCATGATTTGACAGAAAAAGGTAATTTTCTATGAAGATTTTTAAAAATACTATCAGATCTAATACTCTGGGCAGGAGTGTGTCTAGCAGAGCTCATGGGACGGAGCTGTCTAACCAAAATATAACTGAATTAATTATCTTTGAACTAATGACACAAATAAATTTTAACGCATTCATTTAAATATGTCTGTGTTACTCCACTTTCTGCTTCCACCTCACTATATGTTGGATCCAAATATTGCATTTTGTTCTCCATGTCATTTATTATAAAGCTTTTAGATATGATTTTAAAACATAAATTTAAATGTTGCCTTTTTTATATGTTTTTGTTTTATTTTTTGTTTTTTAATAGTTTTTTATGGTTTAAAGTGATTTACACATTAATGAATAATTGTGATCTAACAATTTAATGCCTGTGCTTCTGGAAATTGCCCCTTCCCTTTACTTCAGGCACCTTATTTATTGCTAAAACCTTTCTTAAGTTAGATTTTGACATTGCTACTTCACCACTTTGCAAAACAGTTATTCAATGCTGAAGAATTTTCAGGCTCTTTTGCAGCACAGTTTTTACGTATTACATTGTTTCAGGTTGCACAAAAGCCTACAAATTACACCTAAGGTTTTCAACATAAATTTTTCTACATTGGATTTATTTCTGATCAAATATTACGATTTCCTGTTGGCCACTTTTCCTTCACATTCATGGAAACGCCTCTGGTAACCTATTTGTCTGGTAACCTATTTGTGTGGATGCCATTGTATCAGCATGCTGGCTGTGATTACCTGTTGTGAGGCGACCATCTGGCCCTCAGCATCCCAGCTGGGTACCAATGTCAGGAGACGGATTGTCTTTACCATACCACCTGGACCTTGCAGACATAGATAGCTACAGCACCAACTATATTTCTGATTCATATTGTATTATGTAATTCTGTGACCAAACAAGGAACATAAGAGGAAAAAAAGAAAAAGAAAACACTGTCTGGTCTTCCAAAGGCATACACAGAAAGCAGGCCTTCTGTAATTGCTTGGCAACTGCTGGCATTGTGTGTGTTGAAGTTCAAAGCAGCGAGACACACTGTATATTCCTCTGAGCGGCAGAAAGCATCAGAGTTGCAAAGTAAAGGGATGCCTACGCAGGCACACACACACACACACACACACACACACACACACACACACCATCCATTGTGTCAGTTTAATTTGGCCATGATGCTCATTCAAAATAAAAAAGCTCTGTGGAGGAGCTAATGTTTGCATCCAGGGGGTAGCCTTGGGCATAAACCCTCCCTCAGATGAACTTTCTTTAGGTCGCCTGAAGTGTTCTTGCTTACTGACGCCCAAATAGAAAAGCTGCTTGAGCCCACAGCTTGTTGCCCTCCTTAGAATTTAGGTTAAATTGATGTGGAGCATTGTTTCTGTGGGAGGGTTTGAGCTTGATTAGCTCTGAAGCGCTTTGCTGAATGCTGTGCTAAGCTGACTGACTGGCTGGCATTACCACAGGGAAGGGGATGCTATTGTTGGACCCACAGAAGCAGCATGCCGATGTGTTACAACTACAGGTTAGCCTCTGGTGTATTGTGCTGATCTGACAGCAGTTAATGTGCCGATAGCTGCTGTGGTAATTATGTTCTTGTTTCCAGCACTGAGGTTGCAAGGGGAATGTGAAAGCCTTTTTATAGAACAATGAAGTTATGAAACCATGAAATCCAGAAAAAAGCAACAACTAGGTTAAGAATGTCAAGCCGAAAAATCACAGGCCATGCTTTGTGGTGAAGATGTTTTTCTCAGTACCATGGATTTTGTCTCGGTAGCTTTTCCTATATGTAACTTACTCTAAACATATACCGAATATAGATAAACAGTCTAACACTAAATTAAAGGAACTTTAAGTTAAAATGTGTAGCCTGCTCTCTGATAACACCATCATCAGTTCATCATCACTAGATATTTGCTGACATCTGCTGGAGGTCTGGATCACAAGCACTTGGATATCTCCAGCGTTTGTCCTCAGAACCCTATTCGAAACACAAAAAAGAAAATAGTCTGGTTTTTTTGGGTTTTTTTTTTTTGGGGGGGGGGGGGTGTTTGGTGGGGGGGGGGGGTTTGCTGTGGCAACACTCAAAGATTTCAATTTCTGTCTCTTCAGTACTGAGTATAAGTTTGCATTAAGCAAATTAATGTGTGATTCCTGTCCTTTGGACTTCGGGAAATTTCATCTGAATGCACCTGCCATTGTTATCTGTAATAGTCAGCTGTCTGGATTTTTCTTGTGTAGATTTCAGTTTTACCCTTGGGGAAAGCCCTCTGGCTGCCTCAGGTTGGTCATTAGATAGATTTAAGGAAAGCTAACTGGAGCCTTTCCTCATCACTCAGGCACTGAAAAGCAAAGATGAGGTTTAGAAGTCTGAGCCAAGACAATATTTACTGATGACCCTGCACCTCCATGTTTCATTATGTGGAGCAATATATATTGAGGGCATTTCATTTTCAGTAATTGCTTACAAGCAGCCAGATAGCAGAGACGTCCGGGCCTGTTCTGGGCACTTACACATCAGTTATGGCAATGGCAAATGTTTATGGGCCAGACGTGGTCTAAAAAGTCATGAAGTGGATTCCACCAAGTTAAGCGTGGGCTGGAAGTGACCCAAACACTTGGAAGCAAGAAAATACCACAATACTGTGTGAAGAATTAATGGCTTGACTGTTTTTTGTTTTGTTTCTTTTGTTATTGTTTTGATGTTGTTGTTGTTGTTCTTATTCAAAATAGAACTAGATGAAATTAGCATTTAGGAAAACACCTGGACAGATCATGCTATTACAACTTTGTCTTCTGTCCCTTTTTGTTTTTTTATCCTCACCTCTCCGTGCTCCCGTTTCCCACTGTCACCAAGTTCTTGGTCATAGGGGATCATCTGAATGTTGGGATTCTCTCTGTTTAATATTGTGTTAGAACGCACTTGAACTGACTGTTGTTGAATTGGTGCTATTTAAATAAAATAAACTCAAAATGAATTGGCCTTCAGTAAGCCTAAGAAGACAACAAATAAATTCGACAAGGTAACTGGACTTCTTTAAGCTTGCAAAGACCCACTTATTTAGGTACATATCTGCTATGTGGGACCACACAAAAACATCTTTGACTGATGAGGACCAAAGCTATTAGTTTTGCATTTTCTATTAATTAGATTTCATTTTTATTTCATTTTTATTTTGTGTTTTAAGGGAACTGCCAGTGCTTTTGTTTAGTTTTAAATGTTTGAAAATGTTTCGATTTAGTTTAGTTTTCATTACTATGAGGGGTTGGTTTTAGTCTTTGTAAGGGGTATTGATGTGAATTGTTACTTTTTGTGAAACCGATATTGAAACAGTGGTTCATTTATTCTGGTGTTGCTGGTTTACGAAACATCTCTAGAGCATATTTTCACGTTTTGTTTCTGATCATGGTAACCCTAATTTTTCGTTATGCTCGAAAAACGTTTTTCTTGGTTACAGTGATATTGAAAGTGAATTCACACATCCAAGTTCTCCAGTCGTAAGCCAAATTTCACTGAATTACTTTTGATATTAAAGCATTTTATTTTCTCAATAATGGACAGCAAGAATTGAAAATACCTTAAAACCGTGTCACCGTCTTAAACATTTTAGTATACTTCTATAATTTTGTGTGTTAGAACGGCTTGAAACCCCTGGTATTTTGTGTTTATGGTAATTCCCAAGTTGTATCGTTTTCGTTTATTTTCCTTTTACTCCTTTCGGTGTTCTTGACAACCTGATGTATGCCATATTCCGCTTTGTTGTTATTAATAAAGTTTTTCTTTTTTCTTTTTTTAATTCTTGGACTCTTGTGGGCATGTCGTTTCGTCACTTCCGCCAAAAATACAACAAATGCTCACGCTAACTGTGCTGTGTAATTCAAGTTAATTTTTAAAGTTACAGTTTGGTCCAACCGGTTCAGCGGTTCGTCGGACAGCCACAGTCCATCAGGTCAGTCTACATCACTTAACAGCTTGAAAAAGGCTTGTTAATTGGGGTTATTTGAACTATATTAGCTTGAATCGCTCACTGACGTTTGCTGTGCTAGCTAACGCTAAAACGAAAGCTGTGCGCACTTCAGCTGTTGTTGACTTCGTTAGCTTGCGTTTAACCTCCCCTTGGCGATAATGTCGATTAGCAATATTAATTATGGATTAATGATTAGCGACTAGAGTACCAGCTTGGTTTTAGGTCCTACCTTTAAAACTGGAGCGCACAGCTATCGCAGCAAACATCTGGTATTTTATCACCGGTTTAAAACAAACAAACAAAAAGAAACAAAAAATAAAACATTTCTCGCAAGTGTGCTACACTGAAAAACACATGTGCTGTTTTTGTTTTTCTTTGAGAAAGAATAGCAGACTGTTACAGCTTCACAGAGGTGAAGTCACATGCTTCCATCGTACTGTAGCTGCTGGATGTCCCTGAAATCACTATCTTACATTGGGGTGTTTCAGCTCCGAGTGATTTACTTGTGTACCTGACAAAACAAACTCAAAAAAGCAAATAACATAGATAATCGAGCTCGAATTAAGGTAAGAAATCAAACAGGAAATTAAACAAGGTAACGCTAAAGATGGTATCCCAAAAAGGTGAAGCTGTTCGTATGGACTTTGCGTTTTCAGTTGGAGAAACGTTTCGTCACTCAACCAAGTGAGTTCTTTAATCTTAGTTGACTGCAGGTTATAAACAGTGCATTTGCTTATTGACTAAAACTAACACCACTGGTGACTATTGGTTTGTGGGGTGAGTACAGTACTGTTTAAGCCATGGGTAGCTTCAAATACTTAATAGCTGGAAGTATATATTTTTTCTTAAAGATTCAAAGTAATGGTACAAGGTTCGCTGTCTCTTCAATGACAAACACAACATCAGCTGTGACTGAAGAAGTCACTTTGATGAGTGATGAAATGTTTTTCCCACTGAAAACGCTATGTCCAGATGAACAGAATCAACTTTTTGGGATTTACTTACCTGGATGATTCAGCATGCATCAAGCCACTAAAGATATTAGTTCCGATAATAAGAAGACAATATTAAAAAATTAAAATGTAATGCTTTCTAAATGAATATATATGAAATGAGCAGTAAATTAACATGTTTTTGCTTTTGTTTAGTTTTAAAGGAAAATTGTAGTTTAACTTGTAGCCCAATGTGTCTGTCTTCTCACTGTGCTGCAGAGTATACGTACAGATCATAATAGATGCCATAAATACCATAAAGGCATTTGTCTGTGAAGGTTCTCAGTCATCCAGGTCATCGTAGCCTAAGGAGCTTGGAAAGAAAAGCATCTGGACTTTAAGTTGCTTGAAGACATTTCACCTCTCATCCGAGAAGCTTCTTCAGTTCTAAGGTCAAATGGTGGAGAGTCCCAGATCTGAAGTCCAGACGCTTTTCTTTCCAAGCTCCTTAGACCACAAGGGCCTTTCATCTGAGTTTTAACAAAAGTGATTTTTAGAATTGTTTTGTCATTTTCAATGTCAATTATAGCTTTTTATGATTATATTATGAATTATATTTATTGAATCAAGATTTAAGAATATCAGAAATGCATTCAAATAGAAAGGTAGGTGTTACGACCCGGCTCAAAAGGCGCAACATAAAAAAGGAGATGAGTATCGGTGAGAAGAGGTTTCATTTTAAAATGGAAAACCAGGTTGGCTAAAATGGTTGCTGCCACCAAGGCAAAGACAAGTGAGCTCCCTGGGAAGCTTGCCTCAGGTATGCTTTTATCCACACCTGACTAGGTGTGGCCAATTAGCACCAGCTGAACACACTGAGCAGATTAGAGGCTGCAGAGGGACGTAACAGTAGGTAAGAAGCTTAGAGTTACATGTACCAAATCCTACTAATGCTGGTGTTGAAGAAATCAGTCAGACTATATTTATTTATTTATTTATTTTTAACCAAGAAATATTTTTCACACCTAATTTTGGTTTTTATTGTAGTTTTGTTTTTTTGTTTTTTTAAACTATGATAACCTTCTCCTCTGTATCTAGATCTATGGTGGCAGGTTCGGCACTCATGGAGCCATCCAGTAAACCTGGGCCCAACCAGGTGGCTGATGTGGTGTTTGTCATTGAAGGGACAGCGAACCTTGGACCATACTTTGAATCTTTAAGAAAAAATTACATACTTCCAGCTATTGAGTAAGTATCTAAAGCTACCCATTGTTTCCTAACTCATTAATGTCATGTAGCCATGAATTAATTTTATTTCATTCACCACAGGTATTTTAATGGAGGGCCTCCAGCAGAAACGGATTTTGGTGGAGATGTGAGTGTTGCTGTAATTCCTGTTTTCTATCTTTTTAACTGCTTATCCAACTTAAGGTTGGGCTAAAACCTTTCCCAGCTGACATAGGGCAAGAGGCAAGGTACACTGTAGACAGTCTAATCTCTGCTTTTTATTCTTTAGCTTGCATTCCCTGTCACTGTTTGCTGAAATTCGAATATGTTTTTTGAATTCTGTGGATAATTTATGATTACTATTTTATTTTTTTCTAGTACGGGGGCACACAGTATGGCCTTGTGGTCTTCAACACAGTGGACTGCGCTCCGGAGTCATATGTCCAGTGTCACGCGCCAACCAGCTCAGCCTTCGAATTTGTCTCCTGGATCGACAACATCCAGTAAAAATTATTTCCCTATTACACCTTTTAAACTGCCCCTTTGTTCTAATCATGAAGAGAAATCGTAGAAAATCACACTTTTTTTTTTTCCACACAGGTTTATGGGAGGTGGAGCAGAAAGCTGCAGTCTGATTGCAGAGGGACTTTCTGTGGCCTTGCAGCTTTTCGATGACTTTAAGAAAATGAGGGAGCAGATGTAAGCCTGTATTTGTGTTTTCTTCATTGATAAAACAAACCTAGAGGCAGAATCTTTTCATCCAAGGTAACTTGGTAATAGACAGTGAGAAGCTAATTTTGGCACTTCCTTAAAATAACATATTCTTCTCTTTTCCAGCTCCATGTTTGTATTGGGCCTACCAGAGTAGCTTTTTTAGAATAGCAAGTTCAAACAAGCTGCTTTAGCTGCTACCTCTCAGTTCAATAATCCTTATTTTTCTTATATTTGATCCCGTCAGTTCATCTTCTTTCTGAAACGACATGTTTTAGCATACTTCCCTGTAATTTTAACCCGTTTTCTCTGATTGGCTCCCTCTTTGAAATACCTGCTTAAAATGGCAAATGGGTGGGGCCTCGTTGCTCTCAGTGTCTATGATGAATATATTACGGATGTCTGCTGTTATTAACATTATTATGAGACAAAAATAGAAAAAATTTATTTTGAGTGTTTAGATCAGTTTTGAAATCTGAGTTTTCACCTCACACAAATTACATTCACATAAACTGACCTCATTTTCAAAACTTTGACCATATGTAATTTTGGTTATATAGATGAACATTCACCAAATTAATGGTAAAGGAAAAGTATAATAGGTTCTCTTTAAGAGGCAAAACTATGATTGAATCAGTATAATAAGTCTTCCTTTATCCCCAAAATAACTGGGTCTTCTTGCTAAAATCATCTTTAAAAAGTTTGTAATATCTCATGAAATTCAAGTAAAAAGAAAAAACAGTTACAACAACGCCAGTTTTCTTTTTTGAATTAGCTTAGTAGTGATGAAAATCTAAACTTTTATGTCTCTCCCTCTTTCTGTGTGCTGCTGCAGAGGTCAGACCCACAAAGTGTGTGTGCTGCTGTGTAATTCCCCTCCTTACCTGCTTCCTGCTGTGGAGAGTGTCAGCTACACTGGCTGCACAGCAGACAGCCTGGTCAAAATCATCAGAGATGTAAGTAAACACAGATTTTGTCCTCAGTAGATACTTGGAGGACAGGCTGGCTTTTTTGGTGAAGGTTATTTTTACTGGGTTAGATATAATCATAGTATTAACCTTGATATATATTTGTTGTTTTTTGTTTTTTGTTTTTTTAGAGAGGAATTAATTTCTCTGTTGTGGCTCCTCGGAAACTGCCCCCTCTAAGGGCTTTGTTTGAACGTGCGTCACCAGTAGGGGGGGCAGTTGAATCTCTTCCTGACTACAGTCAAGATCCCTTCCACATGGTCCTAGTCAGAGGCATCTCGCTTCCTGGTGAGAAAACTATGCCTTGTCCACTTGTAGCACATGTTTTTAGTCATTTATTTATTTTTTTTGTTTGTTTGTTTGTTTTTTGCTCTTATACTAAAGATATGTTGTGGAACAATAAGCCTTGATGAATTTTCAATTTTAAGTCTTCTTTGATACACAGTGATATGTAAAGGTATTTGGACTCATGTTAAAGCCTTAGCTTTTACACGCTGGGTGCCATTACGCTGGTTTTCGGGTGGAGGAATTGTTCTTATTTAGATTTGAGAATGGACTGCTAAGTTGTCCGCTTGGTTGGAACTGTAGTTTTGGCACTTTGACATTTTTAGCCCTGGAGGTTGATGTTTAATATGTGAGTAGACAAGTGTACAATGCTGTGAAAAAACAATTTGACTCCTTCTTGTTTTCAACATGTTTCACCTTTTCAAAACATTTTTAATATTAGTCACAGATGATCAAAGAAAAATGCAGTTTTAGAATGAGGATTTCATTTATTAAGGGAAGAAAAGTTATCCAAACCTACCTGACCTTATGTGGAAAAAAAAAAAAAGTTATTTCCTCCCTTGTTAAGTCATGAATTAACTGTGAGTAATCACATTTTTTGAAAGCTGAGTTCACTTTTATTGGCCAAACCCAGGCCTAGACTCTGGTGAACCATGCTGCTAGCCATTATCCACAAATGAAAAAAACAGTGGTGAACATAACCAGGAGTGGCCAGCCTACAAAAATTACTCCAAGAGAGCATGAACGACTTATCTAAGAGGTCACAAAAGGACCCAAAACAACATCTAAAGAATTGCAGGCTTGACTTGCTTCAGTTACGGTTGTGGCTACACTTATGAGACGTGGCATAATGGGATAATTGTAAGGTGAAAACCAATGCTGACCAAATAGAGCACAAAGGCTCATCTCACGTTTGCTTAAAAAAATGTCTTGATGAACCCCAGGAGTTTTAGGAAATATATTCTGTGGAATACAACTGGCATAAAACTAACGTGGCATTTCATAAAAGAAACCTCATACCAACAGTCAAACATGGTGGTGGTAGTATGATGCTGCTTCAGGACCAGGATAACTTGCAAAATTTGAGGAACTATGAATTCTGCTCTCTTCCTGAAAATCGTGAAGGAGAACGTCTGACTATCAATTTGTACCCTGAAGGTTATGCAGCAGAAAGTGATCTGAAACACCTCACTTGTCATCGCCATTGTCCATGCTGATGACAACTTGCATATTAACAATCATGAAACTGAGCTCACAACCATCAATGGTGCTAGTTTTTGTCATAATGCAACTATACCATTTAGAAGTTTGGGGATACCTGCTGTTAGCGGAAACTCAAGAAGTTCCCACTAAATTCCGATGAACAGAATGAACTTTCTGGGTTTTCCTTACCTCGATGATTGAGCATGCATTAAAATACACCAGTCACTCTGCTACTGAATGGCTTAAAAAAAAAAAAAAAAACAGTACAAAATGAAGTTTCTGGAGTGGCCTAGTTGAAGTCTAGACTTAAATCCATCAGAAATGCTTTGGCATGACTCCCATGCTGCTGAATTAAAAAAAATAAAATAAAAATTCTACATTTATCACAAATGATTGATTTCAGATCTTCCTGCCAAGGGTGCCACAACCAGTTATTAAGTTTAGTTTTTCACTCAGAGCCAGGTTTGAATAGCTTTTTCCCCTTAATAGATGACATCATCTTTTACAAACTGCATTCTCTATCTCTTCTGGTTATTTCTGTCTAATTTTAAAATTACTGAAACATGACTGTAACTTTGTATATCAGTTTATGAATCATCCATTTATATAAGATTTTTATTTCACTCTGAGCGCTTCTTTATTTGTAATTCTTAAAGGAATTTCTAAAGACTTAGCTACTGTTCAAGGTTACTCCGACACATCTCTGTGATCAGAGTCATAAATACATATCATGCTTCCAGTTGTAAGAAGTGCAAAACAGAACAAAAAAACGCTTGTACCTTTTCAACTGGACTTCACTAAACAATGGGTGATGTCCCGATGGCTGCAGCCATCTTTTATATACAGACTATGAGCTTATCTCCCCGTCTCTCTCTCTAGTTTCTGCAGGTGGAGGACCCGGGCCGCACAAACCTGTCATCCCTCCTCCGGTGCTGGCTAGTAGTCAGCCTGTTGTTGGAACTCCACAGCCCCCTCCACCAATAAACACAACCCCTCCTTATCAGGTAATGGGCAAGCAGCCATATAGTGTAAAGCTGGCTGGAGACTAATTCGTGCTGCCTGCTTTTGGCTCAGTTTCAGACAGCGGTGCTTATGTTTCTTCCCTTAAAACGTTTTACCAAGCATTGTCTTCCTTTAATCTGCCCGCTGACAGAATACGCCTCTGACTGCTGCTCAGGTGGCTGCACAGATGGTCATGGAGGCAGCCAACAACCAGAAGAGTCGCTGTGAGTTACCAGAGGGCTCTTTGGGTCTTTGTGAACAATTTATACTAGCCAAGCTTTTACTTGCAGCGTGTCTGTGTTTACATAGACCATGTGTGATTATGCCTTGGTGTTTAACCCTACAGCATATTTATATATGATATTGTTCGGATTTATGCTTTTTTTTTTTTTAATTTTTTTTTTTATGTCAGTCTTGTCTTTTTATGCCTTCTTTCCTTCCTTCAGTTCCAGGAATGGGCCAAGGGCCTCCATTTCCCAGTCACCCTGTAGTCAAGCCCATTCAGCCGAGTTTATCAACAGTGAGTACGGTAAATACGCCAATCCAACCAGTTACTCCCAATCAGCAGCCAGTCCCACCCGCAGGACAGCCAGTGCCCAGCCAGCCGCCACAGCCACTCCCTCAGCAGCCACAACCCTCTGGAAATCAGACCACGCAACCATCTGCAGCGCCCACTATGGTAATTTCTGTTTCTTCTTCTTCAACTTCCAACCCCCTTTTAAGGGTTAAAAATACAGGAATTTGCAAACAAGGCAATAAATGCATTATTTTTACATTTGGGAAACTGTTCGTATTTCTTGTGTTGCTAAGAGTTAGATTAGAAGAACCGTAGCTCTGTAATGTGTCCCTGGAAAAATCAAAGCTGCAGAGATCAAGCTGGTAGCTCAGACAGACTCAGTGGAGCTGGGTCTGACCACCGATGACAAACTCAATATACTTCAGACATTGAAGAAGAAAAACACTTAAAATAAACCGATATTAGATAGGATATGAAAACATGAACGTCTTGTAACATGTTTTCATATCCTATTATTAAATGGTGACAAATTAACATCCAAAAAAACGAATAAACTGCGACCAAAAAGTGTGGAACATGATGGACGCTGCTCTAAAATTCATGACAACCCCTTCAATATAATTTAAAATCTAAAATAGCAAAACAATAAACCATCCAGCAATTCACTTATTTGGTTCTGGGTTGCAGGGCAGCAGCCCCTCTCGCGAGCCATTTCCTCCAGCTTATCCAGGAAACATCAGGTCCAGCCAAGAGATATAATCTCTCTAATGTGTCCTGGGCCCAACCTGGGGCCTCCTGCCAGTAGGACATGCCTGGCCAGACAACTTTATATCCAGGACTACCTCAGCTGCCTCCTTTCAATGTAGAGGAGTGGCGGCTCTACTCTGAGCCCCTCCTAAATGACTCAACTCCTTACCATACTGTTAAGGGAAAGCCCATCTGCCCTTTGGAGAAAGCTAATTTTTTCCACTTGTATCCATGAGCTCATTTTTTCACCTTTAAAAGAACTAGCAATAATGGTGCAATAAGATATCTGCATAACACTTAGGACACAACAATTTACTGGTATTTCACATCAATTAAAATCTTAACAAGACTTGGATTAAATGAGTAGTAAGTCTGGTGCTGAGTAGTGACAATTAGTCGTATAGTCGCACACATGCCTACTAAAAACCAGAAGTGTTTTTCTATATAGGGGATATTAGCGATTAATCGTGATATCATGTAACTAAAGAATTACTTCCATGTTGTCCAGTGCACTGGAAACAAAGTTTGACTGATGGTCCTTAATATAAAGACTTGTTTCGGACTTTACGTTTCCCAATTTTGCTTGAAGTTATAAAGTTATTTTGTTATTTACAAATGGCCTAATAATGATCCTTATTGCTGTTTTAGAGAGGAGCGGTGCTTCAAAGGATAGCTGCAGATTTCTGTCAGAATCTGCAGATTATACAGTACAAATAAAATGTTTACGTTTCTCCAGCGTTGTCTTCCCAACAGTTTCATTGGATGGCCAGGAACCGTTCGCGATGTCTTCTCAGGCGCTGATAATTGCCGTCTGTCTTGCGTCAGTGATGTAAAAGACGGATTTAATGCGACATGACCATTCAAACAGCAGTCGCGTTCTAAAACATCGGATATGTATCGGATTCAGTACCACATACGAAAGTGACCCAGATCGGATTTGAAAATATCGGATTTGTGCCGTTCACACTGTCATATCATGATCGGATATGGGTCGCATAGGGTCAAAAAAGTCGGATTTGATGAGCTTTCGCCTGCAGTGTGAACATAGCCTTTGTACACCTAAGTCACATTCATGCCTTTATTTTTCTGTTCTGTTTACACATTTTGTTCAAACCCAGAGAAAAGAAAAGGAAAGGGTGAAAAAATAGTTGGACTAATGCTGAAGACATACAGTACTCTGCATACAGAAGTTCATTTTCATTCCATGTTCCAGTGGCATATTGTGTTTCCTAATCCAGGTTTATTTTGTGAAAAGGCTAATTGATCTTTGTGGGGGGGGAAACCCCCATCCAATTATCCCAACACAGAGCTGAAACTGCTGATTAAGGAAGCAATAAATCTGTCTAATTGAGCGGTTGGAGCATCAGCATCTGTGGTTCAAATATACTCAAGTTGGCTGAAAAAATATTGGGTTATCTTATGTTTAATTTGCTGTTTTCACCCCTGTAAACGCTATCAAAGATTAAGTCATACTGATATTTTTACATGTAAATAGCCCTGCTTCACTTAGAAAGACTCAGGACTTTACTTGGTGATGATCTGCAAGCAGCAGCCTTGAGCTGAGTTTTCAGACCAGCACACTGTCTGAAGCCTAATATCAAAATGAATTTTAAATGCTACTACTACTACTACTACTACTATCAGATCAAAACCAGATAAGAGTCGCAATTCCCCAGAAGATCATTGTGGGTAGCGTTTTTTTTCCCTTCGTTTCATTTATTAATGTTCCTTTTTTAACAGATTCAATTGTCTAAACTTACATCTAATAATGTAGTTCGATCAGCTCTAAAGAATTATGTTTTACTATTGAAATAATTACTTTTCCTATGAATTGAGAAGTAATTCTTTATTCCTGGAAAAGTGTTGTATTGATAGCGTCCTCTAATTTCCTTACAGCCTGGAAGTCAAGTCAATCCAAACCCAATTCCACAAGGACAAGGTGTCACCAATAAAGTAGTGGCCTGGACTGGTGTTCTCGAGTGGCAAGAGGTAAAACAGATTCTTTGATTTTGAGTTAATGTTCATTCAATGGGAAATAAATGGATGTCTTACTTTTATTGAGAGCTTTGTGATCAGAAAGTAAAACCATCAAGGAAAGAATCACTTAAGTCATCAGAGTTCAGACAAAAGAGGTCTGGGAAAACTGCTAATACTAACCATTCTCCTCCTCAGTGGGCCTCACCACCAGTACACTGTGGAGCTCCATTTACCAGTCAGCTTGCAGATATTTCTTTAAAATGTGAAATAGAGCTTTTTAGCAGCTGACCGATACTTTAGTAAACATTGAAAGTCTGATACTTTTTAATGGTGTGCTGCAGCAGCTGCAAATGAGTCTGAGGAAAACAGAAATGTTTTCTTTTTGTCACAGCAAAAATAAACGAATTAAGGGAAATCCGGAAAGATATTGAAGAGTTGCAAGTTGGAAAAACAAAGTAAATAACTGATTACTTCAAATGCAATACTAATGTGTGTTGCTTAGTGTAGCTGGAGGGTAATCTAATGCATTACTTTACCTAACACTGCCCTTGGCTCTGTAAGTCAGTGAGAGCAGATGTTCCTCATATCCTCACATCTCATGCACAAACCCTCTGTTTGTAGGAAGGAGCTAATCAGAAGAGAGCTGTCTTAAAAAAAGAACCTTGGACGTCTTGGTTTAGACAGAGGGGCTGTACATTATGTTGCATTTATTTAATGTGCAAAATTTGTATGTTGTTATCTAAAAAGTTTTGTCTTTGCAAGCTTCAGAGGGGCTACAGACAAGTTACCTGGTTCCTTGTGTTTCCATTCCTAGTCCTAAGCTAACTGGCTCCTGGACTCAGCTTTATATTTTCTGTCCTTTTGTAATTGATAAGTATTTTTTTGAAACTATCTTCAGAATAAGTGAATTAGATGTCCCTGCTGTAAATCAGCCTGTATTAGATTAGAATAAAAACCAGCACAGTCTGAGACTTGCCCTACCGCTGTCTAGGACCTATCACAGCAGTAAGTCTTAATAACCACCTGCCATTGATTATTGTACAGCTTGATTAATTGCACATCATTTTATTGTGCTACTTCTATTGGTTTTTGCCCAAGGTCAAATCGATTCAGTTTACAGTTGCATTGCTGAGCCAGGAAAATGGATGTTAATGCCTTTTATGCGACACTCATGAGGTCTTCCAGTGTTTGTGTTTAGTGGACAGACTCGGATCAATTCCCTGCATCGACTCCAGCCCCCGTCTTCTGTTTGTCAAAATTATACAAGTCGGTTAAACGGACAGGAATAAGAATGAAGAAGCTCTGGAGAATCTAAATCTTGTCTATGACAATACAAACCGTCACAAATGATCTGAGTGGACAAATTGGAAGCATGAAACATTGCTCTTAATCTGCTGCCTCCTACTGCAGTTAAGTCATCAGGCTTTCAGCTCTGTAAGTGATTCTTCTGTGGCACAATCTGTAATGTTGAAAATAATTACAATGCAGACACTAAAATTCATTTGGAGAAATGGCTGTTGATAAAAACTCTCAAGGACTGCCAGCACACTTGGGTGGCGCTTGCTCGGAGTACAGTGTTATCAATATGGTATGTTCTGTTTTTGGCTGAATTTCAATCTGTTATTCTATGAAAGCTTTTCTCGTCTAAAATGTGGCGTGTTTGCGGTTTCCGCTGTGGTTTACTGACACACTTTTTAAATCCACCCCTAATTTAAAGCAGATTAGATTGTTTTGTTACTGTCCACATTCCTGGCTCCTTTTCTTTTCCACCTTAGCAAGCCCTGGAGATAAATAACCCATTTGTCTGCAGCACAACACATTTGTAATGGTCTATAGTAGACCTGACTAATATGTGATAGATTAACCATTGATCGTGTATTGATGCGCTGAAGACGAGTGCTGGCAGTGTTCCCAGTGGGATTGCCGCATTGATGTGCTTGGAGAGAGCGCCCCTCTCCTTTTAATTCTTGACAATTTGTTTAGGTCTTAAAAGTCCATCCATTTCTTTAAATTGCTTTTTCTGATTGAGGTCACTGGCAGAGGCTTGAGCAGGGCAGCCCACAGATCCTTTTCCTCAGCAATATTCTCCAATTGCTCCCAGGCCAACTTGAAATCCCAGATACCCATCAGAGCATTCTGGTGTAAATTGAATGTTGGATGGTCAAACGCATCCAAAACGGCAACATTACACACCAAATAGGAACGGTGCCACTCCAAAGCACACTCTTTTGGGAGTTCATTGCTCAAACTGAATAAGCTGTGAGGTATTTAAGCCTACAAAACAACTGACTAGGGCCCTATGAACTGCAATCACAGTCATTTTTCTCCAAGTAACATCTTTGGGCTCTCTGAATATTTTGGAAATTATTGAGAGTTGAGTGTGCTGATAAGTAAAGAGTTGCATAACAGTCACTTTTCTAAATTTTACAGTGTTCCGATTTTCTGGTGTTAACAATATCTGATATTTTAATTTGTCAATTAATGAATTTAATGATTTATTAGTAGTAACACACGTGATAATACTGCAAATGTTCCAGCACCATAACTGTCTGTTTAATTTGCACAGTTATGGTTAACTTTATGCTGTATTGCAGCATTGAATGCATGGTTTCAATAATGAGGTCAGCATATGTACACGTAATCCTGGTGAGCCTGAAGCTCTGCTTCAGACCACTCTAAATGCTCAGTATCAGACTGTCTGAAAATTGAGAGTGATCTGACTCTGGTGAAAAATCTGGTTGTTTTTTTTTCTGGCCTTTAGTGATTGTTTTCAGAGAGATCTGTTCTTTCTGTGTAAATATAGAACTCAGTGGCACTAGCCTTTGGGTGCTTAAAGGGAGTATATTATGTTTTTCCTTATTTTTTTGTATGATGTCAGAGAGAGTGGATATTCCTCATATGGTGTCCCACCTATCTGCTGTTCAGACCTTGTATTTTTAAGTGGCAGCCAATCAGAAAAAAGCTGTCTTACACAGAAGGGAAAGAGCTGCTTTTTTTTTTCTTTAATATAGAGGATCATCTGTTAGGTTGAAAGCCCAGAAAACGATAAATAAGAATGATTTTGAACTGAATCTTGCAAAGCTACTTTGGCTGAGTGCAAGAATAATGTGCTGAGCGTTTTAGGCTTTGAGTGTATTTCATTTGCAAAAGACCACAATAATTAAGATTAAAAGTTCATGTGACTTATAAAATTATGTTATTGTTCACTCATTTCTTTTCCCAGATTTCAAAAGCTGTTCTAGTTAGTATAAATTATTTTGGCCATCATAGCTATAAAGTGAACATCTAATATTGTAACAGCTTTATCGACAACGAACCCCATAAACTGGCTGCAACTATGCACTTCTTCCCAGGCTTAAAATGCAGACCAAAATAGAAAATTCCCAGTTCCCTTTAATTATTTGTGAAAGAGTAAAAATCTTGTCCACTCGGCAGGCTGAACTTGGGCTTTTTCAGTTGTTTTCTCAGGGACAGTAAGAACACACCATCAGGTCTATTTTGAAGTTGGGCTAGAGGTGCGAATTCTTATATAAAAGTGTTAAAAATATATTTGTTCTCTCTGCACTCTTACTGATTTCTTTGTTCTGCGTGTCCACACTAAACTTAATACATAATGTGCTCAGCCACAAGAACTTTCACAGTTTAGCTAAATCCAGTCTGCCTACTCTGTATTTCAATTTTGGTTTAAGAGAGTCGGCCATGGTTTGAAAGATCACACGAATGTCTTGGAATAAGCTTTCTGTGAGCTTTAAGTAATGTTTTCTGTGCCCTTCTAGATGACTTCTTTAAAGAAAATTTTCTAAATTCCCCTCTTCTTTTTGTCTCACACTCGCCCCTCTATGTTAACCCATGCAGAAACCTAAAGCCTCATCCATGGATTCGGCCACCAAGCTGACGCGATCCCTGCCATGTCAGGTGCATGTCAACCCGGGAGAAAATCTGTGAGTAGCTCATCAGACACCCTGGACATTAAAAGTGGTGAAATGTTTTTGTTCACACCGTGACTATGCACGTTTGTCTCTAAACAGAAACACAGACCAGTGGCCACAGAAGCTCATTATGCAGCTAATTCCACAGCAGTTGCTGGTGAGACCGTGTGTTTATACTGTTTTCTTTTGTTTTGTTTATGTGCAACAGTGATGCCTTTATGAATGATGCATATCTCGCCTGCTCTCTCCGTAGACAACCTTAGGTCACCTTTTTAGAAACTCTCGGATGGTTCAGTTTCTCTTCACAAACAAAGACGTGGAGTCGCTGAAAGGCCTGTACCGCATTATGGCCAATGGTTTTGTAAGTTTTCGAGCTCCCTCTGCCTTCCTCTGAACCTGGAATGTGTGTCCTCTGCTTGTACCCACTCTTGTCCATCATTCAGCATACCTCAATTTATTTTGCATGAGTGCAAATTGCGTGCAGGTTCCACCTCTACCCAGTAGATGGACTGAGCGTGAACCTGTGTTGCAGTTTTATGGTGAAGACTCTAGAGGGGGTTCTAGGCCACTCTTTCTTTTAAAGCTCAACATCATTTTACAACATTATTGTCATCAGTTTAAGCAAAAGAAAAAAGCTTTTAGTTGTGATCCTTTTCCAAAGGGGTAGCATAATGATAGGACTTTTGTTAGTGTGGTTTATTTTTAATCTGCTGATACCTTTGAGAAATAGCGGCGGCATTAATGGCATTCGGTCCAGCTGAGCTCTACCTCTTTGCCTAAATTTGATTTGCAGCCCAGGGAAAGAACAGTGTGAATTAATATCATTTGCATTCACTTTATAAAACTGGCATGTTTGATTGGGCAAAGGAGCTTAGGAGAAGGTTATGTCCCCAAGCCGGAGCCCATCACATAATTACAACAGTGTCCCATGTCAGGGTCTTAATCTGCCCTGTGACCCTCTGCAGGCTGGCTGCGTCCACTTCCCCCACACTACCTCACCCTGTGAAGTGCGGGTGCTGATGCTGCTTTACTCATCCAAGAAGAGAATATTCATGGGCCTCATCCCCAACGACCAGAGTGGCTTCGTCAATGGCATCCGGCAGGTCATCACCAGCCACAAGCAGGTCCAGCAGCACAGAGCGGTGAGTGGAAGTGGAGTTTGTGGGAAGAAGGATTCAGTGTGGTAGAAAACATGTGCAGCGGGGAGACCAAAAGCAGGTGATAATGAGGAGGTATTTTAGAGATTGGACAGGGAATTGAGGTGCATTGTTTAAGGCGTTAAGTTGCATTGTTGTTGACATTTCATTTAGTGAGCCTGGTATCTTCACAGCAGCCACTCTACTACAGGCATTACCTCCTGCAACATTAGCTGACTGTTGCACTCCCACCTCATTATCGCTGCTTAACTGAAGGCAAATATAGGTGCAAAGCATAAAAGCTCTTTATGTCGAATTTGCTTCAACCACAACACAATGGCCTCTGCAGTAATCGGCGCTGTTTGTTTATTTCAAAATGCTGGGATAATGCACAGTTACTGCTTTTTAATTGTTTATTTCACGTTAATGATTAATAACTGGCTAAAACATCAAATATTAAGGGTTTAATTGCCCCTAAATTAAGTGCTTCACTCAGCTCTGAGATTGTGTGTGTGTGTGTGTGTGTGTGTGTGATGAAACTATCACACCTTTGTTTGTTTCCAAGTATTTTTAGGGTTGTCAGAATTTGGCTCTGACTTTGTTAGTCTCTTCGTAGTTTAAAGCTCTTGTAAACTCAGTTTCAAATATTAAATATTTCTCTTTAACATCAAATATTCATATTAAATCAAAGTCACAGAGGGGAAAACCATTGTTGGGTATCAATTATTAAGAGTGAAACACTCAAAACTGAACCAGCATGGTAAGCAAAGACCAAACAGCTGAATTTCATATATTGATTTAGTGTGTGTGTTTGTTTGTTTTTTTGTTTTGTTTTTTTGTTTTTTTTTTTTTGTCTAAATGGAGTTTGGAGGTATGCTTAAATCTGACGGCAAATAATGCACTTATATGGGACCATAAATACAGAAACCATGAATACAAAAGCCTTCAGGAATAATAGTCCAAATTTTCCAGCTTTCGTTTAATTCAGGTGTACCCAGCACATTTTAGCTCACGGGCCACAAGCAGTCCAATTTAATCTTGAGTGGGCCAGACCACTAACGCTATTGCATAATAGCCTATAAATAGCACATTCAAATGTTTCCCTTTCTTTGTTGTTTTTTTTCTAACAATGACGGAAAATTATCCACTTTCCTCATTTAATATTAGCTCTGCTGAGTCAACAGACACTCACCGGCCAATTTATAAGGTACTCATGTTCAACTGCTTGTTAATGCAAATGTCTATTCAGCCAACCACATTGCAACAACTCAGTGCATTTATGCATGTAGGCACAGTCAGGACAACCTGCTGAAGTTCAAACAGAGCATCAGAATGAAGAAGAAAGGTGATGCAAGTGACTGTATGTGGCATGATTGTTGGTACTACATGGTGTGGTCAGGGTATTTCAGAAACTTCTGAGAGTGGCCAGAAAAAGAAAATATCCAGCGAGTGGAAGTTCACTAGGTGAAAATACCTTGGTGATGTCAAAAGTGAGAGGAGAATGAGCAGAGTGCCTCAAGCTGATACGACTGGAACAGTAACATACTGAAAAGCTTATCTGTAGGCAGAACAGAGAGAACCTTGAAGCAGGTGGTCTACAGCAGCAGAAGACCACACCGAGTCCCGTCAGCTAAGAGCAGGGAACCAAAGTTATATAAGACTGGAAAAACATTGCCTGCTCTAATTAGTCAAGTTGTGCTTTGATGTCGGTGTGGAAGGGTTGAAATTTGGCACAAAATAAGATGAAAGCATGGCTCTATCCTGCCTTGTGTTAACCACTCAGGTATGTGGTGGTGGCGGCGTACTGTTGTAGGGGATATTTTCTTGGCACACTTTGTACCTCTCATTGCCAGTTTAGTGTTGTTTAGCAACACCAGATGATACCTGTTGCTGACCGTGTCCATCCTTTTGTGACCACACTGCACCCATCTTCTGATGGCTGCTTCCAGCAAACATTGCAGTCAGTTTACTGTGCTTAAATGGCCTCCAGTCAGCAGAAATCAAACCCGTAGAGTCCCTTTGGGATTTGGTGGATTGGGAGATTCCTATCACGAATGTGCAGCTGACGAATCTGCAGCAACTGTGTGATGCCGTGACGCTGTCAATATGCAGCAAAATCTCAGAAAATTTTCAAGCACCTCGTTGAATCTGTGCCACAAAGAATTAAAGCAATTCTGAAGGCAAAACGGGGTCCAACCCAGTGCTAGCAAGTTGTAACTAATAAATTGGCCAGTGAATATATAAGCACAATTTCCTCTTCTGTTGTGTTGTGTTTGCTTGGCTCCAGCCACGACAGTCAGAGTGCAATGAAGTGCTTGTTACGTCTGATATCAGGCTGCTTTTGTTTCTTAAGCTTGTGGAACTAACTTACTTAAACGTGCATGCGTCACCTGTTCACGTCAGTGAAAAAATTAATTTGTAAACTCCTGCACCTTCATTTCACTCTTGTTCATTAAAAACACATTGCACATGTGTTTTTTGGGATGATTTTTAGGAATCAAGCACTTCTCATGTTTGTTATTGAGACTGTCTGAAAACAAAGAGGACAGGCAACATGATCTTGAGATTGGTTAGTAAATTAGAAAAAAAGAATTTCTAAAACCTTTTTTTTTTTTTTCTGGCTCCTCTGTAGTTATCAAACTGCCAGCACCAGAGAGGAGGAGGAGACACTGTGCAGCTGCTGACTGATATCACAACTGTGTGTGTGTGTGTGGCAGGGATAATTATGTTTACCACATAAGATTCAGTGGTGGTATGAACTCATAATTTGTATTCATATTTTAAAAGAAAAGATCCTCCACTATTGGAGGCATTATTGCCGTTGCTAAGTGTAGCAGTTTTTCTGCTTTTTGAGACTTGTAAAGGGGGAGGAGGCAGTAAGTGTACGTGTTCTAAATATTAGAGGGTTGACGGTTGATATTGCATAGTCCAGTGTGACTTTGTGGCTGGTTAGTATCTTTACCTTGTTGTAAGCAGTGTTGGGGAGTAATGGAATACATGTACTGACGTTACGTATGTAAAATAAAAAATATGAGGAACTGTATACCGTTACAGTTGACTAGTAGTATGCAGTTACTTTGTTGAAATAAATGGATTGCAGGGCGATCTTTTCCTGTTTCATATGTGAGGCTATCCCCTCTCAAATTTTGGTAATTACACGCATTGCCGAAACCCAAATAAAACACAAAATGAAAAGCTCTAATGTAAGGGTCCTGTTAATTTTGGTGGCGTCAGTTACACAATGGACCCGAAGCCAGCAGTCAAAGAATCGACCTCCAATCTAAAGAAACATCTGGAAGTAAGTTCTTTTTTAAGAACTTAACCATTAGCCTTGTTCAATTACCTTGTTTTAGTTGTGTTAGCTACCTGGGCTATGTGTGACTTCAGTGTCTTCAATGTACTTTTGCTGTGTGATTTATTACTATTACTGAAGGCTTCTCGCCACCGACCTAACATTGTTTGCTGGCGTTAGCTGAGGTTAGTTCATAGACTGCAGGCGGTTAGAATTGATGGATAGCATTAACAACCTGCTAGCTGCAAATAATCATGCGTAGTTCTAAAAGCAGTCTATGAACTAACCTAACAATGTTAGCTCGGTAGCGAGTAACCTTCAGTAATGGTAATAAATCACACAGCAATAGTACATTCATGTAGTTGTAGAAAAGCATGACAATATATTAAGTAATCCAAAGTATTCAGAATACGTTACTCACACTGAGTAACGTAACGGAATGCGTTACAAACTTCATTTTGGGGCATGTATTCTGTAGTGGAATACATTTTAAAAGTAACCTTCCCAACACTGCATAAGTGGCTTTCAGTCACAGCAGAGGCCATCACCACTGGAGCAGTGAGGCTTGTAAAAATGTTGGGGGCGGGTGCGTGGAGTCAAGTCTGGGCATTCCGCGTTAAATCAGGACTGGGCATCCAAAAATGAAAGATGGCAGCCTCCTTTGGTTTTAGCTTCGTTTTTGGGAAATGACAGGAATCAGAGGCACATATGCAGTCTATGATTAAACTACCAGGAAAAGATGAGTAATACATTTTCTGTGGACCTTTCAAGTTAACGTGATGATTCACATTTATAAATTGCTAGATTGTGTTCTTCTCTTTCTGAATCAGGTCTTGATTTGCTCCACAGCCCTCATCCAACGTATTGCAGCTCACTAGGCTATGATTTTAGCATTTTATACACCAGCATAGTTAGAGCACCTGCACCCCCACCTCTGGCACCGTTTTGTAGTGCAAAATACAGGCAGTCCCGCACTGAAGAAGAGTGAATAATCTCAGGTATAAGGTTTCTTCAGGAGGAAAGGAGCAGGAATTTTAAAGCTCTTGAAAACTGTGATTAGCATTTTTTCCACATTTTCTTACCTTGATAATCAAAATAAAAAGAAATAATCTTTAGACTAATGAAAGATGAAAACTTGTCTTATTTTATGGTACCTTTGAGAGGTAATGTAATTTTGCTATACAGCAAGGTGAAACCAAAACATTCACACTAGTTGCTGTGCTATGTTTTGTATAATGTAAAAAGTGTAAACTTGTGAAATTCAGCTTTAAGCAAAGAAGATGGGGTGTTAATTTTGCAGGCTGTCTAGATGTTAGCATTACATAAGACGTGCTGTAGGAGGCAAAGTGTGTGTCACTCTTCATGGACAGGGATGAGGAGGTCTAGAGACAAAGCCCGTCCTCCCACCTCCTTCCCTTCCATCTCACTGGCGAAGGTTCCCTGTTCCTGTGGCAGAGTTCATTACAGGTTACAAACACTGCTGCTTTGTCCACATGACTTGGAAATTTCACTCTCCCTCTCTGCTCATCTTCATCGCCAGAGACGGGGTGATTTAAAGTGTGTCCTCTGGATTAGCTGTCTTTTCCATCACAGGGCTGTACTCCAGTTTGTAGCATCCAGGGAGGAGAGGTGCAGCGTAACTGAAACAATGCAGCATCTAGCCAGAGAAGCAGTGTGTCTCTCTTTAAAAATGAAGCCCGCTGTCGGTTTTACACGAGTTGGATCACATTTCTCCACGCAGTCTGCTGTCATCAGCGATGATAGCGCTTGTTTACTCACCCCGCTAATTTTATGTCTTCGCGAATGCGCATAAGCCTTATACGTAACTTGAAGTCGTGTATGTGTGTGAGCATCAGGGCATTTAGATTAGGCAGTAGACATGAAATTATAATGAAGATTTTTTTTTTTTTTCCCTGCCTCTTGTGTATCATCACATATTCAGTGCTGCATTACTAATAGTGAAGCGGTAGAGCAATCTTAACATAATTAAAATTTCAATTTGGACCCGTAGTTAAGGTTTCTCTGTGTAAACCCCTGGAGTGGCATTCTTTAGGAACAAGATTGCAGTTTGTTCTGTTCACTGCAAGACAAAATTAAATATTTTTCCCTTAAAAGCAATGCAAGCTCCTAAACCTTGATCCAGGATTTCACAGGTTAGTGGGTTAAAGACAGGAGATAAATCAGAGGCAGTAGAACAGAAAGAGGCAGCTGTTTTGTTAGTTCCCTCAAAAGACCTAAAGCTGTTTGTTGCACTGCTTTTGTTGGTCAGAAAATATACCCTGCATTAGTGCAATCCCAGGGTGATTTCTTCAGACTCAGCAAGATGGATGGGTTAAGTTGGGGGGGGGGGGGCACCCCCCCCCATCTTCAATCACAGTTTTTTCCTCCCTCAGTGTCTGGTTAGTAATTTGTGCTTGGAGGAGGGATGAAACACCCTTCATTCCACCTCGTCTCTCCCTTAGTGTAGAATCGCACAAAACACCACAGCACCTGCAGAGCACAGCTAACTCAGGAGCACCGCTGCCAGTTTCAAATTCTGCCTTTTCAAGCACCTACCACTCGCCTCATATTGCAATAGTCTGTCTTGGCTGATTTCTGTTTAAAGTGCAGGACTCTGCAGATAAAACTCAGATGATACTGACTGCAGTTCATTTTACTTCAGTATTTCAGGTGCTATATTTGTGAATTATTCAGACTCTCTCTTAGTAACAGCAACAGGTTTCATCTTTTCATGTTGCTGTGTTTAACTGGAGATGCATATTGTATATGATATCCCCCACCCCGCCAGACGATGCTGGCGGCTTCAGTTTGTTTTAAACCGTGAAATCCAAAATAACAAACACCTCAGCTGGTGGTGCTTGAAGTTAAATCTCCGCTGGTGTATCATCGTCCTGTGTTTGCTTTTTCTTGCCGTCTGTGCACACACATGTACAAAGAAAGTCAATATGTGGTTTCACACTCTTTCAGCATTGTTAACACAGTAAACATCAACTACATATAGCAAATATGAAGTTCTGTAAATATGGATTATGGTTTCATAGCATTAGTATAAAAATATCGAAACCTGTAAACAGTATTGATTTATTTGGCCTAGATGGGTTTTTTGTTTGTTTGGATAGGTTCTTATTTAAAGGGAATAAATTAAAATCGATCGTGACATGCCCATACTCATATGTATGTTATTGATGACTGGACTAATTTCTTCTGTCTTTTTGATAGGCCACACAGACGACTCCAAAGTAACAAGAAGTCTTTCTTCTGCGATTTTATATAAATAAAAATAAAATACTCAAAAGGTTCAGATGAAGTTAACATGAAGCTTCATAAGTCCTGAACACATTAACAGGGTTTCAGAGTTCCTCTTTTATATCTTGTGAGTCTTTACTTAATGAATCCTTTATTTAAACAGGTAAATGGTAAATGGCCTGTATTTGTATAGCGCTTTTCTAGTCCCTAAGGACCCCAAAGCGCTTTACACAACCTGTCATCCACCCATTCTCACACATTCACACACTGGTGATGGCAAGCTACATTGTAGCCACAGCCACCCTGGGGCGCACTGATAGAGGCGAGGCTGCCGGACACTGGCGCCACCGGGCCCTCTGACCACCACCAGTAGGCAACGGGTGAAGTGTCTTGCCCAAGGACACAACGACCGAGACTGTCCAAGCCGGGGCTCGAACTGGCAACCTTCCGATTACAAGGCGAACTCCCAACTCTTGAGCCACGATCTCACTGAGATCAAAATCCACTTTAACAGGCTCTAGAAAGTATGAGCCCGGACAAAACATACAAGTAAGCACCATTCCCCAACTCTCTGTGAATGGTACTTATGACCATTTGCATTTCTTTTTTTTTCCTGACCTCACAGCCCATGTTCGTTGGTGGTGCTAGTTTCAGTCATTATGCAGATGTACTGTTTATAAGCTTGGGGAAACCTGCAGTTGGCTGAGGCTGCGTCCACACTAATGCGTTTTCTCTCCGTATTGGCCTTCCGTCCACACTAAGACGGCGTTTTGGAAATGCTCTCGAAAACGCAGACTTTCTAAAACGATGACACATTTTAGTCATGTGATGCAGTCATGTGACCAATTAAATATGGCGTAGTGCATTATACAGCAGTTGTTTTGATTGCTCTAAAAAAGATTAATATCAGTTTGTACATGCTCCAGATAGCTTTTCTTCAAATTCTTTAATTCTCACTCGCTTTTGCGCATGCGCAGCACTGAAACATAAGCGTTTTGGGCCATTTCAACGTGGACGCACAACTCTGTGAAAACGACTGAAAACGCTAGTGTGGACGTGGAGCGTTTTCAGACGTAAACGCCGTTTTCAAATCTACCCGGGCTAGTGTGGGCGTAGCCTGAGGAAGTCACTTGGGTGATTGACGAAACATTTCTCCCACTGAAAACTCTACACCCAGATGAACAGATGAGCATGGATCAAGACACAAATGCACACAACTTTCTTTCACTTAAAGTGGTGCAAAAACAGTTGTACTAATGATCAAGAAATCTGTCTGCTCTTCATGTGCCTGGACAACCGTTCAGAACCCTGTCAGTCTCAGTGGATGTGCTGCAGGGGACCCAGTAAGTGCTGTATTGAGTTTGAGGTAGATTAGATTTGGCGGTTCTCATATTTTGGCTAAAAGTTGTTCTCTGTTCTTAGTGTTTCCCCCAGAGTGACTGTAGCCACTCCGTGTGTAGTTGGGGAAAGACACGTACACACACTGAGATGATTGTTTGCTTTATTTTATTTTACTTTCTTTTTTTCTACTGAGGAGAGCCATTGGCATTAACACAGTCCCCAAGCCAAGTTAATTTTGCCAAACCGTCACCTTGACCCTAATGTACTTCGAGCTTTAACCCGAGAACCAAGAATTAACCTGCAAACAGGCCTTTGAAGGAGTGTTAAAAAGAAGAGCTGGCTTAAAAAGAGGGCCCAACACTCAAACTGACTCTTACAAAAATAACTGGCCATGGTTTTTTTATTTGTTTTTGTTTACTTTGGCCTTCATATTCCTCTGACAAAAGACTTGAATCACTCACTCATTTTGTTTGGATGAGCAGTTCTCCAGAATGCTGCAACCCACAATCTGCCCAATCTGCACAGCCACATTTTGAGTAGGCACAATCACACACAGATTCAGCAAGTGTGTTACATCTTTTTTTTTTTTCTTTTTTCTTTTAACAGCGGCTTTAGGATTGTCTCCATGTGACACTTTTAGGTAAACACTGTTAAATAGTAGCTACAAAAAATAAACTAGTTTCAACTCTCCCTGTGTTAATGTTTAAAAAAGAAAATAAGCTAAATCGTTTAACTTTAAATCCACTTGTTTCAGTAAAGTAAGAACTGTTTCACTTTGATCGTGTGACGTTCATGATATCATTATAATATTTGACATCCCACACTTTAAAGATTTTGCCATAGTTTATACATAACATAAAGTGGATATCCGGTGCTGGTGAAAGAGGATCAGCCCTCCTTTACATTGTGCATACACAGATGTGGTTTGCTTTTAGGGTGAGGATCGGAGATGCATATACACGATTATCAAAAGGAAGCCAAGAAAGAATGGTAGATTGAACAGTGGTCTTCCTATTAGCAGAAGAGAAACATTATTTTTCATCTGGGCACTAATCAGATTTTGATCTTCAGTTTGTTAATTGGATTTTGCATTTGGGAATAAAAAGCAATTTTAGCCGCTTGAATATTTGTAACATTTAGCAGTTTTCAATTCAAGATCCATTCACTTAAATTTGGACTTTTTTTCATTTCCACTTGCACAATAAGTATAACAAAACAGCATATTTATATATTTATTTTTGGCAGTTTTGACAGTTAGGCAGTGGAATGCTTACAAAAACAAACGACGATTTGTTTTTATTTTTCTTTTCTAGCTGATGACAGGTGGAAGGACTGACTGCTGCAGTTCACCTGTCACACTGTAACACAGGTCTCCTAGGGCAAGCTCAGAGAGTGCAGAAACCTTCAATGGAACAGAAAGGCCACAGGTCACTTGAGCGCAATTTTCACAATAAATATACCCTCAGGAGCTTTCTGACGTTTCTGGTTTTAAGCAAGAGGTGACAGAAAAACTAACACAAGGATTGACTGGCCTGTAACAGCCATGTGCTGATAGCAGCATTGATCCATTTGAAGTTGTCTCCTCATCATTGTGTAGAACGATTTGGGTTGTTCACACACTTACAGGAAGTTAGAGCTGGGACCGTTGTAAGATAGGTTAGGTTCACGGCACTGATGTTGTGTTGTAGCAGTAATAATTGTGGTTAGTGCAATTTGCAAAGCTACATCTCTAAGTCAGAATCCAGTCTAGATCCAGTGATACAGTAGCGCTGTGGAGTGCTGGTTGTTGTCACATAGCCAGCTTGTGGAGGACTGGGTTAGGAGAGGGCCAAGAGACTTTGTTTCTGGAGGACCCGGGCTAAATAACTTTTAAACGACCTGAACCGCAGTGCAAAATTGCAGGTTTGAATTAGTGGCTGTGGGAGAGGAAACTCACCAGTGATTTGCATTGGTAGCTCACAGATTATGTCTGCCATGATTTGCTTTCCTCAGAAATTACCTGAGCGTCTGCTAGTAATGCTGTTAAATCTGCATTTAAGGTTATGAGTGCTGCTGCAAGAAATTAATCAACGATTCTCAGATGCAGCAAACAGATTCTGTCTGCCATGGATTTCATTCTTATTAAATTATCTAAACTTTGTCAGTTTTCTAAAAGAGACCCCTCTCCACCCAAGGATAACAGATAAAAGCCTTACTGTTGTTAAAGTAACACAGACTTCAAGAAAACTATATATGCAAATCTATATATTATGCAAATAATAATTTGGTTACAATCAAGTTATATTATGATAAATGTAATCAGTGAATAAAATTATTTTTCTGTACTGCTGCTGAGTGACGTAACTGCAGACAGGCTGTATGAGTCATGGTTGGATGTTGCAGACATGTCTGGGCTTTCCCAAGAGGAGGGAGAAAGGGAAGTAGGAGTTTGTAGAAGCTATAAAGCTAAACTGTGGACTCGCTTTTTGGATTTTTCATGAAACAATAAGGGTTTAAACCTGTTTATAAAGTATTGTTACATCTTTTTTTTAAATGGTTCTAACAGGTTCTAGGCCACTAAAGTAGAAGCCTAGCAATGCATAAAGTGTACATATCAAGGGATGAACTGCCGTTAACCGGTGGACTGGTAACCGTATTCAACTAACAGGGCTACTCAGTTGAAGCGTGTTACCAGAGGATGCAGGGTAGTCACATGGACATGTCTCCCTGTCACAAATTTAAATAAGTTTCTCGCAGTTCGTACTAGGATAATAGACTTGGACTTCCTATACAGGCGTTACTGGGATCTGTCACTGTGCTAATGTTCAGTTCCTGAACCATCAAAATATGGTCTGGTTCTTTTAAGTGACCAGAGTTTGTGCCCACTCTGTGTGG
>NW_024582413.1:2076265-2092933 GCF_018398535.1 Haplochromis burtoni
TGTGTGTGGAATGTGTGAAATACAGTGGTGTCATTCAAGTCATATACTAAAGAGATGGAGCAGTGTTGGAGTGGAGACCAGTTAAAGATGGTTAAATGTTATAATAACCGCAGTTTCTTGCTTTCTCTGGTTATTCAGCAGTTAAACAGTGCAGCAGGACCTATGCAGCCCAATCAGGTCCCCCCCAACCAGAACTTCATCAACAGAGCCCCAGGTCCTATTCCAGTTTCCCACGGCAATGTCCAGCAGCAGGTAAATAAATGAACCCGCTTTGTGCTGGCTCGTCTGCCCGTTTTCCCTCATCAGATTCCTCCTGCACTGCCTGATGTTGACACCTGAACTGCCTGGGATTTCTGCATGCGTTGCTGCTAACTCTTTCCTCCACTGTTTTTTCTTTTTTTTTCTTTTTTTTTTCCTCACACTTCCACCACTCTTCTCCACTCCCCCTCCCTCCTCCTTCTGATCTGACCAGTCTGTGGTGGTGGGCATGCCCCCTGTTAGTCAGGTCTCTATGATGGAGGAGCAACAGAGACAGAACAACATGGTGAGACCCAAAGTAGCTCTCAACTTAACCAACATGTATTTACGTTGTTCACAAGGGCTTATAATTATAATATTAGAATTCAGTTGTAGGTCTTACTGAGCTACATCGATTATAATACAATATATAGTATAATAAGCTCCTTGTGTCTTCATTCAAAGCTACCTTACAATTGCATTTCTTGTCCTGAAAATCAAGAAACATTCGTTTGTTTGACGGTGTCAGGAATCTTGTATTCAACCTTTTTCACACGTGCTGCAACATTATCCAACATACACTACATGGACAAACGTCCTTGGCCACCTACACAACACATTGTAATCTTGTCTGGGACTTTGTGGCTGAATTACTATAGCTCCTAAATGCTTTCCCTTTCCAGTGAAAACTCTCAAACTCAAAGATTAAGAGGTGTGACCAAATAATTTTGCTCATACAGTACATGAGAATTCAAAAATGCAATGAGGCTCCCTAACTTAAACCACATGGAGTATATCCAGCAGAGTGAATCTCTGCAGAGGACTTTTTCCTACATTGTGACGACTGTGGAATTTCCCCCCAACCTGATTCTTTTATGATTTCTCTTACATTTATGTGTGAAAATGTTGATAGCTATTTCTCTCAACCAATTGCTCAGCATCAGCCTGGTGTGTAGCTAATTTACATGGACTATATTTAAAAAAAAAAAAAAAAAAATTGAGGTTGACTTCACCTGTTGGTTTTAGACTCAAATTTGAGGCCTAATTTTTAGCTTTGTCAGTTTTTCTGTGCCAGGAGTGATTCATGCTATTCATGCAAGCAAGGCTGGTTTTAGTGCTGTTTCTTTGTATCTTAACAACCTTTGGAGCCAGCCTCATGTGGCCACTAGAGGAACTGCACATTCCATAATTGCTTCATTTTTCAGCTGCTTGCTAATTTCCTGTCACAGCATGTGTGCTGATGTTTTAAGTTCCTGTTGAGTACGTCTGAGACCGCATGCCCTTGATGCTAAATAATACATTAAACTGATGACATGCATGCATATGTTTGTGTAATTTAATGAAATTGATCTTTTATTGTCATCTGAAGGTTTTTAGACTGTAGTCGCCAATATCAGACTCCAATAACTCCTTGTATTTGTAGTTGGCTGGGGATCGTATTTAAGGTACCCCAAGTGTGTAAACTGAGATTATGGGTCATCCACCCAGTAATTTGGAGAGCCAGAACTTATCTTATTTTTCTATTTTTAGAATAAGTGCAGGTCAAGTTTAACTTTTCTTTTTCTTCACTTGAACCAAGTGAGTGCTCAGTGAGCTTGCACAAACACTGCTTTTTTTGTATGTGACAATGTTGAATTCTAATTTGTCACACCACTGCAGCTGCTATTAACTGTAGCATTGCTTTCAAAAATAGCAGTGTTTGTGATTACTCTAATTAATATTTAGGCTTAACTCTTAAACTGTGTGGCGTTCCTTCAGATGACAATGAGAGCTGCCGGACCAACCAATCAACAGCCGCCCGTCAGTGGCGCTCCACCTAATCAAGTTCCGACTAGCGGACAAGCCCCGCCCCAGGGTCCCATCCTTCGCCTCACAAATCCAGGAGCCAATCCACAGCTTCGCAGTCTCCTTCTCAGCCAACAGCAGCCAGTAAGAGTGCACCAGTCAGCTGTTCGAATGAATTACCTTGTAGTAAATGCTTGATTCTGAAACTGTTGTGTGTCTCTGTCCTTGCAGCAGGGTGGGGTGTCTCACATGCCAAGCATGATGTCTCACCAAGGTTTGGGACAACAGATGGTCCACCAGGCCCCAGGAGGTGGGGCTCAAATGCAGAGCCAGTGGAGGCAACCCATGACAGGTCAGCAAGCATCCCACAGAGAGATGGAAAGAGTTCACTAATATTTGACTCAAGTAGGCATTTAGAATACGGGTCAGGAAATGTGCTCATTGAAGGATATTAAGCTTGACATCTAAAGAAAATAATAACTTTTAAAGGTCACTTTTCTAGAAACTGACAACAAGTTAGCAATTCTTGTTTTATTCTATTAAAGATATTTTTGCAGACTTTTATTTTCAAAGCAAATTTTAAAGCCACCAAAGCAGCCATCTGTATCTAACAAAAGTTCATGGACTTGTTAAAGTTGAAGATTTCATTCAAGTGTGTGTTTGTGTGTACTGGGCAAATTTTGATTCGTGACATTTTATTTTTGTGCACATTGATTGAAATGTTCTGGTGCATTAATCTATTGATTTCAAACTTTAAATGTTTTCATTGCTTAAAAAAACAAGAGCAGTCAGCCTCTGCTGAGCCTGAAAATTCCCTCAATGCCACGCATGAGCTGAGCCCATGGAACCAGAAGGATTTCTGGGTCCACATTAGTTCATATGATATGTTTTTATGATAGAAGTTCAAACAGGATGAACGTGTGCTTCATTTTTCTTAATGCAATTTGATGTGTTTTTGTGAAAATAAGACTAGAGATGTCCAATTATATCATGTCTGGCAATAGAATACTTCACAAGATACCTGGACCAACATCTGGATAGACTCCAGAAAGTTAATTACATAATCTTCTTGGCAGAGGTAAAACGATGTTAAATTTTGGTAGGAAGTGGCGTGACTCAGAAAAGGTTGATGAGGAGGGCAGAAAGTCTGAGCCGCAACATGGAGAATCTGGCCATTTTTAAAAATAAAAGACCCAGTAGAGATTAAATGTTCTGCTTCTGAAATGTTCCTTTTATGATGTGAAGCTGTGAGATGAACAGGCTTTTTGGATCATGCTTTATAGGGATATGTCCATTGTCTTCCATGCAGTGTAATGTTTATGCCACAGCTGGTAGGGCTGTGCGATATGACTAAAATCTCATATCCCGATATAAGACATTTATCGTCCCGACAACGATATATATCACACAAATTTAACATTTTCTGTAAATTTTGTGAATCTCAGGCAACTCGACTCGCGTGAAGTATTTTCAGCTGGGCGGCGTGTACCTGGAGTTGGGTGTTACATAAGTTGAAACAGCCGCAATTTTCTTTGAGTATTTATTACAGGGCGTGCTGCGGGGAAAAGCCTGTTCTAAGGTTTATTTTTTAGCACCTGGCGGCTCTTTTTAGCTTCTCGTCCGTAAACGTTCTGCATAGTATTTCACGTGATTCAGTTTATTTTGAAAAATCAGGACAGAATCTTCAGCTTTATTGTGAAAGGTCTATGTGGAAAATAAACAAGTGGACGGCAGAGCAACGCGATGATTTTACCGTCATTGTTGCTAACGACAACACTTGAAAACAGTGGCTTGTCCGTCCGTAGTGTGGCTATATTAAGTATAAGAGAAAGAGAGAACTTAAAGGAATTCTACAGTAACCATCAAAACTATGGAAAAATATTGCCGTAAACAGTTTATTTTATGACACCACGAAACAAACGATAGCATAATATGAAACGATAGACATTTTCATATCATCAGCCGATATATATCGTTATATCGAACAGCCCTAACGGCTGCCCTAAATGAACAATATTGGTAGTTACCAATATCATTTATGTTTCTACAATGGTTAATCCATTATTTTTTTTAATTGCCCAAACAGAATTATTGTTTGTATTCATGAATTTACTATTTTACTGACCTACAAAAAGCAGAATTTTTTTATTTTTTTTTTAAATTATTAGTTTTCTATCTCAGAGAAGTGTAGTGTGCCGGCTCGTGAATTCAGTTTATTATTTGCCTAATAAATAACAATATAAATGACTTTTTTTTTTTTTTTTGACAGAAGTATTTGTGTTTTTATGAATTTGTAATTTACTGTAGAGGTTTAGTGCTTTATTATTGACTCGAAATTACACAAAACTCTATCGTAATCTAGTGTTTGGGGTAACAAATTACTTTCTATAGGGAGTAAATAAATTAAATGTGTTGCGTTTGAAAAAGTGCAGAGTAGACGTGGCTTTTCTTTTTTTAAGAGTACTGAAATCCAACACTTGTTACACCCTCTGAGAGTATGGATTGATTTTAGTCACTGGTTTGCTTTGTGGTTTGATATGCACGTACTGAAAGTAATCAGAAAAACAAACAAAAACAAAGCTACGCTTGCAACAGAAAACACAGCCGCTGTGCAGTCGTCCCAGTCTGAACACTGTCAGTGCCATCAGGCAGTGCACGTGGATGGGGTGTCAAAGATTTCCCTGATGATAGAAATGGCTCCATATACATAATCTTTGTCTGCGATTGCCTGTGGTTTGTTGTTCATGTTTTACTTTGAGAAAAAATAAAACAGAAGCACTTGGCTTCGAAATCCTGCATGTCTGAGCCAATACATTTTATTGCAGCGCATAAACATTTTAGCTCACTGTACACAGTAGTTAAGTACCTTGATGTTTACTTATCTCAAACAAAGTGTCTCTAAAGTAGGTCTCTGTAAAAAGGAGAACAAATGCAGTGCCGCAGCATATTAGTTCTCACTATCCTGCTTTAAACTCTTAACTTTTTCTCTCCGCTTCGATTTTTAAAGCGTTTCCAGAAACTGTCTTATCCTTTCTTCCCATCCCAGGTCAGATGATGATGTCTGGAGCTCAGAGAGGAGCCGTCCCGCAGCCCGGGATGCCACAGGTCTCGAGCATGATGGAGGATGAAGTCCTCATGGATCTTATCTGATGGAACTGGGCTTTCGATTTGAATCTGGGCAGCCATTTTTCAGTTTCGACACATATGTCTGCTCTGCCGCTTTAATCCTACAAATGTTCAACGTAATTAGGAAACAAGTCATAAGCAGTTTTTTTTTTTGTTTTTTTTTATTACAGGACTGAGTCGCTGAAGTTAATTAGGGGCACACAATGTGAGCATTAGTTTTTCATGTAAATGTTCAAACCATCAGCACGCTAATCCCCCATACTACACACAGGATAGAGCAAGCTATCATGCTTCTAGAAATTATACTAAGTTTTATCATTGAAATGGAAACCTGTTTTTTTTTTTTTTGTTTTGTTTTTGTTTTGTTTTTTATTAAGATTTTTTTTTTTAATTATTGATCATGTTGTTTTATGGAGATGAAATAAAGGTAAACATCGTATAAGACCAAGTTGTTTGTGATTACAAAGAGGTTTTGTTGTTGATGAGTCCGCACTCTCTACCGCCACCCCCGTGTGAACGCCGCTTGGACTCTTAAGGTGGGAGAGAGTGAGACTGAAATAGACACAGTAATAGATAGTTCGGTGTCTTTTTCTGCCAAATAGTGTCACAGTGTTAATTTTAACTACTCCAATATGTTGTGGAACCATAGAGAGTCTCCTCGTGCCAAGTAGTCCTACCAGATGGCATCAGTTGGCCATGTTTCCCTTGGCATAACGTACAAACAGGCTGGCCGCATGCGCACATGGCACGGACTCCACATATATGCCCACAGTCTGCTTTCGCATCAGTTCTATTGCATGTGAGTTAAGTCCTGTACATCGACAAACACGGGCCTGTTGTGCACCTCGTGGTGGCACGGGCGCTGAGAGAAAAAGGGAGAATGACGCACCTGAACTTTTCAGTCTCTCACATATGTTTAATGACATATGTCAGTTTATGCAGTCCCCCCACCCCCCAAAGAACGTGGACACTGTGTGTACACACTAACCAACAGGAAATGATGTCAGTCCCTGTCACCTGGGAGACTGAGACGGTTGCTAAGATACCGTGACAGTGGGTTCTTGTTTCTGAGCTTTTTCCTCAGCCCCGCTTTCACATGGACTCACACAGATAGACACTAGTCCCTCAGTGGCTGGTGTTCATCCCTCCCATCCCTTAATCACTGGCCGGCCCTCGGAGCCCGGCTTAGCTTCACTTCATCTTCCTCTCTCCCTCTCTATCTCCGTCTATCTGCCTCCATCTCAATATGGATCTATTAGTGCCTTTCTAGGCTCATAAGTTTTTCAGTATCCAAGTTATTAACAGCCAAATTCATTCATATGGAATAAATATGGTTAAATGTATAGACAAACATAATAAGTTTACCAAATCCCTACTTGGGGAGCTGATAGCCAAGCGGTTAGTACACGAACTACATGGACACAAATGCCATCAGCGGTGATTCCCCAGTTTGCTTCCTTGTGTTTCTTACTCGCGCATTTCCTGTCTGTCAGCTGGCGTTTTCCAAATATTAATTTTACTAGTCATGCAAAACAATTGCATAAAATGGACATTTCCTTTTTCTCCAAAGAGATTACAACCGTCAACAAAATGTGAGGAAACTGCTGTTGTGACTTCATATCCAAAACATGATTTCTGTACTACGCTAAAGTTGATATAACTGAACATGAACTCGTTGTAGCACAAGACAGTGCAGTGAGAAAAAAATCTTTATTTGTTTAAACTTAATTTAACCAGGAAAATTTTCAATAACAGCCCAGTTGAACACTAAGCATCTGCAGGTAATGGAAGTAAGACTAAAGGGGTGAAAAAAGAAAACAAATTAATGAACCCACATGGTAAAATTCTCTCCCCTGGTGGTGAAAATATTGTATTACAAATTCATTGCGCTCATTACGAAAAGTACCTTTAAAATCAGCTGGAAATCTGCCCATGGTGTAACCCATCTTTCAACCTCTGACAGCTGGAATAGGCTCAAGCCCCTCCTAATTAATCAGCAGAAGAATATATATGGGTGTTATCATGTGACCCTTTACCTTTCATTGAGAATAATAAGTAATAGTGTGGCTGTCAACCCTTTTACAGCTTCTTCTAAGATGGAACATTGCAGAAAAAGTTTGTTTTGGTGTTTTCTGTGGTCATGAATAATAAATTAATAAATTCTGTTTCCCTTCCATGCTTGCACTGTGCAAAAAAATGACGTTTGGTTCATTCAAATAAACATGATGCAATAAGGTTTTTTGACAGCCTTGCTGCATATATTAGCATATAAAAGTTATAATTAGATATTCTGAAAACCTTAACCTTGTATTTTAATACATTAAGGAAATTAACTTTAACACCAATTGGGAAAGCAATAATCACAAAGAAGCATTCGGTAATTAAAGCATTAAATCAATGATGACTGTCTTATACAGAAAATATCACGAGGGTTTTGGTGAGTTATTAGTTTAAGTCATGTTCCTCTTGCTTATGATGCAATGGACTAATTATCTGGCGATCACATGATGTCAAATTATTGCACATTTCTTTGCTTAAACACTAGTGTTGTGGTTTTAGTTTGCACCCCTCAGAAGAAGAATATTTGATGTTTCTCTTCTGGTTGTAGATGAAATTATACACCACCAGTGTGTCCTTTACTTAGCCCTGACAGACAATTTTTCAATGGCCAATTAAACATTAAAATATAATTCATTTAGTTGCAGAGCTAGACAGTTTGGTAAATAAAAGAAACTTCATGAGCACTGCAGAACTAGAACTAGAAAATGTGCAAATTAGTTCCTGGAGTGCAAATGAAGACATTTAATTGCACAAGAGCTTAAAATCTTATAATCACGGCATAATTAGGAAAGCTGCGTTTCATAATTATGGACGTGGTAACCCATGTACATCTACATTATTTCCTCGAGCTCCTCCTAGTAGTTTCCAGATTCACCAAGGAGGCTGTGTGATCTCAACCTCCATTAAACTCACCTAACTATCTATGGTGAACCAAACTCTGTGAAACTCAAATTCCTTCCCTTTGGGCAGTGCAAGTATGAAGGATGAAAGGAGATGAGTCGACTTCTGATCTCCTTCAAAATAAAACGGCAAACATTCAGGACTTCAGCTCAGGCGCATTTAGTTTAATGAGATGGGGAAAGCGGTCGTCACAATGGTAAGAGTGGCCTGACAAAGAGAACAAAAAGTATGGCTGACGTGTATAGCTTGATGTAGCTTAAGTAAACTCAGCACAGAGCCTTTTTGGTGAGTTATCTATGGGCTCCATAAATACCTTAAAGAATGCCACGATATCACAGTGCTGCACTGCAGCTTCAGATGAGATAAAGCTCAGAGCATGCCACTTCTGAACTCGTCATTTTATTGCAAGTTTATAAAGAGATCAAGTGCTATTACAAATGCACATCCTATAAGGCACCAACCAGCTCCCAACTCCAATGAGACATTCCAAAATTTTTGAGGAGAAGTAAATATTTAAAAGTGTAGTAAGTAACATTTTTCATGCATTTTTATTCAAATGTTAACTTGAAAAAGAAGACTTCCCTTGACTCTCACTTCTAAAAGCACCCAGACTTGTTTCTGTCGGTGCAAATTTGACTATTCAAGCTGACATATTTTAGGACAACAGGTGTGGTATATATACCCTGGACAGGTCGCCAGCCTGTTACAGGCCAAGCTCTGCGATGGGGGGTGTTTAATAAGCTCCCTGCAGCTGTTGATAGTTTGATCATTGCCAAGTTAACTTTGTTACCACGTACAGTCAGGTATACACTGTATACCACAGCCACAGCAGTCACAGCACCTCATACATGATCCTCCTCCTCGAGATTAGATATAAGCAGGTCTGAAATCAGCACCCACCGACCAATCAGATCTTTGCAAAATGCCATCGCCATTCCTTCAGACTTTTATTCATGCATTTCTGGAGGGTCAAAAGTTGCGCGCGTCTGTTTTTCTGGTGAGCGTCAGTAGTAAATATAGATTCTTGGACACAACTTTGTTCCTTGATGTTTTTTTTCCTGTTTTCTACAAATAATTTTATAACACTTTTATTGTTCTACATTGACGCTTAGATCATAGAACACATGATGTAAGCCGTGGCTTGAATAGAATTTTTAACCTGCCAGGTGGGCGAGCACACAACATGGACACCCAAGTTTGTGAATGTGATAACTCTAAAAAGAAGCAACCTAGGAGTTTCAAATGGATACCATAAGTGTATCTACTAAAAATCTTGATCGAGTTTGAATCTCATTGACTTTGGCCTCAAGGTCATAGGTAAGAGATCAAGTTTTCTTGCATTGTAAATGCAATAACTTGAAAACAAGGTGATGTAGAATTTTGAAATTCATACCATATCTACTAGGAAGCTGAGGGGTACAATTAGCCACCGCCAGTATTTTGTATTTATTGTTTTTATACCCAGACGATTAAATTTCACTGCAGCTGCAGCTGAAAGAATAAGCATGTAGTCTTTATTTTTGTGAATAATGATGTCTTAAATCCAACCACGTTTGATTCCTCAATTTACCACCGAGCTAAAAGCTTTGACATCGGCGAGCAAATGTCTGTTTTTAGCAATTTTTTCAAAGTGTGTTTTCAAATTTACGCAGTGTAAAAATGACAACGCTCACCGATGTCATGATTCAGACAAGCAGCTTCAGTGGATGCCCCCAATGAAATTACGTTTGTAATCCATCAGATTAATACATCCCACGTATAAATAATAGAGATGATACGTGCTGATAAGTTTGTTTACTTACACAGTCTGCATTTTTACCAGCACTCTGTCTGGTCTTCAAATAGGTTAAACCTAATATAGTCGATCTTTTCCAGCATTCATACAGTGTGTTTTCAATACTACACCGCTGCACTGTGCTTGTCCTGTTATAGACACTGATACCGCTGATTTGTCTGCAGCAGCTGTGTTGCTGTTGGTCTGTATTCTGTGTTTTACCTTTTTATATTTTTCCATGATTGTAGTTTTAAGTCCAGGGCTAAGCTGTCAGTAGGCCTGTCTACAGCTGTGATTGGTCAGAAGCTGCCAAAATCACCCTTTTTATATGAACATGCTTCTACCTAGATTGATGAACCCTGGGTTAACTTATTAAATAGATAACCACCTTTCTAAGACCTGCCGACGTTAGGGTAAGTGAAGCCAGATAATGGAAGGATACGTGAACTTGCTCTGTGCAGTTGTACAGTACGCTTTTAAGACGTTAAGATTGTTTGATGTGTGGATGCGTACACCTCGGAGAGAGGATAGATGTTTTTGTCAAGCTGAGCAGTGTTGTCACACATCAAACCTTATAAAAATCTCATGTTCAGAGTGAAACACGTTTTCTCCGGGGAGATCTTATGTGACTGCAGTAAAAAGAAAAGTTCACGTTCTCTAATTCTGGGTCAAATGACAAAAACAAATTATATTAAAAAGAAAAGCTAAGCTTGTCAGCAGAAGTAACTGAGCTTTTGATATTCCACAACACACCGAGTACAGTCAAGTTTCCCAAAAATATGTATAGACAACAAAAAGTACATATGTGGTCCTGATCCTTTTTTTAATAATTCAACTAGTTGTTGTACTCCTTTGTAGTTCGAGTTTTCATGTTCCCCTCTCCCTGTCTTCATGCCTCAGTGTGTTATCTGCCTTGCAGTAACTTCCTGTTTTCCTCTTTTAGAGTTTTATTTCCTTGTTAAATCTAGTTGGAATATCGCATTGATGGAAATCTCTCTCTCTCTCTCTCATTTCTATTTAGTACATGCCAGTCCCCTTCGATTCCTTCCCCAAACCGCAGCTCAATTCATGTCAAAGCATTCACTTTTACCTACTAAAACGCTGTCAAACCTAAAATGAGGACGTGGGCCCAGCTAGTGAATTGTAACTGTGTGCCTCTTTGGTGTTGTGCATTTGGGTCTGTTTAAGACCTTTTGCTAAATTATCAAACAAGCAGCTCATAAATTCACCGTTCTCCGTCTGGCCTCTGGCTTCTGGCAAAGCTTCTGTCACATTTACATGCACTGCTGAATTTTTTTTGGAGGGAAAGTTTATAACTAAACTTCCTATGGCCACAAGTGCTCAGCAAGTTCATGCAGCTTCTGGTCAAACATGTTCTGTAAAATAAAACAATTCATGCATATTTAGAAATATTTCTGCCACGTTTTGAATATCCAGCTAGTTTCCAGACATTTCCTGAAACTGTTGTTACGTTCCCCTGAGGGGTCTAGGCGGTGAGGGGGAAGTAACAAAAAGTGTCCGGGTCAGGAAAAGGAGTCAAGGAGGCAAAAGGGTTAAATTAAATAGTTTTATTAAAGTAGCTCAACTAAAAGAGACGGACAAGCCGCTATCACCATTTAAGGAAAACAAACAAAACTCAAGCGTTGGTCAATAAAGTAAAAAGTAAGTCAAAAAGAGAGAGCAGCTCACTAACTGCAAATACGGACACGCAGCTCACTAGCTGAAAACCACCAAAAACACAGCTCACTAGCTAGAAACACTCAGACATACAGCTCACTAGCTGCAACCACACTAATAGCACTCTGGCCCAGAGCTCACCTTTCCCTGGGCTTAAATCTCTTTAATTACTGATGAGAGTCAGCTGCACAAAAGGGAAAGGGGGCACCTCAGGTAGAAGAGGTGGTGGGACACGCCCACACAGGCACCTTCAGGAGGAGGCCCTGCTAGGACAGTTTCTCAACTAGTGTTGTGAATAGTAGCACAGAGGTGCAGACGCTGGTAATGGCTCTGGGAAACAGTTTGTTTTTGTAGAATTTCCATGTTAAAAGCTGGTCTTTTACAGTTACACTTTGATTTGATACCTGTTGCACCGAGGTGCAGCACTGTCATCTGACAGCAAAAATGTTCTGAGATGAAGCCACAGGCCAACTGGGGCTTCCCTGTGTGGAGTTTCTCCCTGTGCCTGTGTGTTCTCTCTGTGTACTCCAGCCTTCTCCCACAGTCCAAAGATATGTTTTTTCTTCTTCTTCTTTTGGTTGGTCCCTTTAGGTATCACTAAAGCAGATTGTCTGCCTCTGTCTCACCCTGTCCCTAGTGTCCTCTTTTGTCACACCACCTCTCTGCATGTCCTTCTTCACTACATCCACGAGTCGTCCTTCTACCATGCTTTCCCCCGTTCCTCTTTCTTTGTCTCCCACTGGCACCCTGTTGGCCAACAGCACTAGAGCCAGTTGGTGTTTCATCCCAGGCTCCAACCAATCCAGTATGAAAATGATATTGTTGATGATATGCATGTTTGATTAGGCAAAGATTTTAAACTGGATGCCCTTCTGATAGAACCGTGATACACCCTCAGCCAGGCGACACAGCCAGGATTAATCAGACCGCAACTTCTGCCCTGGCAGCTGCCCACAAATATCCACTCTTTGTCATCAGCCATCTTGACGCTTTCTCTGTAGCCTTTTTTCTCTCCTGTGATGCCAAGCCCAGTGTAGGCCTGGCAGAGCAACTGTCCCACAAAGCACCCAGAGAAGTACCTTGCCCTCCAGCCTTGCTTCTGGCACTCCTTGACCCTGCCACTCTCCTCCATATACTCGTCTCCTCTTGGTGCTTTTAGCTCCAACACAATAATATTCTTTTTCGCTCTTTCTCCACCCTTTCTACCTGAATTGGATAAAGAATTAATCAAATGCATGGATGGACCCAGTTGTGTTTTCTGGGCATCAGAAGAAGAACATTTTTTCTTTGCGTGCTAACTTTTAAATGTCCTTTTTGTGGTCCCCCTCTGCAGAATTGACCTTCTAAGCTTTTTACCTGTAGATTTGTTAAAAAGGTTTTAAAATAAATTCTTCTACTTTAATTATATATAATACATATTGTTAAATTTTGCATTTTAATGCCTTGCCTGGTTAAAATCACACTGCACTGTCCTGTGGTACAAATTGTTAGTAAAGGAAAGTACAACCTGGCACCATTTGGGCTTTGTTTGATTTTTGGATGTACAGTAACAGCAGCTGTTTCTGCAAGATTTTGTTGATTAGTTTAGTTCACTTTGGAATAGTTTAAACATTTTTCAAAAACGGGAAATTAAAACAAGTACTTTTAGAATGGGTTTCTTTAAAATACTGGCATATGAAAGTGGAACAAAGACACTGAATGTGATATGAAACGTGCAAGTTAACCATAAAACAACTCAGTGCTTTATACCGAACATTCCAATATCAAGCATTTGAGTAAAGATATTTTCTTTTGTGTGCCTCATATAGATTTATGACATTTGCATTAAAAAGACGATTACACATATTAAGTGCAGTTACCCTTACGTGCCGGGACACATCCTCACACACAGTATGCCCATAGTCTGTGCTGTTTGACCACTTTTTACTGCAAAGTGGTTTGGGCCTGAAATTAAAATGTTGATGGCTGGGTGACATTTTGGTTATTGCTGTCTGCGTTGCCACCGCGAGGAAAGCAGCGGACCAGTTTAAGGGCCAGTTTGGCCTGGCTATAAGCTAGAGATGAAGATTATACAGCATGGTGCAAGAAGTACTGCTCGGCATAATGGGGTTTATAGGCCTGTGGCAGAGTTTGCTTTACGCCCTGCCGGAGGAGGTGTTGACAGGAGCGAGAGACAGAAAGGCACGAGAGACATGTCTTATTATTCAGCCTCACCACGTAGTGCGAATGAGTTGCGGTGGTCATGTTTGAAGATGTGATGATGAGATTAGGGTGCATGTGGAGAGACGATGAGGAAAAGGAGGCAGGTAAGAGCAGCGTATAACACCTAAAATTGGATCTGTCTTCAGGAGCTTTGTGGTCGAGGTCCACTTGGCCTGGGTGTGGGAGGATCAATGTCTCCATTGAGCCCTAATGGATGCGGTTGCCAGATAGGGCTGTTAGTGATAAGGGAGGAGTATTAGCTTTAGTGTTGCAGATACAGGCTTGGTTAACTTCGTGTTTAAAGGAGCTTCTTGTTTTTCTGTGGGTGAAAGCCAAGTGTTTTATGGTCTACACTGCCATAAGCGTCGGAGCATTCAACCCTTGCTTGCTTGTCACGACAGCCAGAATGTTCAATTTGGTATCAAATGGGTTAGGATCTCTGCAGCCTGTGGCGTGCTGTTTCGCCATCAGATACGGATCAGGGCTCTGTTAGGGCCTCGGAGGCTGCGAAGAGTTCAGTCTTGAGACAGCATGTGAGAAGGGAGCGGCAGGAGGAGAAAGGCAGGAGGCCTGTTCCCTACACCACCGGCATATCTGCCCCAGTTCCTCTCACCACGCCATTCCAGCGCAGTAAGGCGATGGCAGAGGTTTCACCCCGGCACAGCAGCTACCGCCGAGGCCACAGGACCTAAACATAACCCAGGGCAAAGAGAGCGCCTGCACATCTCTCAACCAATATGCCAGCACAGCATAACACACAGCAATACAAGGCAGAGCACAGAAGGCGTGAGCAACCTCATCCACAGGGCAGAGGCAGAAATACTAGATGGCAAGCTTTTTGTCTTCATATGAGGCACATTAATCCTCACAGTGGCTCCCATCTTTATTCATTTATCGGCCTGTGGTGTCCACTCAATCAGTCAGTTAAAGTCTGGCCTGATGGAGCGAGCCCCGCACACCCACCAGCGAGGGAGAGAGGGAGAGAGAGGGGAGGGAAGGTTATACTCCATACCATATAGCCTGAGCAGACACTGCAGTACAGAGATACAAACAGGGTGGGATGGGGAGGAAGAGGAGGAAATGTGAGGGGGCTCTTTTAAATAATGAGGCAAGGAGGGAGGAGAAAGGGAGAGAGGGGGGAGGTGAGACAACTGGAGGTGAAAAGAGAGCAGCCTTATATCAAGAGTGAGCGAGATTGAGAGGTTCAAAGTGAAGGAGGGGAGAGAACAGTCAATATCAAGAGCTAGCGTTAGGGAGAGATCCGGGACGACGACAACACCTCCACAGACTACTGAGGTATGTATGTGGGAGGGAGGAGGGAGAGGAGGGAGAGGAGGACAGTGAGTAGGGAGGGAAGGAGGGACGTGTTGGTGGAGAGTGTGTGAGAGTTAGAGAGAGGGAGGGATATCCACTGCACTGTTGTGTGACTGGAAATTTAATAGAGAGAGAGAGAGCGAGAGGGAGGGAGGCAGGAAGGCAGCAGGGGAGGAGGGAGGGTGGGGTGGAGAGAAGGGCGAAGGAGCGACGCAATGCAAAAAGCACTGAGCGAGAGCCGTTGTTGTTGGAATTACAGAGGACTGGGACAGAGCGTGGATGCTGCTAGACCCTCACTGCAGAGCGTGGGGCTGTTTGTGTGTGGGGGGGTGGGGGTCAAGTGAGCGAGAACATATTGTGCATAAAGTGGAAGAGAGCAGCCAAGGCCACGTAGAGTGTGCACTGTGCAATGTTTAATAAGAGAGAGGAACAGGTTGGCCACCCTGTTGCTGCATCCAGACTAAATATGCAGGGGTCAGTCATAACCCTGATCCCCATCTAAATCATGCCTGTATGTGTGTATGTGTGTGTGTGCGATAGCCGGGAGCAGTGCTGGAAGGAAGACACGTGTGTGAGGAGTGTGTGCATGAAAACACGTGCCTGTGATGAAGTGCTGGCGTTGAGGTGCAAGAATGTGAGAAGAGTGATCCACTGAGTCTCGATATAGAACATTATCAATCCAGCACTAATCACCCGTCTGAATCCCCCCACAGCACTCACACACTCATCCCCTCTTCCCTCTTACCCTCTGTTATCTGATGGACACACGCTCAACCACCCACCCGCCCTCTCGCGCACATCTCCCCGCTAATATCTTGCTGAAGTGATTGACAACTCAACCCCGAGCAGACCTCCAACCTTAACCTGACCTTAAACCTCGCCTCACTCCCACATTTAATAACCTATCCCCGGAGAGGCTTTGCCCAAACTGTCATCACCTGAAACCAATCACATTAGTGCTCACATTCTTTAAAAAGGCAAGTTAATTTCTGGGAAATAAACACGCTCAACCCCCCGCGCCCAACACAATACCCCTCCTTTCCTCCATCTTAGGATGCCAATCAACATACCCGCACGCATACTGTATATGCCACACGTACGACGGGATCCACAATGGCAGCAGGACTCAAATCCAACGAGGTAGCGCTGTACAGGTGGGGCTCAGCACTGCGTGTGCGTGAGTGTTGCCAAGGGAACCGACCAAGCAGCAGTGTTCCTTGTAACAAGCAGTAAACAGCACCATCACCGTCATTTTATAGAGATTATGCGAGCATATGGACACGTGCGTGACTGTCTCTGGGATCAAATGTAAGAAAACACCGCAGCTGAATAGTGAAATGCAACGAAAGTGTGGGTTCCTGTGACTAATTATAATCATAACACATAGGAAGGTGATAATTACTGTTACATTGGATGCATTTATTTATTATGTAATCCCATTTTTGCGTTATTAATAGGCTGTTTAATGCTACGAGCTCGTTTGCAACTGACTGTTTTGGTTTTATGTGCAACGCAGACCAACGCAAATCACTCATTTAACATTTTTTTTGCTTCAAAAGTAAGAATTTAAAATAACTATATATATATATATA
>NW_024582413.1:2092953-2109921 GCF_018398535.1 Haplochromis burtoni
TATATATATATATATATATGTGTGTGTGTGTGTGTGTAAAAAATTTTAAAAAAAGAAAAACTGTCCCGGCAGTGTAGCCCATCCCCTCTGAATCGACCAGTGGTTCCATCCACCTGAAGATGTCTGAGACAATTCTCATTACCAGCGGTAGAAGCGCAGCACTTGGAAAGGGTGAATCAATCAGAGAGGGAGAGAGAAAAAGAGAGAAAGGGAGAGAGAGAGAGAAGAAACAGTGAGGGAGACGGAGGAGAGAGAGAGAGAGAGGAGAGCGAGAGGAGGGAGAGAAGACAGCGTCGGCGGCTCTGCAGTGGAATACGCTGTTATTTGAGGGAAGGTGAGAGCTCTCGGAGTACCGACACGCGCGCTTTGAGCGAAGATGTGTTTCAGGACTTGATGGTAGCAAAATAAAATAAAGGTAAGTGTCTCGATGACATTCATAGTCCGGGTGCAGTTTCGTGACATTCTGGTGTTTGTCTGGTGTGTCCGCTTGTGTGTGTGTGCGCGCGTGAGAGAGTCTGGCGGACAGTTAAGTGCATTTCACGCGCTACAAACTACTAATATGTTGGAAATCCGCGTGTATCATGACCGGATGTGATTTGGGAACTGTCCTCGTTTGGAATCCGAGAGAGGCCTCTAAAGGTGGCTGATATCCAGGAATTACGCGTGACAACAAGACAGACGTGTGTCACGGGGAATCGATTCAATTCTATTGATTTGCATGATTGGATTTGGTCCGTATGCGCAGTTCAAACTTTGCACCAGCTTCTTGGGATGTGTTTCTTGTTTCTATTTGTGTTCTGTGTGCTTTTTCAGCACAAGTTAATCTAACCTTGGCGATAAGAGGAGCATCCACTGTAGCACAAGCTGTTGACAGGGCTTAATATATGATCCGTTTAACGCGCAGCTTTCACTCAAATATACTCAATTAAACCCCCCCCTAATCGGACCAGTTTACAATGTTAATGTGTGTGTGTTGGGCTTCAGCTACCCTCGCTGGCCCCTGTTGATGACCCCAGATTTGGAGGAAAATGCGCAGGCACCTTGCGGCTTACGCGCGGTGGGTTAAGCTCTGAGTCAGAGCCTGGGGCCCCTCCGGCTGAGAACAAGGAGCAGATAGATTAGGACTGATGAATGAAGATCTACTGCCTCTATCTGCAACACAATGATATGGTTATGAGGGGATTTAAATGCTAATGTGCAGTGTTTGAGAGAAATCCGAACCGACTGGGACTAGCGGGAGGAGATTGCTGGCAATGTGTGTGCTGTGGACCAGCTGGATGATCTCCTGAGTTTTATGACAGACAGAATAGGTTATTAATGGGGTGTAGGAAGGTGAACTGGGGCACTGGGGCAGGATTAGACAAGAAAAAGGTTGGAAGGATCTGCATGTGTCTGTAGTTATGTGTGGGAAGGGGGTGTTGATGCACCGAGAAGCCCCTCCGACAGTGTACATTTTAGCAGATTTGCATGCCTGGAAGGAAGAAAATGAAGCCGAATTTCAGGGAGGTTCAGAAGAAGTGTGTGTGTGTTTTTAACTGGAAGATGGCTTGTGTCAGTATGGATTTCCTCCCATCCTCTCATACTGCTAAAGCAGAACTGTTTGCTGCTTGCATTTTACACCCCGCAATTCAAAGCTCTTTACAGTACCTATAAATTTCTACACCATTGTAGCTAAAACAGTCGAGCAAATGACCACGACATATACCATTTATGGGCCCTCATTCCACTGCACATCCTTTCTATTGGATCCAAAATAAGCCTAGAGACGTAAAACTTTAAGAGGATGGTAAGTTTTTATGTTGCTCGTAAAAGCATGTATTTCATCCAATCATATTGGTTTATGGTCAATAGTGAGGTAGCGAGGCTTCTTTCTTAGCTGATCGTGAACTTTATTTACAACATCACCAGTAACTGCAAGGTTCGGGCTTCATGAAAAGCTTGTCACATGATATCGTATTTAAAGCCAAGGTGCTCCAGCTCGGGGCAGCGCTTCAAAATATCAAGACATCTCACTGCCGCAAAAGCCAGGCCGGAATGTCACCGGAATTTGTTCATCTTGAACTTTGCTGCTACCCTCCTCCCACCAACCCCACAAACCGAAGCATTACCTCACTTACTAAAAGACAGCCCCATTGTGACCACTCAAACAAGACAGCAGTCTATTTAGTTTCTGTGATGTGGTTTTTATGGATGGAGGGACGTGATTTCTTGTGATCCTCATTATTGGGATTTTAATTTTAAATAAAATCAAGAAGACCCTGTACTGAATGAGTAAAGACCTTGAAATAGGGGGAATCTAATGCACAACTTACAGTAGGTCAGATGAAGTCCTGAAGGTGCAAAGTCATGACACCTCTTGACCTAATATGCATGTTATTAAAATTGAACAATGTCACGATTCACAAGGAAAGGTTAACACAGATTAGTTAAATGGGATGCAGGTGGAATGTTTTATTCATCTGATTTCCTCTTCATGGACTCTGTTCATGTAACGGGAACATTCAGACACTGGTAGCTCCAAGGTCTAAATTGTCGGCAACCAAAGGAAGCACATTTGGCAGATTTTCTTTTTAATTCTAAAATGTGCGAAAGGTGGAAAAATAAATAAAATAAAATATAGCAGTCAACACTTTCCTGAAGGATTTTCTGAACCTCTTCTACAGTCTGACCACTTAAAAAAAGAAATAGCATGTGGGTCATCTTGCAAATTTCAACTGTCACCTGATAAATTTAACACACAGACACACACATCCCACTGACTCCTTCCTGTGTCACAAATTAAGCACCGGCTGAGCAATTTCAGTCATTTGAGGAATCAGGCCAAGCTGCTCTTTAATTTCCTAGGCACACCACTTATGCATGGCCGATGAGCTTGATGAAAACAAGCAAGCAGGTTAACAGGGACATGGTAAATTACACCTGCACACCTGGCCTAGAGGGAAGGTGTGACTTTGAGATAATGCTCAGCCCCCCACTGCTCTAACGTTGTCGGAATAGTGGAGCCATTGCGGATTATTTCCAGAGGAGATATATAAAAGTCGAAGTAAATCCTCCAAAAACAAACACCCTAGGTGGCAAAGGGCATGAGAGGAGTCCAGCATATAAATGATTGCCCCCTAAAATATTGTCCCAATGATTTGTGCATCTCCCAAATGAAGCCAGGGTGCTTTTAATCTGGTTAAAGTGTAGTTTGCCTTTCTTTGTCCCCTTACTGTAAAAGGACAATGGACTGCATTAATTCGCTGCTACATTAGAATGCAAAGGGAGTAACTGTTGCCCTAAATATGGTGTCTGCCTGAGTTTGTGCATACCTTTGTGTTTATGCACACGCACTCATTTCTGTGACAAAGAGCCAGAGCCAGATAGAGATTATAGATGACACTTAAACTGTTCTAATCAGGGCAAGCTGGCCGCTGATCTCTTCATAGAGCGGCGGTGTCACTGATTGATGGCTGCAAGACTTGCTGATGTACACGGGTTGAAGGGTGAAGGGAGAGTCACTGATCAGCCAAGAGAGGCAGAGAATTGTGGGAGGAACCTCCGGCGTTCAGCTCAAAATGCAGTACGACGAGGGACCCATCTGAGACGCTGGGATCGTATCGCACACAGTCGCCACGTGCTCACGCCACGCCAGAACCTGGATATCCGAGATTCTGTTTTTGTGCATGATGTGGCACAATTTGAATCCCCGCAACCAGGGGGCAGGGAGTGCATGAGCACTGACCCGTGCAGAGCAGAAATGCTAAGCTCCCTATGATGGCGCGGTGGGTATAATTAGCCATGATTGGTTTGATTGAGTCTTCTGTCCAGGCCTGGGTGTTGGCCCTTTGGGGAACATGATGATTGTCCAGACATTAATTATTGAATAATAGTTGGAAGATTGGCAATGGTTAATGACACAAAATGAAAGCTATAATCCATTGAATTGACATAATTAGAAATGGTGAGATTTCCCCTGAGGAGTATATTCTCATCATGACCTAAAGTGAAGAGCGACGCCTGAAAAAATGAACTAAGGCGATTCCTTCCCCCTCCTACCTCATGAGTTCATGAAGGCACATTGGGAGAGCTGCCTGGAGGTGCTCGAAAATCCGATCATCTCCTAGTAAAGATGGCTGAAAGCGGCTGTTTCTTCCTCGTGTCACCGTGAGTGGCAGTCAGGATGCAGTTTCGGTTTGTGCTGTCTGAAATGAGCTCACCAGAGAAAGCGGTCAGCTCTGAGTGTCTGATATTGAGTTTGGCAAATAGAAGAGATATTATCTTCTCCTGGTTAGATTAAGTATTAGTAAATGTGATTGGGTAATGAAGGCGGTCAAGCCTCAATGACCACCCTGCTTTACAGCTACTGCCGGCTTGGCTGCATCTATGAACAGAGTCTTGAGGGAGTTTGTTTCGGGTCAGTGGTGGCATAAGAGTTCAATACAGCATTGCAGAGTCGGGCTGAGGCCTTTCCTCCTCTGTCTGCCTCACTGGCTGGCTGTGCCGGCCGGAGGCACAACAGTTGTGCCATACTGATGCTGATGACAGTATAAATATTGATGATGGAGATGGCAAGAAACAGAAGCATGAAATTATAATCCTGATGACCAAAGTGTGATGCTAAATGTTTTCTCTCTCTCTCGCTCTTTTTTTTCTTCCTCCCGCTGTTGTTTTTACATGTGATTCAAGCCTGACACAGACAGGTTTGGTTTCCACGGCTCTCTGAGAGATCACAATGAGATGCCTGGAGAGAAGCGTGGGCATGCTGTCGCACAAGATGACACGTAATCCAAACGTCCTTTTTGTAGCTGGTTGGAGGTTGTCGTATTTTCAGGGGCAGCAATGGGGGCTGTGCTGATGTCACTGTGAGATGGCGGCTCCTGAGGTGGGGGTGGGCGATAAGACATGCTAGCAGCCGTCCCTGGAGGCCGTTAAGGGCCCCAGAGGAGGCAGTTAGCAAAGCTACGCGCCATCGCTGTGATAAATCGCAGATTCTGCTGTATGGTTAGGACGATTACTCTCGGTGCCATCACATGAACCTGTGCACGTCTTCACTGTTTGTTTTCCAAGTCCCCGGACTCCCCACGATATATGTAGAGTGTTGACTCAGTTGTACTGGTTTATTTATATATTGTGCCCCTCTTGCATATTTCTCTTGTGGTAGCTTTCAGATTGGGTGGTGCAGTGGCGAGGTGTTCAGGCTCAAATTTCTCTATCAAACTCAAAACAGTTGATATGGTAAGGTACTACCCATACTAAAGCCTCAGTGAGGCTTAGTTTAACTTTTCTGTTAGAATAGAGACTTAAAGAGTTAGAACATCCCAGACCAATCTATCTAGATTGCTTTGGTGTGAGCTGCTATGTACTTTTGGAGATATTATGTCTGCCCTCTCATGAATACCAAAAAACTAGACCTTACTTGCCTTGTGGTGCTCAAAGTGCAAAAGTGGGGTGGTTGAGAAATGTGAAGAATCTTAGTTTTCCCGATGAGGCACAGAAACGACTTGTTGAACTTGATGTAGTTATCTTTAAAGTGACCAAAGACCAAAATAACCAAGAGTTCTATCTAAAGAAATATACCGAAGGCGACCTAACTGATAGGAATAAACCAAAATACATAAACTTACCTGCCCAGCATGGGGAAAACATGTCAAAAGAAACAGCATCCCACCACTACAAACTCCTTCAGTCTATCAAGCAAACCGCATAGCAACAGGTGGAAACACGTGTGGCAGGTTGGAATAGGAGGAAGATGAATAAATCTCTGCCCATGATGGCACCAGACTGTCCTCAGCCTGGAGCCAATCATCTGCAAGCCGAAAGATGGCACATCAATCATGTCCAAGTACCTGCACATTTCAGTTATCATATATCGACACACTAAACCACCCGAACCAAACATCCCACAAGGAGAAGGAAAAACAGATCTGTTACACTCATGACAAAATACCATTGAAGTCGTAAAATTCTCTTTCCAGAAGTCATGATACATTTATCAAAAAAATACTAATTTTTTAAAAAATCCACAAACCTTGCTGTGATCAGTTTCACCTTAGGAACTATTTTCTTTCTACTGTCTACATCGGCCAATCCAGAAAACATCCAGTTAGCTAATATTCACCTGTCTTTGCAGGTAGATAAAGACCAAAAATTAGACTGTGCCAAATACTAAATCATTTGGATATCCATTTGTTGAGTATTTAATTCTGAATTTTCAGATTTGGTTATTTTTTATAAAATGTTGACTGTATACTCAGCTTGTGTGACTGACCTCCCTCACACTCCCAGTAGTGAGCATCACACTTCAGATGACCTCACTGCTGCTAACTTAGCGACTTTGCTGGGAGATTAAGCGACTTTTCACACCCCTGTAGAGGATTTCTTTTAAAGGCATTGCAAAAAAAAAAAAAAAAAAACTCTGGTCAGCATCACGACGACTTCTCCTGGCACAGGAACAGAGGTCTCCCTCTCTCTGCTGTGTTCACTGGATGAGTAGAGCTTCTAAGAGTGACAGAGCAGTGGTGCATAGTGCGAGAGAAAAAAAAAGTAAAAAAATAGTTACTAAATGAAACTGCTCACATCAAAGTTTGTGGGCTTTTAGAGTACCCGGGTCATGAATTCTGGCATTGCTGTTGAGTTTGGATTTTTGAGTACCACAAGGCGAGTGCCGTTTAGTTCTAATACATCCAAGAGAAGGCAGGCATCTGAACAGCTGATAGCTTTAAAAGCAGGGCACTCATACTAGATTAATTTAGATGGATGAACAACACTACAGTCTAGAGGACGGGCATGTATCTTTGATTTTGGAGTGAACTGTTCCTTTAATGGTTGTATTTTTCCTCTCAGCTGTGGGTTTACAGTGACCTGACCGATCAAACAAATCCGAAGATAAAATAGTTGTTGTTTTTTTTTTCAGTTATCACGCAGTTATTTCTCCTCTTAGAGGCGTAGTCATTTAGAGTTTTTGTTTGGCCAAAATCAGATTCGATCCAGGGACTGTTCCACGGTTCCACACTGCAGGGTTTAGCGAACTCACACCCCGCTTTGGGAGCTGCAGAGCAGGGCCGCGGACGCCCCGAGCCCCCGCCGATGTGACGGAGAGACGCAAGATGGTGAGTGGTTACTATGGCAGGTTACTATGGCAACCTCAGGTCTCTGTGAGAGCTTCCATTTCGCACAGCGTGGGAGAGAGTAAGAGAGAGGGAGAGAGGGGGAATGAGACAGAGAGGGAGAGAGATGGGCTGGAGAGAAGAACCTGCAGAGGAAGAAGGGTGGAGAAATCAGCAGAGGAGGTGAGGTGTGGAAATAAACATGCCTTAGGTGTAGAGAGAGGAAAGCGGGGCGAGGAGACGAGCACAAAGGAGGTAGAGAGAGAGAAGAGGAGTGTGAAGGGGGAAAAGTGATGGAGAGGTGTAAGTGATGGGGTGAGACTGAGGTGTGAGAGGAGCCGATCGGAGGGCAGCGAAGACGATCACGTGGCGCTTTAGAGCAGATCTGCACTGCATCCACACGCAGGCCGGAACATTTCAACGCTGTTTTGTAATCTTTCTGGTGCTGCACACTATTTATCGCGCCTTCTATCTCCATTTCTTCTCCCTCACCTCTCTGATTCAGTTGGCACGGCGCTCAGCGGCGAGAGACATTGTGTCAGTCTTGGTGACTAGTCTCCATGGAGACGTCCATCAGTCAGTCCGTGTCAGTGTTTTGTGGGCAAAGCCTTATCGTGTTTGTCAGTGTGAGTGTTTATCTGTCTGTGTATTAGTCAGTGTGTCACTCATAGAGAAGGCTGGGGCGAGGCCTGAATGGATGGGGGCCGAGAGCGTGTTGCTTATCACTCACTCATGAACGCACACGCTGTCGGTTTGTTTGGGAAAAAGACGAAGGTTTATGCGTAAAACCGCGAGGATTCGCCGGAGACATTCACACAGATGCACACAAAATAAAAGTGTACCCACCTCTGCTCCACATGTTGCACGACACTTAGTAAATACTTATTCTCCCTTTTTCCACCCGTGTTGTCCGAGTTAAATGCTGAGCCTTGTTCCAGTGTAAAATCTGGCATCATATGTTGCAGAGAACTCCTTTGGTTAAATAATTCACTTTGTTCTGTATGTTGTTAATGTGCAAAACACCAGCAATATGACAGCATCAGTGCTAAAAACGTCCCATTTTATAACTAATCTAATTTATTTTTCTTTATAGTGAGCAGACAGTTGAGTGGTGTGTTGCAGTCATGTAACAGAAAATGTTTTTCAAATAGAACATATGCAGTCATAGCATTCTCCTTTGCTTTAAAGAATAGCACTTCACTTGCACAGGCAGTTAATATCTTAATCGTTTTTATTTTAAACTGTTGCTGTTCTCATTATTTCTCAGGCATTTGCTCATTTTTACTCTACATTATGTAGCTTGGAAGAGAGTCCACAACTCCATTTGTGAAATCATGTATTGATGACCTTCACTTTGACCTTGAGTAGTAAAGGAAGACTTGTAATGACATTACTTGTTCTAATTAGAAACGAACGTTTTTGTGATTAAAGGTGCTCAGTCGGAGCGGCTAGCTTGGAGTGCGTGTGTGTAAATGATGTAAGTGTGTGGGGGACTCGACTTAATGTTACATATAAAAAAACGCTCTTGTTAACTTCAAAGTGGGGCTGTTGCACAGCATTGTTGAATCGCAGTGACTCCTCACTCCAATTAGAGATGCAGCGAGCTTTGTCCTGATACATGGATGTGCATCAAACCAGGCTCCAACCATTACATTTATACACAGCAAAAAGTGCACACTCTGGGGCTTTGCCACTACCTAAATAGTGCAAACCATTAAGCTCCCTTAGCAGTGGAAATGCTGAAGTGTATTTTGTCCTTTAGCATATGGTTCTCAAAGTGCAGCCCTTGCTATCATAATTTTTTCATAAGAATGAAAAAAAAAAAATAAATAGAGGTCTTTGGCACAAATTCACCCACTTCCAAGATGCACTGAGGAGAGAATAAAGTCAGAAGAGAGAAAAACTCCAGCAACACTCACTTGACTGACATATTTTGGCTTGTGGCTTTTTGCCGGGATCAAAATGGAAACATATCAACTTTTTAAATAAAATAAGTATAGGTACCAAAAATACAAAACTGTGTGCTCACTTGGTGTTGACGTCCAAAGACATTATGGAGCAAAATTTAAACATCATTCCACCCATGTTTCTTCTTGGACACTCCCCTTTGTCTGTGATTGGCCTGAAATCACTTGACCATATCAGCCCATCCTTGTAGATGTTTAACTTTCAGATATCTTTGTGAATGTAGATGACTGTTTTTTTTTCCGACTTTGTACCCGTCCTATGTAAAATGTTGTCTATAACATCTTAAATAAGATTGATTTTGATGATGTGCTCTGATAAGGCAAAAAGTCAAATATGTTGGTCGAGTAATTGAAGTCTAGCTGGAGTTTTGACCTCTTAATGCCTCTGCACACAGGTCTAGATACTGGTCGGTGATCACCTGGCAACCACAAGTCGCTAGGGAAAAATGTATAACAGCTGACTGGATGGCGACTGGTCGCTGTCGGTAGATGAAATAGATTTCAAAGAGAGTGCAGAACCAAAAACCTCCATGTGATGGCTTTGGTAGCCAGCAAGTCACTGTGGTTTGTATCAAAGATGCCAACTTATCTGCAAACGCTTGCCAACTACTCACCAGGCAGTAGTGAAAGGGCAACGCAAACGGGAAAGTGAAAAATGTCAAAGTAAAACTTGTGACTTACTGCTGCAACCAGTACATTTTAAAAAGTCCCATTTTCGCTTTGAAGGCAAACCAGCTTTATTTCTGATTTGCATTCCACTTTCCACAGTTTCACCACCATTTAACAGGGGTAGTCTGCTAATTCTCCAGAGGACTGGTAATGAACTAATCATTTGATTCAGGTGTGTTGACCCAAGGTGAGATCTAAAACCTGCAGGACGCCAGCACTCGAGGCCTGGAGTTGCCCACCCCTGCACTAGACTTTAGGCCTGCATGACTTTAGCAACTCATTTCACCTACCAGCAACTTCCAACAACCACTGACTAACCAGTTTTCCCTGCAAACAGTGGTTGCCTCGGGGTTGTAAAGTAATCTCTACGCCTACTAGGACTGAGGCCTAAGATAACAATGCAATCATGTTATCACATAGTTCATGTCATACCATGATATTGCAGCCCAGCAGGAAACTAACAGAGTATGTCTGTAATTTCAGTTCCCCTGTTTTAGTCATTGAAGCAGGTTAAATCTTCCTAACATTGACAGATACTGTCAATATTAAAAAACAGCCACCTTGGATATGGTTGAAAAACTCTAAACCAGTATGAAAATGATTATTAACAACATAAAGCACTGTGCTGAGCAGACATGGTACACACTCTAACTGAAAGTGTTTTCACTGATGTGTCCATTTTCCCCATGCAGTCCTCAATCATACGCAGGCTCTAAACTGGCTATTTGAGAACCACTGCTTTAACATGCCCAGGGGAAACTGTATTTTAAATGACCACAAAACAAAACAAAAAACCCCCCAAAAACCCCCAAAACAAAACAAATTAATTAATTAACACCACTTTACCAGTATCACAGAAATAAGTTGCCTTCTGTGTAGTTTTAATAAGCAAAACAGTAGTGTGTGACCTTTTCTGTCATTGATGGGAATGGCAGCTGAGAACCATTTCCAAATTATCCCATCTATCGGAATTGAACGCCTCCAAGCTTATTACCCGCTATTATCAATTCTGGCATGTTTTTGTCGTTATACAACAATGACGTCAAACTAATAGTCGAGCTTTTACACACCTGAGTCATATACAGGCCTGTTTTTTTTTCCTACACTGTGTTCAGACTCTAAATAATAAGCAGCTGCACTGATACTGGAAATGTGTGAAGGCAATATATTTTTTTAAAAGAAAATGATCAAGGATCAAACCTATCAGCAGAACTGTTATAGCTAATATCCCCAAAGATCTCTATATATTTTAATCTACACATTCTGTTCAACAGAAGACCTTAACATATATAATGCCTGCAAGCATGTCCAGCTCCATTGTTTTTAAAGACTTCACTACTGTACTAAGAGTACTTTTGCATGATTCACAGTTCAGAATGATCATTATTTATCCTACATCCTCTCCCTTTAATTTGTCCTTCTTCTGATTGGCTGTGCCTCATAAACATCAGGTGGATGAAGGTTGTGTGCTCACAACCAGATGTGTGCCTGATGTGACTATTTTAAGGACCTTTGGCTCAATGAAATTAAAAACATCAACTAGCAGAAAAAAATGGTTTCAAACGAAATGTTTGGAGCAGTCTGAAATTTCAGCAACAACTGTTACTTATACATACGCTCACCTCATTATTTGCAAATTTGACCATTTTCATATGCAGAAAAAGGTCGACTTTGAGGGATAAAGGAGTGTTAACAGTTAAATATTAAGAGCGACAAAATTCTAACTCATCTGTAAAACTGCCAAACAAAAAATATCCCAAATATTAGAGTTTTATAGGAGTACTTATACTTGCCAAGCCTCATGCTGAAAGACATTATGCACATTAGTTTGACGCGACTTCAGTGTGATGTGAAAAATATATAAATTATATAATTTTCATGAGCAGTAATGCAGTACTAAATGTAGACTCCTATGAAACATAGATAAACTTGATGCCTTCAGGTTCTTGTTAAAACCTCAAAAAATGTCAGATATTAGAATTTATTGCCAAACTGCAGCGTCTGTATTTAGTCCAAACTAAGAATCATAATGATAAAAGTATAATGTGACTGTGACAGCCAACTGCTGCACGTCACTATTATCATAAGTGATTGCAGAACACCCACTTTAATGCAATAAATTGAGAAGTGTCAATGAAGAAAAACAAATAGTCATCTCCATTTGTATCCAGATAAAAATATTTTTGTTCCCTAACAGATGCATCCTGTTACATAAACCAGCAAAGCAAATAGAGGGCTGCGAAAAATCAGTGGATTATTTTAGAAAATGACAATAATACAGAGCAAGAATTACACGTGGTAATCTAAGTTATGACAGGCAGATTACACCCCTGTAACAACTGTAACAAACCAGCATCAATTCATCTTTAGCTGAACATGTAATTATGGAGGAGTGAAAGATAACTGCGCTAGCAACTCCGTGTGTAAGAGGATAGTGTTGTCACGATACTAGAATTTCAAACCCAATTTCAAAACCATTTTCAGCACCAAAAACAACAAAATTTAAAATATGAAAAAGAGGCAAAATTTCAAACACTCAAACTGACGTCAGATGATTTTCTTTGCTGCTCACATGGAGTTGTCAAGGTAGGCTGCCACTGTTTCTTTCTAGTTGTTGGTTGACAGCATCTATCTGGGACTTTAGGAGGAAAGTTACACCTTTTAGACTCAAATAATTATGTTATCCTGTTAAATTAACATAATCTATGGGCTGGACTGATAATGTTTGCTTCCTGGCTCCCACATTAACATTATGGTTTTGTTATTAGCTGTAGCTGCTAACTGCTGCCTTAATGATAACGAATTATAACAGATGGCTAATGTTGCTCCTGCCAGCTTAACACTTATGAGTTTAACATTGTTGAAACTGGAGCTATGCTGACCTCTCACGTTGTCTCAAAAAGTGTCGGTCAGTGTGATGACTGCTGCTCATGTGTTCAGCTGCTAGTGAGGGGAGGGGCTGTGTGCCTGCCTGTTGGTATTGATACTGTTGCAAATGAGCATCGAATCCAATAGTAATTTGTATCAATTGTATCGATTTATTTGACAATCCTATATTCAGTTGTCCATAAAGTGTATTTCCTTACATTTCAATGGTACCTCCACCTAAAATGGGATACAAACACATTTCTGTTAAAAAAAATCACTGAATTGTTTCCTGTTATCCAATTTAAAGTCTTAACCTCCACCTGGTCACCAGTGACCCCAGAGTTTGTGATGGTGATACGGTTAGGTTTACATCTACCCCTTTATTTCAGTTTTTAAAAATCTGTTTAGCATATTCATTCATGTAGATGTAAAAAAAACCTGTAAAAAATCTGTTTTAGAAATGTGATTTAAAAGGTAGAATTGTATAGTTTCTGAATCTTTTTTTTGTTTAGCATGTGGCTAAAATGCAACTCTAACCCTCCCTTACTTTAGGGGTGGACAATTAATTTGCTCAAGGGGTCACATAAAAACTGGGACTGTTGTGGAAGGCTGCACCAATAAGATGGACTCAGTTCTGGTCAATAATAATTTTATATCTGTAAAAAGTTGTTGGTGTGGACCTCCATAATGGTCACAGTTTCTCATGAGGCTTCTTGCAAAAAATAATTGTCCACCTTTGCCCTACATGGTTCACTGGTGAGCTAGTGGAGGTTAACAATTTATTTCTATTCCCATATTATGGTTATCCATCTGATGCCTGAGAGAAATAACGTGTTTTGCTCAGTTGTTTTATAGATTGTGGTCACAGTTTTATTCTGTATTGTCTGTCTTTACAAAATGCTTATAATTATATTTATTCACATGTCCCAATTATAATACAGCATACACCTTCACACATATACATATTTAAAAAGAAATTTCCGATATAGTATGCTGGGACCAAAAATGTTCACATGATGCATATAAAGACGTGAACCAGTATCAATTTGTGCATTATGGAAACATGTCTGCTTCAGTTGGAAATATTCCACCTCTATCGCACACAGACCTCATACTCATCCAAACATGCCCATCCAATTTGTTGGTCAGTTCATGCTGACAAATTTCCAAACACTCTGTCAGATCTTTCAGTGCCTCCACCAGCTGACTGCTGGACTATAGTGCAAGCAACAAAGAGCAAAACTTCCCTTTGTGTTTGTTTGAACCTAACTTTTAATTGTAAATGACATAGTACCTTTTACTTTTTGAGGATTACTTTTTTTCATTGACTTCAATCCAGGGAATGATTAATGTTTGTTTCAGCAAAATGGCACATTATTGTTTTTTGGATTGAGCTGATGATGGCAGTAACTCATGCATAAATAAAAATACAAAAAACAATATTTATTATAAGTGCCAGTATTCTGTTTATTATATTTGTTAAGAGTGAGCAACGGATACAGTGTTCCAGATGTACTACAACTTTGTTTCTTTTAAAGAAACCAGTTCAACTTTGCTCATGCACATTGTACACTGACCAAAAAAGTATGATGATACACGCACTGAACACGGCATAGTCTGACCCCATCACAGAAATGTCACACACATAAACAGCCACATGGAGTCAGAGTTGACATGCTATAGTGTGACCTCCTGCAAGAAATTCTACACTGAGCTAAAAAAAACTACAAAAAAAGGAAAGCGAGGGCAGCGTGAAACCCAGAAATGCTGAACCAAGTCCTCCTCTCCAAAACAGCTGGGAGCAACTAACGCTCAGCTCAGAAACACTGGGAAAAGGTTTTAGTGTAACCCCCCCCCCACCACCACCTACCCCTCCAAAGGAAAAAAAAAGTGCAGTTTGCATTGCTCTGTAAATCGCTGAGAGACATTTTGATTAGCTGCTGGCTTTGGCTTCTCCCCTCAGCGCGCAGGAATTCAGTGTATCAACACACTTAACAACCTTAAATACGGATTAATTGTTCACAAAATCGGCGTCCCGACTAGGCAGCGCCACAGAACGGACAGTAATAAGTGGATTTCATTTGAAGTAGGGAGGTGGCGTAGTGAATGTGACGATGTTAACATTAAAAAGACTTTTATCCCAGCATGTAATGACAAGTGGTATGAAGCCCCCAGTTAGAGATTTGAACATGTGGGGTAGGTAATGTAATGTCTGTTAATGGGAGTGCTTTAGCAGGGTGGTGAACACAGTGACTTTTAATCTGGAGCTCTATGCCCCCTCTGAAGGGGAGGAGGTCCCCGCTCTTGTAGGAGCAATTCTGAATAGATCAGGGCTCCTCTCTGCATTCAGCATCCTAATGAGAGTAACACCGTGTCTTTGGACATTTTGAGTAGGAGGGCGAGGTAGGAGACGGATGTGGTGCAGAGGGGGCTGCAGTATATCCTATTTGACAAGGATGAGTGGTGATTAAAATGTGGAACGCTGAATGCTCCAGTTTAAGAATAACCTAATCAGGCTTTTATGCTCTTTTCTAAAAATAAGCGCTTATTGTAATAATACTCCGATAACCAAACGGAATCATTTATTGCAGCAAACTACACCAAATTGCGAGAGCGTAACATCATCTCAGACTGCATGTCCTGTCATGAGATCACATTAAGGAGTTTATTGAATAGGGAGAAAATGGGTTTGGGGGGGTGGGGGGATTATTATTGTCTAATTAATAGTTTATCACACCACCATAAGCTCTATTGACCTTCTGTAGGTTACGCCAAAGAGCACAAAATTACAGTTTAGCTCAAGTGGAAACAAGACATTATAAGACATAAAAAGTGAATTCACTACCATTGATATTATAAAAATGTCATATTTATTACAACTCCTATCCTGATGCAGTCAGGCTCTGAAAAGCCTCTTCAGTGGCATCATTGTCACATCTTAAAAAAATACAGCCTACTTAGCTTTGAGAGTCTTATTCATTTGTGTGTGTGCGTCTTTAAAATTAGTCCTTAAATGTAACAACAGGCTGCCTGCAAGGCGTTTATCTTAGATATTGCTAAAGATAAGACAGTAACAGAGTGACTTGAAGCATGACAACTATAAAATATCACTCTACACACCTAAATTTAGACAATAAAAGGCAATCATATTAATTACAGATATGAGCTCTTTCCCTGCAAAGGTTAGGGGTTGTCGAAGAGCAAAGTAGGACTGTAGCTGTTTTATCTATTAATAAATTAAAGTATTACTTTTCAGAGATATATTTAAAACAGTGTACCCTGTTTTGTGTATTTATTGTAGTTTTTATATTTTGTGTGTTCTGTATTATATGAGAATGAAAACTGTATTTTTTTTTAACCCATTGCATGTTAAAAAGCTCAGCTAAGGACAAAGGTTAAATAAATGTAACTCAACTGGAACACAAATAACAGGAGTGAAAATGAAAACGGGTCAAAATTAATACTGCCTTGTGTATTTAGTTAAACCAGAAATCAGTTTTATTATTTGACGATGGAAATTGTTAGAGCCAATCCATAGAAGAATATTTTCGGTACTGTTTGGTTTATTGTGTTACATGTTTGATTTGTATAAGATGTTATGAGGAAAATATATACTGTGTGTTTAATTTGTGTTGGGTAAGATGAGCACTGTATGCCGTACATGTGGTAGTGGAATAGAATGAGCCAGCACAGCATTGGAAATGTGCACTGTTGCAGCAAACAGTTTTTTGACTATGACATTGTGATATGATAGCTTTGTTTGTATGTATGAGTCAGAAATAAACCCCTGGACAGCTCACATTAAGAAGGGGAAGAATTATTTTTTCAAAGCTTGGGACAGAAATTCGCCACTACAGAAATATTAATGAGCTTTTAATCTTTTTGTAATGTAATCTAATTTAATTTTTTTTATATCTCAAATGATGTGTGAACAAAGTTTTTAAGTAAATATTGATTCTAGTAGAATGGAAACTTGCAGAGAGAGGTAAAGTTTTCTCGACGGATGAATGGGATGTGGGTTTGGCTAAAGGAGTGCAACACCACATCCGTCTGGCTGACCATACCCGCTTTTGAGAGCGGTCCCATCGTGTCGCCCCAGCTGATTTAGATGACTTACACAACCACCTTCAAGGACTTCTGGCAGCAGGAATAATAAAAAAATGAAGGAGTCCCTATGCTTCCCCCATTGTCCTGGCACGAAAGAAAACAGGGCGGTTGCACATGTGTGTGGACTATCGAGCCTTGAATCACAGAACTATTCCTGTACTATTCGATACACAGTTCCTCGTACTGATGAGGTTTTGGACTGTTTATCTGGAAGCAGGTGGTTCTCAGTAGAGCAGGGCGATATGGCCAAAAATATTTATCACGATATA
>NW_024582413.1:2110275-2165807 GCF_018398535.1 Haplochromis burtoni
TATTTGAAAATTTGCGATAACGATATAACTGACGATATAACTTGACACTAGACAAAATACTTTACAACTCCACAACTGTACTAGCGCAAAAAAACCCATTCATATTTTCACTTAAACAAGCAGCTGTTTATGTGTATTAAAGCTTTATAAAAATGTAACAGTGCAAATGCAAATTCCTTGCTGAAAGTTTAACCAAAAGGCATTTCCAGTAGAAATGGGCTGACATATCCTGAGCATAACCATGTATAATATCCACTGAAGTTAAAAAGAGGTGCTTTGCAACATTAAACTGCAGTGTGCAGTACGTATTTTTCGGACCATAAGGTGCACGGGATTATAAGGCACATTAAGCGAAACAAAGCAGTCAGATAAATCAAACTTTATTAAACTCATTCTTCTTGCTTCCTCCACTTCTGTACCATTGATTCATTAATGTTGAATTCTCTGGCAGCTGCTCTATTCCCATGTTGTTGCAGTATATTAATGACTAACCTCGTATTGTGGATGGATTATCTCAGTTGTTCTCCTGACTGAAGTTTGGTCCGTTTACAGCATCCTGCCATGCGATTGCATTTGTCTCTAACCATGAGGAACCTTCACGTTAACTTTTATAAGTGGAAAAGTGTTAGTGTTCGTCCTCCAGCTTCACTGTTTATGTTATGCTAACATAGCTGTGTCGCTAGCGATCACGTAGCACATCATTATATACCAGCTATCTGATAACAACGGCCGCTTGCATGTTCTGCAAAAAAATGTGCTTTGTCGTGTATCTGACGGACAAACACCAAACCAGTTCCACATCACTGAAGTTGCACCGTTTTTACAAACCAATTCTGGTTCATCTGTTTCACTCAACAATCGGCCATGTGCGTATGAAAACAAAGGCACTGCACATGCGCGTTTTACTCATATTCTATCGTGATATTTCATTTTCCTATCGTTGCCTAACATTATACCGGTATTACCGTGAACGGTATAATATGGCCCAGCCCTAGTTCTCAGTCTTGGATTTGCAAAGTGGATACTACCAAATTTTCATGGCCGAAGAGGACAAGGACAAAATTGCTTTCAAATGTCTTTGGGATTCTTTCAATTTGAGAGGATGCCCCAGGGGATAACAGGAGCTCCTGCAACCTTTCAAAGGGTAATGGGCAAAGCGGTGGGAGACATGCACATGATTAAGGTAATAGTGTACCTTGAAGACTTGACAGTGTTTGGAAGGACTTTGGAAGAACATGAGCAGAGACTAATCAATGTTCTCGACAGACTGGAAGAGACTGGCCTAAAGTTATCCATCGACAAATGTCAGTTCTGTAGGCCACAAGTGAGCTATGTTGGGCACATAGTGTCTGAGAAGGGTACCGTGACAGACCCAAGCACGACCCAAATACATTCTCTTACAATCGTACCTGTTTTGGCATTCGCAGACCCAGCCAAGCCCTATGTGTTACAGCCTTCAGGGTTTGGGTCCCGCGGTTGCCTTTGCTAGCTGAAAGCTTAGCTCGTCAGAGAAAAACTACCCCGTGCACCAGCCTGAATTTTTGGCATTAAAGACGGCTGTAGTTGACAAGTTTCACAACTACCTGTACAGGGAGCAGTTCACTGTGAGGACAAATAACAATCCTCTCACATATTTTCTCACGACAGCCAAACTCAACGCCACTGCTCATCAGTAGCTAGCTGCTCTTGCAACATACGATTTTGCTCTCCAGTATCAACGTAGAAGGAGCAATATTGATGCTGACATGTTATCACGCAATCCCTTAACAATGGAGAACACTGACTGGAAAACCATGCCCTTGGACAGTGTCAAAGCTCTGTGTAAGGTGATCTCCTGTAGGAAGCTGGCAGGACGAGGGATATTCAGCTTTGCCGAGTCTTTAGGGGTTTCCTCCGAGGCACTCCCAGAGTGTTTTGTTTTCCCCAGTCATCTGGACTATGGGTGTTTGAACCAGATAAACCCAGCAAAGCCGAGCTTATCAAATCACAAGACAATGATTCAGTGATTGCTCCCGTAAAGAAATCCATTAATGGAGAGATTCCCTTTTCTTTCGACAAAGATGCTAATCCAGAAGCCACGTTGCTTCAATGATAGGCCAACAAGTTGGTAATCACTGATGGAGTACTCTACAGAAAAGTACAGAGACAACCTTGGAAGGAAATACAGCAGCTTGTACTACCCCGAGAGGATGTTGCCATGGTGCTTAGATCGCTTCATGATGAGCCAGGTCACCTGCGGGTTGACAAGACTGTGGAGCTCATACGATATCAATTCTTCTGGCCTAGGGTGAGTGGTACATCAGGAATTGTGGAAGATGTGTTGCGCGCAAAGCACCTACACCACGAGCTGCACCATTGAACCAGATCACCAGCAGTGGGCCTCTAGATCTTGTGTGTATCGATGTTCTATCCCTAGAGCCAGACTCCCAGGGATATGCTAACATTCTGGTGGAGACTGATCATTTTACCAGGTAGGCACAGACTTTTCCAGCTAAAGACCAAAAAGCCTCTACGGTAGCCAAGACCCTCTGTAAGCAGTGCATTATGGACTTCCGGCATGAATACATTTGGACCAGGGACATGATTTTGAGAGTAAGCTGATTCAAGATCTTCTAAGAGTGTAAGGAATCTGAAATCCCGGACAACCCTTTATCACCCCCAAGGAGATCCACAGCCGGAGAGATTTAACTGGACGTCACTTTCCATTGTGGCAACCTTGGATCCCAAGAAGAAATACATGTGTAATCATTCCATCAGTCATGTAGCACACGTGTACAATTGCACACAGAATGAAGCAACCGGGTACTCACCCTACTTGCATATGTTTGGTAGAGAGGCCCTGTTGCCCATGGACATCTGTTTCACATTCAAGGATGAGACACAAAGATGCTTGACGGATCACAGATACATAATTAAACTGAATTGCAACAAGCTTACCGCCTAGCAGCACAGACTGCTGAAAAAATTGGAGGTGCTATACGTTGGGCTATGTCCTTTGTGAAAGCAGTCTTGGATTTCACCATGTAGTTTGACTCATCATTGGAGATCTCCATGATGTGATGCAGATGGCAGAAAGCAGGTAAAACCACAAATCTGTAGTAGACAGTTCAAGAAAGTAATTATTAATCTACACAATAACTCAACTATATAGCTTTTTGAAGAAACAGTAACAATAAGTTAAAAAAAGTTTTATTAACCTGCATTTCTCAAGAACAGTTGCCAGCTTTTGGAGTATTACCAGCTCTGATGGAGTTTGTGCTTTTGTTTGTCTAAAGCAGAAAAAACAGCCTCTTGATTCTTTAGTAGACGAGAAACCATATCCAGCGTTGAATTCCACTGTGTGGAAACATCCTGTATGATTGGTTCTTTCTGTTGCCCCAGTCTTGTTTGCTCCTGGTGTAGTTCCTCCATATTAGCAGGGCTGTCTGTAATGCATCTAATTTTGCTTGCTTCTATCTTCTACCACTGATAGTGGTCTACAGTCCAGAGCAATCCATTTTGCGAGAGAATTTGTAAGTTTGTCCAATGTTGACTTACTAATTTTGGTCCTGAAGCCAGTTATTTGGGCTGCCGAACTGGCACTGCTAGCGCTAACAGTTCCCACAGTTTCTGTGCTCGCTGCAACATGTTTTGCATTTAGATGGTGACGTAAGGTTGAAGTGCTTCGATGGTATGCCAACTCCTTTTTTGCACAGTTTGCACAAAATCACACTTTTATCAAGGCTTCTGTTGGGTAGTCTTTTGAAATTAAACTTGCCTCTGATCAGTCCTAGCAATACGCTTTGTTCTGATTCTTTGTAGCTCTGATGGGTGCATCGGTAAAATCGGTATACCAGGAAGTCGTGCGTTGACAAAAGTTCCCCTTTGCTTGGAATGCAAAGTGTGATTAAATGTGTTATTTTTTTAACGCACTATTTTTAATTGCAATTAACGCATAAATTTGAGAGGTGTATTGGATTTGCTTAAATAACTGTGATATCATTTGTGTTAATAAGGGTGTGTTTTGTAAAATATTTTTCTTGCCCTTAGGTTCACTAAACTAAACTAAACTAAACTTTTTGTGCTAAAGAGTTGTCTAGGGGTGCTTCTTTTTTTAATAATAATAATAATAATGGATTGCATTTATATAGCGCTTTTCGAGAACCTCAAAGCGCTGTACAACTCCACTATTCATTCACTCTCACATTCACACACAGCCACAGCTGCCCTGGGATAGACTGACAGAAGCGAGGCTGCCATATCGCGCCATCGGCCCCTCTGGCCATCACCAGTAGGCGGTAGGTGAAGTGTCTTGCCCAAGGACACAACGACCAAGGCTGTCCAAGCTGGGGCTCGAACCGGCAGCCTTCCGATTACAAGACAAACTGCCAACTCGTAAACCACGATTACTGTCAGTCCAACCTGCAGGCAAGGGATTTACTGTTAGTTTCCCTGATTCCTGTCCATACCAGAACCATTTGTGGTATCTGAGCTGTAACGAACCCCACCTAGGGGATCGAAACTGAGGTAAAGTGGGTTTAGACTCAGTATAATGGGTGGACAACAGTGCTAACCATGGGTGTCCACAGAGACATTTAAATGCCAAAAATTTCTTTTTTCCCTGCACTTTGTTATTTTTACCAACTCATTCAAACCTGAGAAATCAGTGGAACTAAGCAAATTTCAAAAACAGCAAATATACCCCCTCCACACCCTTCGACTACAAATTTCCTAGACCTCTTAGTTTTTGTTTTTTTTTATTAATCAAAATCTGACAGTCTAAGTGAAACTAAACAGAGGACATACATATAGTCAGGTTATATTTTATAGTTTTGGATCTTTCTTTGATTTCTATCTGTTTCTCTTACACAGTTAGCTACCATGATTCTATTTGGTGATAATTAAAACATGAAATCCCAAATAAGATAAGCGACCCCTATATACTGCCCACTCCTCATTAAGGGGTTAATTAAACAGGAGTACATTATGATTAGCTAGCAAGCCGAGAAATGATTTGAATTTGACTGTAAAGCATAAAGAAGTCCTTTGACATTAATTCCGTGTACCTCATAAGGACTGATAAGATTACATATCTCGGGATGACGATGAATGTACTTCCATGTTTGTCTTTGCAGATGCATATCTCAGCTTCAGCGTGCTTTGGGCTTGTTTCATCTGTGATAATAGGAATTTGCTCTCGAAACCAAATTCTCCACCTTCTCTCCCACTCACAGTCTCCCTTCTCTCCTATTACAACATACCAGCCATTTAATGATATCTGCTATCAAACACGTATTGACTCAATCTAATTCGAATATGTTGCTCCATAAGCCGAAATCATTACATGCAATATCAGGGAGTAAAAACTCAATACAGTATAGAATGGTGGTGTTTTTGCTTGAATGTAGCATAGTGCTGTAATACACCCCTGTCCTTAAGTCCCTGTTGAGGGGATGGGGGATTTATTGACTGGTTTAATTGATTCACCTGTACTAACATCTAACGTCTCTGAATATTTCAATAACCCGGGGGCCTCCTTCCCCTGGGAGCCAGACATGAATCAGGTATAACAGAGACAACACAAAGGGCGTTAGTATGCTATTAGTCACACTCCTTACAGTGTGTGTTTGTGTGTGTGTGTGGGCAAGTGACGTCAGGGCTTCATTCACCAGCAAGGCCAGTGCTCGTCCGGCTTTCTTTCATTGCCAGAGGGTGGGAGGGTAAACACAGTGGATGAGGCCGACAGAAGGAAGGAAGTGGGAGAGCATGGGGCTTCCTCTCTCCCATCCAGCACAATGTAACACAGCAGCATCACCCCCTCAGCGCCCCCACCATTTAAAAACTATTCACAAGTACCTTCTGTCATAGCCCCATATTCCCATACCCAACCCCCCTGCTCCATCATTAAAAAGAGAAAGCCCTGTGCGTGACTCGGCTACTTCTGCGGAATAAAACTCTCTCTCTCAGCCCCGCTCCCCCTTCTTTTTTTTGTTTTCCATTAAATCAGTGCTCCTGTGTCCTGATGCAGAATTCCCCCTTTCATTTTTTTAAAAGCCCCCTGGTCTTTCATCCCAAAGTCAATTTTGCCTGGCAGTTAGTCAAATGCTTTAAATGTGTATAAGTGCCTGTGAAGAGGGTAAGCTTTAAGTGTGATAGACTACCCTGGGACCAAAGCGGGGCTGGGAGTGAAGGAAAAATGAGGCTAGATGAACATGAACAGACTGGGCTAAAAATTAATGCTGGTTGGTAGCAGACTGTGGAAGGTCTGGATGGGATTATAATGGGCTGATTATGGTGAAACTGTCTCTGTGGCGGGATTACCATTTGACATTATGGCTGGCTGCTGAAACAAGTGAAATGTGTTTCCCCACATTCAGATTTTTAATATTGTAACTCTTTTTTTGTTGTTGTTTTACTTTGGCGGTACAATTTATATTTAGATTGACCTCTGTATACTCGGATGCTTTTCTGCACGAGTTGCTTTCCTTGGTCGGGATAAACAAGACAATGCAGGCTGAGTGAGAAGTGCCTGCTAAGTGAAAATTTAGTGGTTGTTTTATGTTAACCAGCAGACACTGGGGGTAATCATATTAGCGCTGATTTATCACATCCTAAATTTGTCTGCTTCTTATGAGCTGTGCAGCACAGAGATCACACTTGCGATAGACCAGCACGGCCTCGACCCGCCTAGGCCTGAAGAAACGATCGTCTAGGAAAGTGAAGACCTCGCTCCAGCCTCCTACTTGATTGTATTGCGATCTGTCATATTCCCTTCTAATAAGACGCAGTGAGATGAGACTGATTTGGTTTGGCGCTGTGTGTTCAAATGCAGTTCACTGGAGGGGCCGGCCTCTTTTGGATATCTGAGTCACTTTAAGAAATTATGATTGAGCTGATCTGGTATTTAGACATTTGTCTCCTGGTCAAATCACATTTATATGATGAGAAAACTGCCACGTCTCTCTGGTAGACAGTGCTGCATGCACTCACTTGTGAAAGACTGGATTTTGACTACTTTACACGCTAATTCACACATTTTTAAATTCAAACAGCTTCAATAAGTGACTTTATATTAATTACAGACAGTAATTTGAAAGCAGTAACTGATTAATCTGCACAGTATGTATTATTTATTGAAAGACAGTTTCATTTAGCTGCTTTTGTTAGTCAGCAGAACCTGGCAGTTGCATTTTAAGACCTCCGAACCTTCCAAATAGTCATAGGCAGCTTGTATTAAATGTTTAGAAATAACAAGAAAGACACTGTGGCATAAGAAGCAGACAGCCCCACAGACTGGAAGGATTTACTGACTCTGCAGCAACAGCTATCTAAACTTTGATGACTACAGTATTGCAGTTTTCTAACATCAGAGTCGCCAACTCTGAACCAATCTGTCAAAAAAAGAAAGCCAAGCTAATATCAACCCTCCATATAATACTAGTTGGTGAGGCAATTCAGTTTAATTCAGTGCAATTGTATTTATGTAGCATCTCCAATAAGGAGCAAGAAAACACCTTCACACACGCCCCTTCTGGTTCTCTACGTATATATGACCCCGACCGGTTCTACTAGCTGTTCGTTCTCATTTTCGTGGCCTATCCGCCCTCCCCTTTTTCTATTCATTCACTTCTCTTTAGCAAATGGGGGCCTGCCTGGCCCGTGAGCCGCTGCTAGTCCCCTCTGAGGCCTTCCCCAAACCGCAGCCTCAATTCACATTCAAGCCATGCCATTATCTACTAGAAATGCTTTCAAACCTAAAACGAGGATGCAGTCCCAGCTAGTGAAATGTCAGTTTTATCCCTAAACAATATTAAACAAACACGAAAAGCAAACAACATAAAAAAAAAACAACAACCATGGTAAATGGCCTGTATTTATATAGCGCTTTACTAGTCCCTAAGGACCCCAAAGCGCTTTACATATCCAGTCATCCACCCATTCACACACTGGTGATGGCAAGCTACATTGTAGCCACAGCCACCCTGGGGCGCACTGACAGAGGCGAGGCTGCCGGACACTGGCGCCACCGGGCCCTCTGACCACCACCAGTAGGCAACGGGTGAAGTGTCTTGCCCAAGGACACAACGACCGAGACTGTCCAAGCCGGGGCTCGAACTGGCAACCTTCCGATTACAAGGCGAACTCCCAACTCTTGAGCCACCATCAAACATCCCCGTATGAGGAAGCACTTGGGGACAGTGGGAAGAAAAACCTCCTTTTCAACAGGAAAAAACCTCCATTAAGTTTATAGTATAAGATGGTGCCTTCATTGTGAAGCCTGCGTGTGGCATTTTGGGCGGTGCCAAGCTAGCGGCTAACCCTAATTAGCATATGTAGCTTGAAAGGTACCTCACAAAGACACAGAAACCTTCTAATTAATGCAAATATGATATGATAGTATGGTTAGCACTGTTGCCTCACAGCATGAATGGCCTGAGACTTCACCATATGGCCGGGTCCTTTCTGTGAGGCGTTTGCATGTTCTCCCCGTGTTTGTGTGAGTTCTCTCCGGGTGCTCTGGCTTCCTCAGTCCAAAGACATGCAGTTAGTGGGATTAGGTTAATTTATGGTTCAAAATTGCGCCTAAATGTGAATGGAAGTGTGAATGGGTGTCTGTCTGTCTGTGTAGCCCTGTGATAGACTGGCGATCCATCCAGGGTGTACCCCGCCTCTCAGATAAGTGGAAGAGAATGGTTGAAAAAAATAAGACTTGAAAACATTCACACATTTTGGATAGACTGTTGCACAGCAAGCTGGATAATTTTTCAAAAAGCAAAACAGCACTGACACCACGAATGCAGTGAGATAGTCGAGATTAGTGACAGAAATTAGCTAAGTTCAAGCCTTGCAGACAGGTAGTAGCTGAAGCCCTTAATTAAACATACCTTAAAGCCTTAATACATTGAAAATTGATAATCCTACAGATAACAAGACATGGGAAATTGGAAATAGTGAACACAAATATTTTTTCGTACTACGCTCGCAACATGTTTGTTTCTGCTGTAAACAAACATGCTTTTGGAGCCATTGTCAGCTTCTGCTTTGTCTTCATTTTTTAATCTCAAAGGTTGCAGCTTTGGAAACCTAGGAAACAAGCTGAAAAAATGCAATGTGTCGGAGTGCTATTTTGGAATAATAACTTCCACAACTTATTACACTTTAAAGAAAGGATGCGTGAGTTTAAAGAATATTTTAAACCAGATCTTAAGAACATCAAGTTCCAAGAAATATCTTAGTGATTCCCAAACTGTAATCCACTGTACTGTTTAAGGTGTCAGCAGTGATGGCCTGCTTTATGATAAACCAATTTAATTATATTTGTTCCTAAATCTTAGCTCATTGTAATTTAAATATGTATTTATTACATTGCAAAAGTATTTAGTCTTGGGTGTTAAGCAAAACACTGTTATCAGTCACATTCTCTTTGAAGCTGTATTGTCATGGGAGAAAAGAAGAAACCCAGTGAGTTGATCAGCATGTCTTAAAAACGGACCTCAAAAGACTCTTCGAAAAGATGAGGGCGAGAGGGGATGATCCTCTGTTGCACAAAGACTTTGCTTTCCCCCCAGAGACTTCGCCCCCTAGCGATGCCTCGGGGTGCCAAGACTTGTGTCCTTTTGTGAGGGGACATCCACTCTGCCCTGTTGGCAGAAACTAAAAGTTAGAGGAGAAAGAAGGAGTAAATGAGACAAGAGGTGCATTTGGATGTCTACTCTTGCCCTCATCACCCCAGATCACTAACTCAGAGCCAGTTGTTAGCAATTAGACTACAAGCATTTTTCCTGTTTGCAGACAGTCTTGTGTGCTGCAAAATCTACAAATTTTTACTGAAATCATTGTGTTCTGTTGTAGGTTACGAGGGTGATATTGATGTAATTCAGATAGAAGAAGCCAATTTTTCTTACAGTTGTGTTTTTCTCAGGGTGATAAAGCCTCTGAACTGAGTTACAGGAGAGCCCTGGACACAAAATAACGACAAAAACGAAACTGCTTTCTGAGGAATCCGGTCAATGAATTCAGTTCAGATTAAAAGATTCAGGCAGTGTAGCTGATCAATATGTGCATTGATTAGAAAAGCTTTGTCATATTCATCATCTCAGACATCTTAGACGGCTAACTGAATTTTAATAAAAGGTAAATTGATTAGATTGATTCATTAAATTGACTGAATCGGCGGCAGCCACGAAGCATACCGTCCCTGAAATGATAACAGCATTGCAGGTTTAAGGTAAATAAATTTGCTCTCTGCAGCTTGGAATAAAATCAGATTCAGGTTATTATTTAAAATTACTTCCTTGCCTCAGAAATTGGGGTGTGTGAGAGCAGATTTTCCACTGTCTTAAAGCCTCACAGGCACAACCCCGTTTGGCAAGATGTCACAGCGATCAGGAAAGGTCATAGCTCTATTCCCAGAGCACACAACCAACATGATGAGCTTTCCTCTTTTCTTTTTTTTTCCTCGTGGCTGCATGAGCTGCCATCTTGGTGTGTGCCGAGTCATTATTGATGGGCCTCCATGCTGATGTGCAGACAGGGTTCTGCAGAGAAGGAGTGTGCTCCTGTCTGTCCGACTTACTGCTTGTTCGACTGTCAGCGCATCTTTCTGGTTGTCTTTCATCCTGTCTCTTTCTTCTTATATCACTTAGAGCAACAGTCCATTATTGGTCAGTATACACTACTAAAGATCACACGTTTCTCGTGGTGAAAAAAGGGGAACGCTTCACTCCCTTTTCTGCTTCTTTCCTCGAGGATTCGATCTGATGGGGGAAAGAACCAGACGGAGATGAAGTGGAGAGTAAAATTATTCAAACTCAATTACCCAAAATTTAGAAGCTGTCACAAGTCTTTATGAAATAAGGTTCACAGGATACATGATTGCAGCGAGGATCAAAAGCATCAAGATGGGGGTCTTTTGACCTTTTCAACTCTACAGAGCCTCTAGCAAGTCGGGCATTAAAAATTCATAGTGGGCAAGCATAGAGTGTGCAGATGCACACAACTTTACTTTAAATTACTGAGAAATGAAATGTGGGAAATCCTTTAAGTGTAGAATGGTGTCAGGGTTTATTTGATAGAATCAAAGTTTTGTGCGAACAGAATATACCAATAAAATCAAATATATCAGCTCTTTGCAGCTCGGGGGGAATTTAAAGAGAATACTGAAGGAATACCTGGGATGTATTATGACCCAAAAAAGTGAAATTATTTTACCTGACGTTCCAGTGATCCACTTCCATCTATTTCAATATTATGTGAAAATTGAAAATTAAACTGTTAGCTTCTGTCAAATACTCCCTTCATAATAACTGAAAAGATAAAAAACTGAAACAGAAACTAAAACTTGGCATTTTTTAAATAATAAAAACTAGACTGAAATGAGCAAAACCATTCTGGAAGCTGAACTGGAATTTAAAGGAGTGAAAAACTAAATAAAAATAAAAACCATACTGAAAACACAGAGCTATAACTTATGATCATTTTTTTAAACGTCCACCAGAATTATTTGGCAGTTTTGCTAGATTTCTTTCTCCCTTTGCCCACGTGGGTTTCCTCTGGATTCTCCAGCTTCCTCCCACAGTCCAAAGACATGCATGTTAGATTAATTGGTGATTCAGACTTGGTCCGAAGATATAAATGTGAGCGTGAATGATCGTCTGTCTGTCTGCGTTAGCCCTGTGATGGACACGCATAATGTCCAGGGTGTGCCCGATGTCAGTTAGGATAGGCTCCAGCTGACTGTGACCTCAGCTGGATAAGCAGTTAAGGAAATGGATGGATGGTTAAAGTCCCTAAAACTAGGGTTCAAATCTTAAAACTGCATTAACTGACTGTGCTGAGCAGATGATTTACAGTGGGCATGTTAAAGTATTTTTTAATGTAAGCTGCCCTTTGTGGACAAATAACAAGCTATCAGAGGAGTGACAGCAAACCTAAATAAAGTAAATCTAAAATGTCTCTGAGCTCAAGGGGAGTGGGGAGCTGCATGATAGATTTCTGCAGGTTCTTCATTATGAACAAATAGATTCAAGTTGTCATGTGATCAGCAATGATTTAAAACATGTTAATTGTAGTAGCTTTATTTAGTATTATTCTAAGAACATTTAAAAAATCTTATAAGAAGAAAAAAAAAAGATCTGTGTAACTACAGTAATGTGTGCATGTGAGAAGCTGCTTGGGAAAACAGGCTGTATGTGCCTTAAAAATTCCAAAAAGTTGTTTTCTTTGCGTATGAATGCGATTTATGCACCTGTTAATGTGCCACTACGTCATCGCTCTCAGGGAAAAACGGCCCTGACCTTTGTTCTTGTGATTTGTGGTTGCTTGACATTTGTGGCGACTCGCTGGACGAAGGAAACTGTATCGACATCGCTGCTACAAACGGTAACCGCGGCCTGCCGTTACCCTACCTCGTGGTTTGCGCAGCATTGATGTCATTTGCGCTCACGCTTGGTCCATGCCATTTGTATACGTGTGTATAGGGTGCTAATGAGGGAGGACGGGGAGGTAGAGCGGGGTGGATGTGGAATCGGTGGGATACAGCTGGACGGAGTTGGAGACTGTGGTGAATAGGTAACCATGGTAACTCTGTTGGCTAAGATTTGAATGCAGCGAGAGGAATGAGAGAGCAAAAGGAGTGGGGGAGTGGGGGGAGGAAGCTGCAGTGTGTTTGTGTTTGGAAAGAGAAAGAGTGGGGGTTAAGGGTTAATATGCATCATTGTAGCAGGTTAATCTTTCATCAAACTGTGGGGTCAGTGCAGCGTTTACCCCCGCCACTGGACACTGGGGGGGGGAAGAGGGGGGAGAGGGATGGAGGTCCAGGAAATATGTAGTAGTAGGGTAGAGGAGGAGAAGGAGAGGGTGGAGGGGAGGTGTGAGGCAGCTGGGAAGGGAGGGGGGATGAATGTGAAAGAGTTTGCAAAGAGGAAGAGAGTGTTCCCACTTTTAGAGAATGAGATGGGAGATAGGAGGAAGAAGATATCAGGGGAGATAGAGAGAGGAAGAGGAGAGTGAAGATAAGGAGGGAGGGTTACAGTTAGAGACTATTGTAACATGTGGAAAGTGACAGCGGTGAGGCAGAATACAATCAACCAGCCTCTAACCAGCTGTCAGCTTCAAGCAGCCTCATTCTCCTCGATGGACCCAACATCTGAGCTAGCATCTTAACCTCAGCCCCAGTCACCCCCGGCTCTCCCCCTTGCGCTCTTTCTTTCTCCCCCCCCTTTTGCACCTTTCCACCCTGCTCTGATGCCGTCTACCTGAAATAGCTCTGGCACTTAAATCTCGCCAAAAGGAGAGGGGAAAAAAAGGTAGCTGGAAATTAAAATACGTAGAAAGGTGAGAGCTGGTCCAGAAATAGCACAGCGAGTTCCTCTTCATCCATCGGCCGATGACGAGCAGCTGCAGACGAGTGGGACTGTTGCTTTCGCTGCCACCGCTGGTGCCCTGTTCTTTCTGACCAGAGACCCGCCGCCACTGCTGCTGATATGATTTGTCATCGTGTCCTTGTGTGTGTTTTAATGTCATTGAACTTGAGCACACGCATTATTGATCAATCTTGGCCCAGCCAGTCCAAGCCTGCCTCTCCACCCACTCCCCTGGCACTCAGGAGAAACCTCCCGCTCTGTCCCTCCATCTCTTCCTCTACATCTCCACCTGTTTCAAATTCATCCCTCTGTATTGTCTTTTGCCTCCATCTCTCCTTCACTCTGTTTTATATGCGTCTCTGTGTTGTCATTCCCCTCCCTCCATCTCTGTCTGCTTTATATTCATCTCTCTATTGAGCCTTCCTCCCTTCTCTCCTCTCTCTCTCTCTCTTTCTCCCTCTCTTGGTGAGTGAGAGATGATTAATATTAATGTCTCTTCTTTTCTTCCTCCCTATTTTCCCTCTTCCACTTTTTATCTTCTCTTTTTTTTAACAACTCATCTCTTTTCTGCTCTTCCCACTATTTATACCTCTCTCTGGGTCTTTATCCCTCATCATCCCTTTCACTCACCCTTCCCTCCATCTGTCTCCGTCTCGATCTCTTTCTTCCTTTCTGTCTCTCTTTCTCCGGCCCTCTCTCTGCAGCTGTTCAGTATTCATCTATTACTGTAGTGTTGATAATTCCCTTCTCTGCCTGCAGCCATACAGTCATCTATCAGATTAATAATCCTCCTCTCCTTCTCATTCTCTGCTCCCCCCAACATCTCCTTTCTTACTGTGCCAAGTGAGGATGCTCAGCGTGTCAAATGAGTTTGCGTGTCAAAGTCCCATCATTACAACTATCATCATTAATATCTAAGATTGCTGGATGCCCTTATTTAAGGTTATTCAGGTTCTAAACAGCTTGCAGGGAGGGATACAGAGGGGCTCTGCATCTCTGACTTGAACGGCCGCATTTTAGTCCCACCTCTGTGTCTGTGCTACTGCAACAAAACAAAAAAAAGCGCTTACTGATTTCAGTTTGTTTTCAAGGTCTGGATAACTTTAATTAAAGGTGGTAAGTGTTCATGTTCAAACATCAATATATCATTGTCGTATTATTTGTTATACCTTGGAATAATTAGTGCTAACAAATGAGACCACAGCAGAGATGACTGGAAGGCTCTATCTCACACTAGTGGTGTTATTAATGCTTCTCAGAATTAAGACCAAATGTCCCAGAAACCCCACCGCTCCCTAGATCTTGTTTTTCATTCTTTCTGACGTCTACCTTTGCAAAATGTTGTGCTTTTTGTCTCTTTTGCTCCTACAAATCACACATTTCCTGTAAAACCCAACATTGTTATTCACTCTGTAGACAGCAGAAATATTGCAGTTGATGCAGAGAATGGTGTATTGTGTATGTTCCACAGCGTTTTAATAATTAGATTATTGTAGTTAATATCACAGCTTTGAGATTTTAAGTGGAAATTCTTCAATCTGACTAACCATGCATACATTCTTGCATATGTAATTCCTTTCTGATATGGAAACTATTTTCTTTACTTATTTGTTCCTTATGTTGGAAGTAGTGATATAACTGCAAGTTTAAAAATTGGGTTTAATTTAGATGGATTTTAAATAACTTACTTTTAACAATTCAGGTAATCCCCTGAACAGTCAAAAAAGTCTACAAACCAAAGACTGTATATAAAAGATGGATGGAGATGACCATTTTAGAAAACATGCACCTGTTTTAACTAAAAAAAGAAAGAAATTGAGGCGTCTGAACGTGACTTTACAAACCATTTGTTAATGGCGCTGTGTTTATCTTCGACCTACCAAATTGACAATTTTCCTACCCACTGAAACTACCATTTCTGAAGCAATGTAAAAGCCATAATATACTTCTAAATATACTATCATGTAGTTTATGTTTTGTCCTGTAAATTGTTTGAGGGTCTTTTTCCACTCAACCCAAGCTGGTCAGTACATATGGGTGTCCTTCTCTGACCCACATACTGCTAGAGATTTCATCCTGTTAAAAGGGAGGTCTTCTTCACCACCGTTGCCACGTCTTTGAGGTTTTCTATCTTTTTCCTTAAATAAAAATGATTTTGGTTCAACTACTCCTTTTCAGATGTCTTAATACAGGTGAGCTTAGTTTTACACAGTGAAGAGTTCTGACCCATGTCGAGCTGACAACACGTGTGCAGAATTCATATGCATTTCTTCACAAGTGTAACTTTAAGTTGCACAAAATGATCCATGTCATTGTCTTTCGAGGCTTTAATATTTTCAGCGCTGTATTGCATCAAATCAACAAAACTCATTTTCCCAAATTACATTTCAGGCAAGTGACATTTGTCACCCAAACACGGTAATTCAGTAAATATTCAGCATTCAACAGTTGTCGTGTTCTTATTCTTTTAAACATGAAACAAGTGTACAAAGATCACTTCTTCTCTGAGTGTTCTTCTAACTAAACTTTTGAGCAGTTGAAATCTGCACAGGAAAACCTCAAAAGCAAAACTGCACCGTTTCCATGCTGTTTCAGTACGATTTTGTGTGACACTGCTTATCTGTTTACAGCGGTTATGCCAATGTTTCAAGAACTAATTTCTTTCTGATTTATTGATTTACAAAATGCAATCCTTTAAAGACCAAAATACCTGATTGTCCCACTTCACATTGTTTGTTTCCGTATCTCCACACCTCCACCTCGTAACATTAATTACAGAATCAGCTTCCATCTGCCCTGTGTGTAAGGATTTGATTTCTGACAAAATGTCTGCTCAGGGATTATGTGGGATTTGATATGAGCAGTGACACAGAAGTTCTAATGCTTCTGAAAGATTTTTTGACAATCCCTCCCATGATAAGCTATATCATAGCTGCCTACCCATTATTTGTTCTGTTCGTTGTCTATTGGTAAAAACACAAAGTGTAGTCTGTCTACTGTCTTTAATATCTGCTCTCTCTCTTCTTCTCTTTGTCTCTCTCTCTTTTGTTCTTCACAGTAACTCCTGGGTTCTTCTCACTTCACAAAAAGCCTCACTCGAATCCCCCGACAGCACCAGAAAAAAAGGGAATAACATCTGTTTATCTGCATATTTCTATGTTCAAAAAACAAGAGGGAAAAACACAGAGCTCGACAGAGGACACGAAACATCTCAGAGCATGCGGAATTAGAAAGAACAAATTGCCACTGGAGGACCAAAGGGAAAGGAAACCTTTTCTAACAGATCCACCAGTGTGGAGTCACCTCACCTGTACCTTCGGATTAAAGAGCAGGGTCATGTCCCAGTTGCCATGCGCATCGCCACGCTGACCTGCCTTCCCGGCCCCTCCCCCTTCCTCTTTCTATTGGCCCAGCTGCTGCTGCGGCTCCTCCTCCCTGGGCCGGAGTTAGTGGGAGCCGCCTCCACCTGCCCCTCCCTCTGCACCTGCTCCAACCAGGCCAGCCGAGTCATCTGCACCAGGCAAAACCTGGAGGAGGTGCCAGAAAGCATATCAGTCAACACGCGATACCTCAACCTGCAGGAGAACTCAATACAGGTAAATAATGGTGGACGGAGGTCAAATCATTTCAGTCTGCATTGCAGAGCTAAGCATGACTAATGTTTTTATTCACTGAGATGATGATGTTAGTGTTGTGAAGTTTTTTTTCCTTTATATTTGTCACACTTACATTTTTCAGATCATTAAACCAATTTTGAAATTAGACAAAGAGTAAATACAAGACGCATTTTTAAAATTATGATTTCATTTACTAAGAGAAAAAACTATTCAACCCCAACTGGGCTTATATGAAAAAGCAATTGCTCCCTAAAATTAATAACTGGTTGTGTCCTTTTGGCAGCAAGAACTGCAGTCAAGTGTTTCTTTCATCATTGTAGAAGAATTTTGACTCGCTCTTCTTTGCAGAATTGTTTCATTTCTGCTACATTGGAGAGTTGTAGAGCATGAAAGGCCTGTTTAAGGTCAAGCCAAAGTATCTCAGTCAGATTTAAGTCCAGACTCTGACTAATCCACTCCAAAAACGACATTTTTATTTTGAGCTATTCAGAGATGCTTGTCGGTGTGTTTCGGTGCGTTTTATTGTCCTACATAACACAAGTGGATTTTCGGTAGAGGCTAGAATTCATGGTTCCATCAATTGCAACAAGTTTTTCAGGTCCTGAAGCAGCCAAGCAGCCTCAGACCATCACATTACCATCACCGTGTTTGAATGTTGCTATGACGCTCTTTTCATGCGATGCTGTGTTCGTTTAATCCCAGATGAAACAGGACTCAAACCTTCCAAAAAGTTTAACTTTTGTCTCATTTGTCTGCAGAATGGAGATGAGCCTTTGTGTTCTGTTTGGTCAGCAGTGGTTTTCAGCTTGGAGCTCTCCTATTGTCTCCTATTGTCTCCTATTGATGTCATTTTTGCCCAGCCTCTTTCTTCTTGTTTAATGAATAACCTTAACTGAGACTAGTAAGGCCTGCATTTCTTTAGATGTTGCTCCGAGTTCTTCTGTCTCCTGAAGTAATTTTAGTAGGTCACTCACTCCTGAGAGGGTTCCCCACTGTTCCAGGTTTTCTCCATTTGTGGATAATGGCTCTCACTCTGATTCACTGGAGTACCAAGGCCTAAGAAATAGTTTGCAACCCTTTCCAGGCGGATAGATGTCAATGGCTTTGTTTCTCACCTGTCCCTGAGTTTCTTTAGATCGTTGCTTTTTCAGATCTTTTAGCCTGCTTCATTTTGTCGGACAAGTCCTTTTTAAGTGTTTAAGAGCAGGTGTGGAAGTAATCAGGCCTGGATGTGTCTAAGGAAACTGAACTCCAGAAAAATGTGTTAACCTGAGCCAGCTAGCTTTTCTAGTCAAATGAAATAAATGAAATAATAACTAAAAACCTGCATTTTCTATATTGCTTTTGTCCAATAATAAAATTTGTTTGGTGACCTGAAACAGTAGCAAATATGGAAGGAAAATAAGAAATAAGAAAAGGGGCAAACACGTTTCCACAGCCCTGTACATGTGCACTCAAAAGCAGGCGTGTGAGCTAAACAACAGTTTATAAGTTGTTCCTTTGCAAATATTTTAATTGCTAAGTATGTTATGACGGATGAACAGTAGGATTTAACAATACTGGATATTTAGTAGTTTGTACCAGTGGCTTGTTTGTACTAGTTCCAAATTTCTTGCAAAATTGGAAGATTTCCTCCTTGGTCTGCAAAGCAGGATAGATAAGGATAAATCAGGATAAATCATCACTTTCTTATCAATGAGTTATGACAGAGCAATTGCAACAGCTACACTGGTCGCCCTCTCCCACATAGGGATTTTGAGGTGCCATGGGAATTCTTCTGTGTTTCACATGTTTTTTTAATGGGCCTCCTTCTTTAGCATATATGGGTAGACTAGAACACTTGTAGCTACATGCCTCCCCTTTCACTTCTCAAAAGAATTGCAGTACCTAGAAAAGTACCTGCTCATGGGAGCCACAGCAGATAGATTCGAATTTTTGATCTGGAACAGATTTTACTCCCAGATTTTCCAAATTTTACTTGTCTTGGGAGGGCTGTGCCAGGGAATCGAGAAATGGTTGGGATTGGCATAAAAAGAGCACCAGCTTTTAATTCCCTGAGGCTGGGTTTCTGTCTCCGGCCAGTCTGGAACCCAGTATCCTTCAGATGTAAAGGGGAATGTGTTAACCACTACAACAAGGAACTAATATGCTACCTATAGTAGTTATAGTGCTATAAAAAATGACAACAATAAAAAAAGTCTTTCTTTTGTTGTTGTTATGAATCTCAGTTACCAAAAGGTATCATGTATTAGTAATCAGCTGCTTCTCAAAGGACTCTCACATCCCCCAACTGATACTGATTGTTCTGCTTCAGTTACCTTTGGGTGGCAGCAGAGGAAGCGGTTCACTATCTGTTACAGGTTGTAGATTGAATACAGTTCAGCTCAAGAACAAGGACTACCACGGCAATCTGCAGTCCAAGAACGAGCCATTGGAGTCTACCAGAGTGAGAGAGGAAGGATTCACGCAGCTAAACTACATAGTAGATCTTCACAATGGTGATCCAGTCACCTAGCCACTAGCTAATGGGGAAACACAAAAGGGGGAGGGCTGGAGCTAGCTGGCTAACAATGACTGGATTTTCCAAACAAGAGTGAAGGGATGTCCAATAACATATACCAATAATAATATACTGCAGATGATGTTGTTCTCTGAGATTAATAAAAAAAGATGCTAAAATGATTCACCAAAATATACTAACCGACTCGCCCAAGTAAAGTCTGTGTGTGGGAAACTCTGGAATATGACACAAATATTCACACATAAACTGCTAAAAAGAAAAGCATACAATACATGCAGTTTATTTCTGTAAGCATCATAAGCTGCATCATGATGCATGATGTAATTTCTGAAGGTGCTGACTGCCAGTCATTTTTCCTATAACACTAATTGATTGGAGGTCATGGTTCATTCTCTTTTTTACAATCAATGCACAGAGAAAACACTCATTCTGGCATTTGAAATACGCCACATTTTCAGCATTTCTTTTCAGCAAATAACCTATTGACACTTCTCTACAAACTCATTTATTTCTTTTATTATGAAAGGAGATATTTGCATAGTCAGTGATATAGCACAGTCACATCTTGTATAGCAGATTGAGGATTTTCACATCATAATGCACACATCTAAAAATCAACACATACACAGACACCAGCACACTTATGTGTCTTTAACACTTGTGTTTGCATTTTTTTGCCCGCTATCAGAGCGAACATTTGCGTTTGCAGTGGTGGATGTTAGGATTAACTTGTTGATACAGGTTCTCTCTTGGAAACTTTATTTCTAAGAAAAGACAAGAAAGTAAGTGGCTATAATGGTAGAAAAATACACTTAAGCCTCTAGTGAACTGAGGGAATATTTTATGAATTGAAAGCAAGGCAGATTTCCATGACACTGAGCTGCCTTTTGTATGCATTACCAATTTATCTCGAGTCCCTAGACAGCATTTGTGGCTTTACAGCTGCAGGGGAAGATCATTTAACCACAGACCATCGATACAAAGCACATGAATCTCTAAATTTATAAACCGAGTGGGTTGATTTTAGTCTTTGCTGCAGCATTTGATGTAGCTGGATCCATCCTCATGTTCCTGACAGTGCCTTGTTCTTTTGTGGTTTTAAATTCATTTCCACAACATTTTATCTCCTCTAATGAAAAGCAACGAGTATCCTAAACGTTGTTAAAATTGTCCAGTGCATCTCTTATAATGTCAAATTGCTCTGTACATTGGACCGAGCAGCCTGATATTCTCTATTCCTCGGAGAAAACATCTTATTAAACTTTATGTGACGTTAACGGAGCAGAAATGGGACATCACGCCACTTGATTTGGTACGTGAGGCTTTAAGAGATGCTGTTAACATGAAAGGGGAGAAAAAATAAGGAAATAAGAAGAGTATTTGTTGCGTTTTGTTTTTAGCCTACAAAATTTGGATTCGGCTTGTTGTATCCTGCAGCCCCACTTGAAATGATTAAAAATCTAAAAATGTTTTAACACCTGAAGGCATCCTAGATTCTCTGGCTTATTTTTTCCTTCACTGAGTACCCTCAGAGTAAAGCCTTGACAGCTCCCACCCCCTCTTAACATCCTCACCCCTCCCTTTTCGCCCCCTCCCTCCTTTTGCCTATCAACTCCCCTCTTCCTCTCCCCCCGCTCCTGCTCTACATACAGAAGAAGCAATGGCCTGACTCCAGGAGCCTCTGTGTGCCTCACTGAGGGCTTTGGCTGCACATATCTCAAACAGTCAGAGATTTAAGGGGCTTTTAGTCGCGCTCACTAAACTGTGTGTCTTTGACTTCACGCCAAATGAGCTCCAGTTGGACCACACCAATGCTACTGTGCTCTGTCCAGGGCCCGTGGCACCCATAGAGTTCAGATTCATGTCTTCCTGCAGACAAAATCATCTCTTTTTGTTTGTCACACCAAATTTAGTAAAAATGTATTAATTTAATTTCATAGTTCCTTTGTGGTTTGTCGTGACACTTTATGCGAATACTGTAGTCCAACACTGATAATCAGCTTATTAGCAAGGGATTATAATGTGTCAGTATCAAGCCCCCTGAGTCTCACGGTAACAACGGTGTGAAAAGCACTTTTGTGTCTGCAGCAAGCGCTGAAATATGGTCAGGGTTAAGACAGGGTTGGGTTTACAGTAAATTTACCACAGTGCTTTCAGATTTAATGAAAAGTCAAGAGTTTAACTGCTTTTTGTCATGTGATATATTGTCGAATGAAGCATGAAACTACTAATTAAAAGTGACCATTTTTTTTTTGCCATTTTTCATCAGTACAAGTTGAGCTGTGCTGTAGTCATAATGTGGGCTACTGATCAAATTCCTAAAACTTTATTTTGGTCACTGGGTGTATTTGACCCCAACTTAAATGGCAAAAACAGTCCTTTTAGAAGCAAGTCTTGCAATTCCATAGCCGTCCAATTGGCAATTATTTTCTAAATGTATGGGAAACAGAGCAATTGTGAAACTACATGTGCAGAATCCATCCATCCACCGTTCCATCAATCCATCTTTTCTACAGCTTAACCAGGTCCGGGTCCTGCGGGCAGCAGTCTAAGCTCCTGGATGCTTCCTAGTTGAGAGTTTGGGGGCATTTCCTAGTGGGAGAAGATCCTGGGGGAAACCCATGGCAAGCTGGGGAGATTATGTCTCTCAGCTGGTTTTGGAACGCCTCAGTATCTTCCTTAAATTGTTGGTGAATAGGGAGAGAAATTTCTTGGCTAATATAGAGTCACTAGTTAAATCAGATCTTTTGAAGCTTAAAAAGTCTGATATTTTTGCCCAGGATAAAGCTTTAAAAGCTTATACTGCCTCCATGCAATGTGACGTACCTCCAACTATCTCCATGGGAGTCCCTGCCTCCTTTTACTGACAATAGTCTGACATGGGAGGGTCGTCAGGTAATGCAGCTCATCTGGGCATTTCAGGCTTTAAAAGCTGGTTCGCTGGGCATGAAGTACATTTGATGTTTGTTGCTTTAGTTTCAATAAACTACCTCTTGTGCAGATTCACTCATTGTCACATACTTTGGGTGAGTCTACTGAATTATGGCTTCACAATGACACCTTTACAAAGACAGCAGGTGCAGCCTCACAGCTTACCCTATCATGAACCTCTAGTATGTGAACACATTTGGCTCATATGTTCGTTGGTGTTGGCTGTTGATTGAGTTTTTGAGGACGTGGGTGGGACATCCACCATCTTTTCAGTCCAGAATTGTCCTAAAGATTTGTATTCTCAGTGGGTGTTAGCCAAAGTTGTTGACTTAAGCTTTATTGTATCCCTGCTATTTACAACCTCTGATTGTAAATCAGAGCAGTCAGTGTAACTCCATTACTCAAATGCATATTGTTTTAAGAGAAAGTCTAACGTGGAGGCCAGGGAAACCCTTAATTTGATCATGTTTATCTCCATAGTCAGAGGGAGTCATTCTCAAATGCAGACAGCAGCAGGAATTGCTGAGGGTCAGCAGTTATCAGTATTAGGAGAAAAATACATTTTTATTTAAATGTATGGCTTCTTTACTTAAACATACATTTAGCCTGTAAGTCATTCATTAGCAATGTTTTTTGTTTTTGTTTTGCTTTGCTTTGTGTGTTTGTTTTCGCACTGATTTGTAACATTACAAAAACTAGACCATCTCCAAATTCCAAAGATTATTTGCTAAGAACAGATTAACATAATTTAATTACATGTTGGAAACAGATTAACACATAAGAATAACAGAATGCAGAATTAAAGAAGACATTTGTCTTTCAGGGAAGAAAATATTCTTTGGCCACTCAGCCGTCGCAATAGGATTTTCTCCGTTTTTGGAACATCCAGCAAAGGGGCCGATTACGCTTTTTATTGTTGTCTGGAAAATATATACTGTTACATACTGTTGGTGGATCCTCATGTTATACGGAGAAAAATTTCAAGTAATGAGGTCAAAATAAGTACTAAGTAATAAGTAATTCCTGTGACCCCAAAGATCAGGATTCAAGCTGCTCTCAATGTTCAGGCTCAGGCAGTTTTTTTCTACTCTAGGCTCTGCATGATGTCACTGAGAGTGGATATCACTGATGGATACATACATACCATCAACCACTCACTTTCCTCATGTGAAATCAAACACATTGTTCCAGTCTTGCCATCCATCCATCCATCCTTTTCAGCTTATCCAATTCAGGATCGTGGGGTGACCAGAGACTATTCAAGCTACAATGGGGGACAGATCACCAATCTGTCACGGGAATTTATCTGTCTATTTAATCTGAAAAATTCTGCATCTCTCCCTCTGACTTGTCAGTGCCATTGCTCCCCTGCATTGCTGCTGGCTCTTTTAACCCCTCCACCTTCTCTGATTCTACCTGTAGGCTCAGGGGGAGAGGTTTATTCACTGCTCACCTGATTCTCTGTGTATCATATTTGCAGGAACAAGCCTAGACATCCAACTTTAAATGTATTAATGCAACTATATAAACCAGTCACTTCCGATGTGTAATACAGCCATCTCGGACTCATCCCTCTGACCATGGGAACAGAGGTCCAGCCCACCTGTTTTTGAGAACAAGCAAATCAGAAGAGATTTAGCTTAAAGGGAGAGCGCTAAAATGAGCTTTTAACTTTTAACTATCAGTGCATTCTGACAAAATCCAAGGATAAAAATGTGCAGGTGGGAATGAGCATAACAGTCTGCAAGTAATCTTAGACCTTAAAATAACCACAAGAGAAGAAACCAGAGCTGCTATCACACTTAGTTGCTGCGTGCTTGCGTTTTGTTTTGGTTTTGTTTTTTTCTATTTTGTCTCACTGTGTCCTTTCTGCCATTGTAATGCGTAATATAATGAGACATTTTTTGGTTAAATGGCTGTTTGGTATTGTTTGACAATCATTTAAAATCTTCTCTGTATAAGTTAAAATATTTTAAAAGATTAATTTAATAGTTGTAAAAGGAAAACACTGACACATTACAGTAATCTTGATTAATGTGCATTGTCCCTAAAAGGAAAAAAACAAACAATAAACAATAAACAATGTCAGTATTAGTGCTGCATGTCTGCTAAAGGTTTTATATCATTTGGTATTCTTTAATAAATAAAAAAGCAAATTAAACATTTAGGGAAGCTGTTATTGATCTTCATTCTCATTGAGAACTAATGCATGACAGCCAAATTAACATTTTAAAAGTGTATTTGGTTTGTTATTATGAGAGGCGTAATCGAGTTTGTTTTAAATAGCTGCTGTAAAACACAGCTTCCTTTTTTTCATTTTGTTCAGATACCTTTCTTTCAGTAAGCTCCATTATTAATCCTACATGTTTTGCAGTAACTTTATCGTTACTTGTCCTTCCAGGTTATCAAGTCGGACACATTCAAGCACTTGAGGCACCTTGAAATCCTCCAGCTGTCCAAGAATCAGATACGTCAGATTGAAGTTGGAGCATTCAATGGCCTGCCCAACCTCAACACGCTGGAGCTTTTTGACAACCGCCTCACACTGGTGCCATCACATGCCTTTGAGTACCTCAGCAAGCTGCGGGAGCTGTGGCTGCGCAACAACCCCATCGAGACTCTGCCAGGCTATGCCTTCCACCGTGTGCCCTCGCTACGTCGCCTGGACCTGGGTGAGCTCAAGAAGTTGGATTTCATCTCAGACGCAGCTTTTGTTGGCCTCATCAATCTGCGGTACCTAAACTTGGGCATGTGTGGGCTGAAAGACATTCCCAAACTAACAGCTCTTGTGCGCTTGGAAGAGCTGGAGCTGTCAGGAAATAGGCTGGAGATCATCCGTCCCGGCTCCTTCCAAGGCTTGGTCTCTCTTCGCAAGCTGTGGCTAATGCACTCACAGGTTTCCGTCATTGAGCGCAATGCCTTTGATGACCTGAAAAACCTGGAAGAGCTCAACTTATCCCATAATTCCCTCCACTCCTTGCCCCACGATCTCTTCACACCCCTTCACCAGCTAGAGAGGGTACACCTTAACCACAACCCCTGGGTGTGCAACTGCGATGTGCTTTGGCTTAGTTGGTGGTTAAAAGAGACGGTGCCGAGCAACACCACCTGCTGCGCTCGTTGCCATGCTCCACCATTCTTAAAAGGCAAATACATTGGAGAGCTTGACCAAAGCCACTTCACCTGCTATGCGCCCGTCATTGTGGAGCCACCTACAGACCTCAATGTCACCGAGGGTATGGCTGCCGAGCTGAAGTGTCGAACGAGCACATCCACAACATCCGTCAACTGGATCACCCCTAATGGCACTCTCATGACCCACGGCTCCTACCGCGTGCGGATATCGGTCCTGCACGATGGCACGCTCAACTTCACCAATGTAACCCTGCGAGACACGGGCCAGTACACCTGCATGGTGACTAACGCTGCTGGAAATACCACTGCAACCGCTGTCCTCAACGTTACTGCTGCTGATGTTAGTGTCAATTACACCTATTTTACAACAGTTACTGTGGAAACTGTGGATACTGTAGGAGGTAATGATTATGCGTTGGTTGCCATCAATGAGACCTTCATCCGTGTTCCACCTGGCCCCACTCCCTCTGATTTGTGGCCAGACGGTGTTGCTACCACAGACTCCTCTCTGCCTATCAGCTGGTCCTCCTCCTCTCCCCGCGCCACTCGACCCACCTTCACTGAGCCCATCACAGACGCTACCTTAATGGATGATGTGATGAAGACCACCAAGATCATCATTGGCTGCTTCGTAGCCATAACCTTCATGGCAGCCGTGATGCTGGTGGTGTTCTACAAGCTTAGGAAGCAGCACCAGCTGCACAAACATCACGGCCCTGCACGTGCCATCGAGATCATCAATGTGGAGGATGAGCTCGGCGCTGGGGCCAGTGGTCGGGGCAGCGGCATCTCAGGCGGAGCCACCGTGACACAGAGCGGAAGCAGTGGAATTGGAGGTACCCAGAGCCTCAGGCTGCACCACCCAGAGATAGTCAACCTGCCCAACCTGGCTCGATCGGAGCACCTCAACCACTACTACAAAACTCATCACTTCAACAACAACATGATGGGCCTGGGCCTGGGCACAGGATCTGTGGGCCTCAACAACAATAACAACCCCTCACCATGCTCTCAGTCACAGAACATATCCTGTTCCCAGATTCCAACCTCCGCTGGTGGGGGAACACCGACAGGTGGCACTCTGCCCTCCCCAGTGCCCCTTCCTCAACTGGGTCTCCACAGTTCTCTGAAAGGCCTGATGGGGAAAGGCCAGAACGAGCCACTACTTTTTAAGAGTGGCTCCAAGGAAAATGTGCAAGAGACTCAAATCTGAGTGAAAGTGAGGGTAGAAGTATGAGGTAAGAGGAAAGGGATGCTGGATAGTGACAGTGATATAGAAAGTACACGAATATTTGAACTGACTGTAGCCTATACCGTCCTCGTGGACGGGTTTCAGAAAAAAAAGATGAAATTTCTCGTAGTTGCTGCTTTGTATTGTCAATCTTGGCAGGTAGAAGCAGATAGGAAGACTGAAGGAGACAGTACTGCATCTGATCAGTCCCACGAATAGCATCTGAACATAATTTTACACTAAGTCAGACACCAACACATGGAACGATCACCACAAAAATCACAATCATGTGCGCAACCCGCTATAGTCTTTGCCAAAGTCCAAGATCAAGCCAACTCTTTTCACCCAGTGGACAGCTATGAACAACAGCCTGTATGTTTTTTACAGATAGCTTCGTATATTTCCAGACACGCTCAGTGTATATATTTAGAGGGAGACATAATATTGGCTACTGAACATGTTTTCAGATTAGTGTTTGGCAGAGACTCCGAATAACAAACAATGATTTGGGTGAGCAGTGCTGTCCCAGGTTTCCAGGAAGCACTAAAATACAGAGCAGAGCAGCGATACTGTTCAGAACACAGACTAGTACTTTGCAGGGAGAGAAAACAACAGCAATTGTTTTTTCTGAGTGGTTTCACTTCTCTCTCACTTTCTCACTTTTTTCCCTTTCACACTTTACTGGCTACTGTCTTCTTTGAGGGAGGAAAGCAACAGAGTGGGCTATCATGGGAGAGGAGAAACCCCGTGGCATGAAGGACAAAGAGCGATGTATTAAAAAAAAGGACTAAAGTACATATTATATATACCGTAAATATATTTTCATTCAAAGAAGTAAATTATAAAGAATCTTTATCAAGCTTCTGACTAAAAACTACGACGTCTGAAGAATATATTAAAAAGAAAAACACACACAGTTGTTTTAGTGCCCCCCACCCCACTGCCCTCCCCCCCCCCTTACTACTTCCCTCAACTTAGAACAAAATGGCCACTCTGACTGTGCCGCATAAGGACACGTGGGAGAGTGGGGGAAAAAAAAACAACAAAAAAAAGCAAAACAGACAAAATGTTTGAGTGAATTTATTTTGGTCTTGACTTTTTTGTAGCCACAGAGCGTGTTTTCCCCTCTCCTGTCGCATTCACATAAACAGGGTCACCGGAGAAGGGACGTGTTTATGCTCTACTGCGAAAATACGAAATACAACAACGGCTCTCCATCGTTTGGTACAGCTACAGCCTAGCGGGAGTGTTAATAATAATAATCGGAACGGTAATAATGATAACAAGGTTTAGCTTTATTTGTCATAATGAACGTTTAATGATTAGCACATGAAATGACACAAAATGTTGCACATGCTGATTTAGCATGCTCGACAGACGTCTCCAGATTTGATTTCAGCCTATCATTTGAGATTTATCCAAGAGATTATGTTATCATTATTAGCATTCATGCGACTATTATTATTACTACTTGTGCCTACAAATAACTGAAAAGTACTTTTTTTCATTTGTATATGACGCTGAAGTTGTTTATGACTGATCCTGTTGGACTTCGGCTAATGAACAGCGGCGGGACGGCGTGCCACTATTCCACATGCATCAGCAGGAAATAACTTGGCCCCCTCTAAATGGCTTCCTCAGTCCAGTTCTCACCAACTCCTCCAACTGTCTCAAGCAGTCAGGAACCCTCATGTTTGTCACACGTTAAAGACAGGACACGAACCTTTGACGAAGACTGCATCTTTGCAGAGGATTATCTCGCAACTGTATCTCAGTGTTATCGTGTGTGAGTGGATTTCATGGCAGCAGGGAACTACTAAATGGACGACAGGCATTGGCAAGCATTTCTAAAGGTAAGCGATGCTCGTTCAGTGAAGAGGAAGGAAGTGACGTGCAGTACAGGAAACAGAGATGGGGGGGAACTTTTTTTCTAAAGAAAAAGTACAATTAAATGAAAAAAAAATATAGAACCTTATAGATCTCTTTTAAAAAAAAAGGAAACAAAAGTATTATGATAAGTGTTTTTCATTTTGGGTTTTTATCTAGTTTGATTTTTTTTTTGTTTTATTTTTAAATCAAGTGTTATCTTTATTGTAATATTGTTATTGTTATTATAATTAGCTAATTACACTGGTTATAATTATGAGAGATGTTCTGTTAGCAGAGGTCACTTTTAAAATTAAAAAAAAAACTGGCACATAAAATGGCAGTGGAAGTCTGTGAAATTTGGTGGCTATATATTTTTTTTCTCCTTTATGTTACAATCAACTTTAATTGTAGTATCACTGTTTGTGTCCCTTTGGCTCTTCTTGAGATGAGACATAGCGAATGTGAAATGGTCAGCACTGGGTCCTTTTATTTTCTGCACAGGGGGACAGGAAAGGCCCTGCTCCGGTTTACAAGCTCAATCACACTCGCTCTGTACTTTTCGTGAATGTCATCACCATCACAGTGCTCAGAGTGCGATTGCGCTATGTCAACACCTCGTTGCCATGACTACACCCTCAGACTAATGCGCCAAACGCCGTCAGCATCGGCTCCTCGTAAGGCAGCGGGTCGCCCTCCCCCTCTCCTGTCCGTCTCGTTCCTTTTGAGGTGCCATATCTCGACGAGCCGGCCAGTGTTCCTTCAGTGGTAGCAAATCAACCTGAGCATTGTGCCCATGTCCTCACATAAAACTCCCTCCACCCTCCAACCCTCAGCATCTTGCCATCAGGTTTCCCTGGCAACTGTTGCTGCTGCGACAGCCCTTATCACAGCGTCTTGATTTGGGTTTCGAATGCTAAACAGACGAGAGCAGAGGGTATAGAACTCCTCTTCTTTTTTTCCATGCCAAGTAATTCACCCCGGTAATGTTCCTCGTTAATGTGTTTGATTTGTTTACACCAGCAACTATACTTCTCACGCCGCTGACTTTCTCTTAGTGAATCATACGATTTACATGCCACTCTCCCCTATGTGTTTAATTTGCATAGGCCACCACACATTTATGCACCCAGCACTTGTGATCAACACTCATACCCTGCATCTCTCATTAACATATTCCTTCCCAAGCACAAGGGATCCATATTCTGCTCACAAGTTATTTACATATTCATCTGCCTCTGTGTGTGCAAATAACAGTGAAATTATCATGTGGGCATGCTGGTGGGTAAGAGTGTGGTGTGTGTGTGCGCGCGCCAGGTTTGTGGCTGAAAGCAAGGACTGTTACAAAAGCTATTTCCCCCCTAATTCTTCAAATACTGCGTGCCCTGCCTATCGCCTGTGGTAGCTCGCCACTTTGGAAAGCGCTGCGTAGCCCCTATAGCTCCTGTGAAGTGGCACAAACCAGAGGCCATGTTATTGAGGCTCGGTGTTAGAGAGAGAGCAGCGGTTGAGCTGGAGACACACAGTCACAGTGCTGCAGTGTCTGAGTCACAGAGCACTGAACACACTCCCAACAATCTAATGGAAATGCTGTGTTTACTGTGCAGGAAGGGACCCGCTCATTCACCCATTCGGGGAATAGGTGAAAATCACCAGAATATGTGCGCGTGTGAGTCCAAGCTTGAGTGCGTTTAGTGCATGTGCAGCTCTGGATTATAAAATGCCCGTTGTACTGTTGTGTAAGGCAAGGAAATCAGGACATTTGAAGCGGTACGCTGTTTATGGCAAGAGATGTTACACCATTGTTGATGCAGCGCTGCTCGGTGTGTGCGCTCCTGCACAGGTGCGTGCGTGCTCAGGTGGGCTTTTGCTAGCTCGGTTGTGTAAAGAGGGGAGGAGGGGCGGTCAGACCTCCATTTTAAATCCCCAGTTTAAACCAGCTCTGTCTGTCTCCCTCTGCTTCAGGCAACTTTTGTGATCCTCTCACTGACACTTAAAGTAAAAATACATTTTTTTATTTATTTTTTGCGTAAGCAGCCCCCCCTTCTCTGTCTCTCTTTCTCTGCATACTAGGAGTGATGAAACGTCCTCTCGATCGAGGCGACCTCCTCTTTCACCAAATCCTCATCGTCTTTTTAGCTCCCTGTCAAGTTTGGGGTCAAGGGTCAAGATGAGCAGCAATTTATGTTTACCTCACACTTTTAGCCAGCTAATGAAGGTTAGCGTTTTGGATTGTGCCATTTATTTTTATTGTTTTGCCCTGGCTCAGGGAAACGCCTGTTGGCGAAGCTTAAGTGATTTTTAATGTGCATTTTCAGTGGCTGTTTTGTGGTTAATCACCTTGACGGTGATGTGACTAGTCATAACAGTAATGCTGCACATGAAGTGATTTTTGGGCAGCTCGCTTGCGGTGGGTGAGGTTTGCGTAGTTGCAGATGGGAGGACACTGGTTCAACCTGCCGCTTGTTGCGACCAGCACTGTTTGAAAACAGGGCCTGTCCCCGAGGGCAGCCCCGCACACATGTTAACCTCAGCACTACAAGCCCCGTGTGAGCACCACGCTGCCTCATTTCTTTTTATCACCCCCCCCTTTAAAAATAGCAGAGAAGTGACAGCCGAACTCAATGCATTATTGATACACAGGGTGTCAATGATGCATGTGCAGTCACCAGTGCTAATTTTCTCCACATTGCAGAGGCCAGAAGCATCAAACGGGTTGTAATTTATATGCATCGTTATAGCTATTATTTTTCACACGGTCATCAAGACGGTCCACGGGAGCCAAATGTTGCAGCTTGTCTCCTCACATGATGAGTGCTGCGATTCTAATAAGTGCAGCAGTGTTTTGTGTGCCACTGTGTCACCGAGCCAGCCCCCCCACACCGTTCCACTCCACCATCCCAACAGCAGCAGCCCTGTCTCGCTATGCTGGCTTTATCGCCGTCACACTGGTCTAAGGCCGATTTGATGGCACCAGTTTTCAGATGCCCGGGTCACTGTGTTCAGTCACATTATGAGAGAACTGAGGAACTTTTTTTGTCACTGCGATGCTCTTTTTCCTGCCAGAGCTTGAGATGAGATGTGCAAAGACATTTTTTCTGTGTCATCACTGTGAAAACCCTGCTCTGCAGCCACTTTTCAAACCTGACCGTGCACTTGGGTACTTATACATTTAAGAACCACGTGCACACACACACACACCAGGGCACGCGTGCCCTCTTGACACTGACTGAAGGAGTGATTTATTGATTGAGGTGCAGCTTTCTTAAACAATTTGCAGCTGAGTGCAGCGAAGGTTAATGCAAACCTCTGAACTGCTGCCATCATGCTTCAGTCCACACGTGTGTGTTTTACATCCTGTGAAGGTGTCCGTAATTTGAGAGCGACTGGGACATTAGCGCATGGCTTATTTCCTTGTTGCCTTGGAAACAATGGCACCGGGCGCAAGATGTCCATTTTGGCCGTCTTGTGAGCTTTGAGCTGTGTGGAGTCAGAGAGGGCTGTCAGAGTGTGTGGGCCATGACGTGAGAGTGATGAGTGGTGTTTCGTCCCGGATGACTATCTCCTCTGTGTCACTCAGCTGTGGGTCAGAGGGCCGCTGAGCTGCAGCTCAGAGGAAAACTGAGAAAAATCCACAGAGTTGCTGTGAATAGCAAAATGGGACACGCTCACAGCCCATGTAATTGTAAAGTACCGATTAATGGGAATCATAAAGCTGGAGCACTGCTTAACACAGAGCTTCTCATGAATGCTTCATAAAGGAGAATATCAGTGTTGTCGTGTGAAAACCTTCCAACTGCAGTTTTGAACATCAGTGGAGTGATTATATTTTAGTATTTGTTCTTAGACGCTACAGGCCGTTTTGGAAGTGAAACCTTTTCAGAACTCCACAAAAGAGGCCCGTTCTTTCTTAGATCCTGAAAAGCTGACATTTGGGGCTGTGGAAGGTTTTCATCTGACAGCGACCATATTGCACTTTCAAATGCAGATTTGTGTTTTGAGAACAATCTGGGATGTTGCGGCTCGTGTTGGGATTTGGAAACTTCTGGAGAGACTTCATGCCCTCGAGCGCTGTGGAAAACTCCCCTCCTGTTTTGTGATGAGCGCCGACTCGGGGACTTGTGTTGTGGCCTGAACAAGCTCGTAACTATTAAAGGATGTGCTGACCTAGCAGCTGTGCTCCTCTCAGCGGACATGCTTACAGTTAAGTTTCCAAACGCATATTCCCTGCTATCCACAGCAGTCTAGCTTCCAGATTTACTGTTTCTGGGAGCCTTGGCTCGGCATCATGTTCGCACTGGTGTGTGTGTGTGTGTGTGATGTTTGTTTGAAGCTGGGCAGGGGCCACGGAGTACATTTCAACGCTTTGAAGTGTAAATTCAGGTCTGGTTGGAGCACCTTATGGGGGGCAGGGAGAAGAAAGTGACAGCCATATGTATGTAGGCTGGTGGTTTGATAATGGAGTTGTCTAACCGCTTATCTGTCTACTGAGGCAACAGAGCCCCCAGAGGACATGAGGTCAAACCCTCACTGGATGTCAACTCAGTGTCAAGTCAGACGGTGTCTGGTCTCGGAGAGGTGAAACTAGAGTAGAAATCAGCACTGACCCAGTTACGGCTTCCCCGGCTGAGCTTTGAATCAGACCTGGTTCATCCTCTCAAGTTTAGAAAAAGCTGAAGCGGTTGTAAACAGTCATCAATATGAAATAAACTTTTACTGGAGATATTGATTTTTCTTTACCCTTTTTTGTCTCCACCCCCTCATGTCAGCCAGTGAGGCATGCTGCTTCTCTCATTGGTGCTGATTTATTTATCCGATCTGGCCCTTAGTACCCTCATTTCATGTCTGCTCTCATTTCTGCTCGCAGTCTATGTGACACCAACCTTTCAAGTTATATTTTTAACCCTGATGCTCGAGAACGGCTACGAGCGACGTTCGATGGGCACCGCAGTGGCCTCGATTGTGCTCAAGCTGCGGCGTTTTCTGTGCATCCCGTCATGCCAGTGCCACATTCGCTAGAGCCTGCTTACCACGCAACAGCTTCTGTCGCCTCTGGCTTCCCCACCCTCTGAGCCCAAAGGAAACAGAGTGACGAGGGAGGACAGAGTAGACAGAAATAGAGAAAGCGAAAGGAGAGATAGACTGCAAAGGGACGAGGATGACAGGAGGAATGAAAGCTGACAATGAGAGACATCCTGTCACTCCATATCTGTACAGTTTTTTTTACTCTACATGTGCGAGTGTGTTTGCATGCGTGTGCACCAGTGTAAGGCTCCAGCTCAGTGTGCGCTTGTGTAATAGCCGCATGAGTGGCATAAGTATGCATATTTATGCATACGTCCGAGTGGGCTGCGTGCGTGCTTGTGTGCACTCGAGTGCGCACGGTATCCGTGTTTGTGTAATTGTGTGCGGCAGAGATAAAGACATGAAGGAGGAAGGGCCGCTGTGGTGCTTATATGTCACCCAGCGCCAGAGGGGAAATGACTCCTTTCTGTCCCCGACCCAAGGGAGGCAGAGGAGGAGCATGGCTGACTTCTCCTGCTTCTCTGCCTTTTCTCACCCTCTCCTTAAGAAATGTAGCTAAAGCCTCAGTCACAGCCTCTCCCCCCTCTCTCTCCCTCTGAGTCACACACACACACACTCGTATGCTTGCTTGCTCACAGGAGTACGTCTTACATTATCCCCCCTTTCTTCCCCTCATGCTTCTCATCCCCTTAACCCTTCTGTTCTCCTCCTCCGCTCTTCTCTATCTACCTCATATTTGGTGTTTCACCCCACCCACCTTCTCCTACTGCCATTTTCCACCCCCCCTGCAGCTAGATGTTGTGATTCTGCATTAACCCCTTAATCCTCCCATACATAAACAAGTACACGTGCAGTCGTGCTCCAGGTTAGCCCCCTGCACCACTCCGATCCTCTCTCAGGAAAATGGAAAACAAACCCAGAACAAACCAAGGCTTCTGATATTTCCTTCCCTCTGTTCAATTAAACATGGCCTCCATCTGCTTCTTTGTTTCTCTTCAGCTTTTCTTCTGCAATATTGACTATGGTTGTTCTTGTGATTGTTTTTAAGACTGTGTTTTAACCTGTTATAACCACAGATGTGCATATTAACACTGAAGGAACATGTCACAGGGGTGTGTGCGTGTGCGTGTGTGTGTGAGAGAGAGATGGTGTGTGTGGAGAACGGTGGATTTGTTCTGCTTCAAGGTTCCGTGCCAAATCTTTTTCAGAACATTCGATCTCTGTTCATGTGCCATACTGAGAAATTTATGAAATAAAAATAACGTTTTTTCACAAATTGCAATGTGAGATCGTGTTGCTTATTTATGACTGTAGGTCTATTAATGAAAATCAGTGAGACAGAAAAAAAAAGTGGAAGACCATGTGTGCCACATCATTAGAGTAACAAATGTTGTTTCCGCAGGTTATTTTGCCTCGCATATGTGTGAATGAATTCATGTGAATTCTTAATGTGTGTGTTCTTCCATGTCGCTGTTATTTTCCTTCAGTCAGCATCATTTTTTTTCCCTCAGCGTGCTGCAGCAGTGTGTTTCCAAGAGATTGTGTCACTGTGTTAAACCTGATTTGACACTGAGGCTGTGGACCGGCTGGCTGCAGGGTGTGTATTGTGACCCGAGCTGCTGACCTACGCCTGCGCCCTACGTCTGCTTGTATGCCTGTGTGTCTTTGTGTTCACGTGGGTGCATGTCTGCGTGTGTTGTTCTGTGGGATGTTGTTTAGCCTGCGGTGAACACTTAGCTCGTGCTGGCTGGGGGATTGCCAAGAGGTCAGCTTCTGAATAGTACTGACTCAGGGTTACAATTATTGGCTTACAATATTTGTGTGTGTTTATATGTGCGTTTGCGTGTATGGGTGCAGATTATGGGTGTAGGGGTGTGTTAGGTTTAATCCGCTTTACTGTGATACTGATTCTCCTGTCATGTTTGTGAAATAAAGTCTATCATAAACAATTTTAATATCACAATTCTTGTGGCTATCTGCCTGACAGTGGACAAGAAAAGCACCAAGGTCTGGTGCTATCCATCCATCCACAGTGGTGCAATGATGAAGCACCGCAAGAAGGTCCAAACTGGGGACTCAAAACTCCAAAAGTACTCTGAGTTTGCATATGTCCCTCCTGCGTGGGTTCTCTCTAGATACTCCAGCTGCGTTCCAAGAATAATAATAATAATAATGGATTGCATTTATATAGCGCTTTTTGGGACCCCTCAAAGCGCTTTACAATACCACTATTCATTCACTCTCACATTCATACACTGGTGAAGGCCGCTACACTTGTAGCCACAGCTGCCCTGGGGCAGACTGACAGAGGCGAGGCTGCCATATCGCGCCAACGGCCCCTCTGGCCATCACTAGTAGGTGGTAGGTGAAGTGTCTTGCCCAAGGACACAACGACCGAGACTGTCCGAGCCAGGGCTCGAACCGGCAACCTTCCGATTACAAGACGAACACCCTTGAGCCACGATCGCCCCACGACACCGATGTTAGTTTAATTAGTGATTTTAAACTGGGTGAAGATGTGATTGTATGTGACAGACGGGCATACTGCCTCTTGTCCTATGACTAAAACAGCTTTGCAGCCCTGGACCAGATAATCATTTGAGAAAAACTATGGATGAAAGTTCTGAAAAGATATTTTTCACTAAATATTGCCGCAAATCTGTCGAGATCTGAGCACAATTAATCTGAGAAAACAGATAACATGCATACATGTCTCTTTCCTCAAAAAGAATGTTCAGTGTTCTAGCTGAACAGTTCTCTAAGTGTCCAGGTTTAAAACGTGTTCAATAATGTAATCAGGAATGAAACATAATCAATGATTCTCTGCTGGAGATGGCTAATAGATCAAAGACTTGATGGGTCTTGGGTCTTGCAAGTTGCAGTGCTAAAATCGTGCTTGCACAGCAACATGTATATTTAAAAAAAGATGATAATTTTGAGCCAAGCTAGCAGATCTGTTAAGGTGCTTTCGGACAGGATCTAGCACCTGCCTGCGCTCTGATCTGACACTCATTATTTTCAGTGGTTTGCAGCAAGCAACGTGCAGGCAAAGTGCACAGTTGTGGTTAGCGTTCGCCAAATTTAAACTAAAATTTGCACGTGCATTGAAGACTGCCTGCATAGCATAGCTGCAAAAATGAAATGTTATGCTGGCACTTTTTGTTTAAGACATTTTACCTTAAACTACGATGTGCACTTCATGGTGTTGCCAAGGGATAAAAAAAACATATTCATATCCATCACTGGGACCATAGAACCTTATAAAAAAACTTCGCAACAAGCCATCAAATAGTTTTTGGAATCAAAGTGGTGCACTGACCAGCAAAATCAAAAGACCAACATTCCTTAGAGTCAGTAAAGTAAATCCGTTAACACAGCTTTGAAGAGAAAACCTTTAAATATTGTATCATTCGAACATGCAAGACAGCATCCAGTGTGAAAACTTGACTTGGTGTTTCCCTTGTGGAAAAATCAAGTCTAATAAATTGGCCTAAAATGCCTCATTTATTTTTCAGAAGCATTCAAGGCCCAATGTATCATTCTTACTTTATTTGCCTTTATATCTGCAGTGCACAACTTTTGTCTCCCCCTTCTGGCACTGTTGACGTGGGCTTATGACGTACATGAAAATAAAGAGAAATTTCCACAGTTCCAAGACAACGGTCTGTTATTTAGGTAGATGTAATGTAATAGTTGCCAAGCCTCCCTCAAATATTTTAGCGTCTCTAATAAATTTTATATATTAGTATTTGTCCTCGCCACTGATTGCTTTAGATGTTTTTAGACTATAACTTTACCTCAAAGCAACAGTGCAGAAATACTAAAAATATTCAGCACTGTGTGAATTTGTTCGTCAAGGTGTTTTATATGTAGGTACTGCAATCTGGCTTTACTTGTTTCAGATTACTCCAATTGTTCAAATCTAATACATGAACTTTTCCATTTTCTTTCAAGCAGCTTTGACATGTAAACCAGGACGTATTTATTCTTTTTTCAAAGCTGTAATCTAGCATGTAATCTTAGCTTTTCCTTCCCCCCCCTCCAAAATTCTGTAAATTCTGTAATCAGATTATTGTAATCCAGTTACACATTATGTATTACTCCTCCAGCCTTTGTGTGGGTGTGTGCATGAAGGGGGGGGGGGGAAGGAAATGCAAACAAGCACTGTCCTCTTTTGCATGAAGTCTGTGCACAATCAGTGTTAAATAAAACAGGTTTGAATTGCATGAACATCATGTAACTTGTATTATCATATGAAAAAAAAAAGTGACACGTCCTCTGCATGGGTGGATTAGTTTAAGTGCATGGTGGAAGGATATCAGTAAGGCGAATGCTAGCTCTTTCCAGAGGAGTCATGTGGTGGAACTTCAAAATGCTGATACAACGCCACCTCCTTTTGCATACATGCTATCAAGAGTGCAGTCCACGACCGCGCTGAATAGATTATGCAAAACCACCTAACAATTCTCATTTTCACCTCACCGACACGAGTATCTACATGACTCAAGGGTAGAGCAGCAGTATGTATAAGATTAGAACAGACTGCATGAAATCCAGGGCAATTTATATGTGACAAAACACTGAGGCAAAAGCATGCAACTCAATCACAAGGGTCTATTTCTCTCTCAGCTTTACTTATGTTAAAATAGTTGTGATTGAAGGCAGTGGGGAAAAAAGTGACGGGGGATTGGAATAGTGATTTGAGAAAGAGGCGGAGAAAAAAAGGAAGAGGGAGGACCAAATGAGTTTTTGGGGTTTTTTTGGGGGGGGGGGAGGTTGTCTCCCCTTCCCTTTTTAAAGGCCAATTCTTGCAGTTGGCTGGAATCTAAGTGATTTCTCCCTCCTGCCTCTTCCCTTCTGGGGCCCGTCGGATGTCACTCTGCTCCTCACTGCCATTTGTCTCTCTTTCTGCTCTGGTGCTTATGCTGCGTTGGCGTCGTCTGCATGGTTACTCTGGGAGGTGAGCTTCGTCTGGAGGTCAAGGCTGGAGTTAGTTCTGAATGTGAAGGTCACAGCCAGAAAGAGGTGTCTCTGTCTTCTTTAATTCATTCTGGTGTGATGAACGGTCCGTGTCACCCTTCCACTGCCCCACACTCGCTCTTCCTTCACATCACCACTGTCCCGCTCTGCAGTGATACAGTTGTAAAGTGTAACCTTGGAGACAGGGGCTAATCATCCATCCCATGGCTGCCCGTTTAATCCTTCTCCCTCCACCTCCCTCTGTAACTCTACTCCCCATCTTTCCCTCCCATGTCCTCTCCACCTTTCCCCTCCTCTTCACTGCAACAGGCTTTTTTACCATTTCACTGGGTTTACAGTATTTTCTCAATTATCTACTTACCTCTTTACTTCACTGCCATCCCTCCTCACCCCCTGCCACCATCATCCTCCCCTCTCTTTGTTTGTCCTGTGGAAGGACATTTGTTTTCCTGTGGGGGTAGAGGGGAATCGACATCGAGAGATGAGTTATTGATTAGAAAGCAGGTTTCGAGAGAGCGGGAGAGAGATGGAGGGAGAGAGAATGAAGACAGGATGACACGTGCAACCTATGACACATCCTGCATACTGTATCGAGGCGCCGCATCCCGGTGTGACATATGTGCAGTGTGCTATGTACCCGCTGTAACATGCAGACATGATTAATGGTGACACAAACTGTGTTTGTTGTGTAAAAATTAATGTTTATCAGATTATCAGACACGTGGGTGCCCGTGGGTGGATTCAGCAACCTGGCAGGCATTCGAATACAGATTTTACGTCACTGGAAGTGGTAATTCACTGTTAATCTCAATCCCATTATTGACATTCACTGGGACCTCAAAATTAGCCCTTTTTTGAGCCTCGGTGAACATAATGCTCATTCATTTTGAACTTTATTTATTGCTACTTTGTCAAAATGAAAATCAAGGTTCTCTCACAAATAACAGCTGTGCACCAAAGGTCTTCTCAAGAAGGCTATCCATCCATTTTCTTAACTGCTAATTGAAATCTGGGTCTCCCGGCTGGAACCTATCCCAGCTGTCACCGGACAAGAGGCAGAAAACATCCTGGACAGTTCACCTGTCCATCAGAGCTAACACAGAGAGACAAGAGACAACCATTCGTACTCACATTCACACCTAAGGCCAATTTAGAAGCACCAATTAACTTAACAAGCACGTGTTTTGACTGTGAGGAGGCCAGAGTACTAAAGAACCCACAGAAGGGTCCCAGCTGGCCCACAAATTAATTCTCAGAACCTTCTTGCTGAAGGATAGAGTTGTAGTATTAAATAGTGTTTTATATTTTTTTACGTTTCTTACAAATGAGGAAGTGTCTGTTTTTGAACGTTAGCTAACCAAGCTAGCTAGCATCACAAGCGTCCAAGACACTTAGTCTGTAACATACAGATATTAATTTGGCTTTAACAGATCCATGGTAGTAGCATGCTCAACTGCTCCAATGGAGCTGAGATAGGTAATGAATACATCTAGTTCTGCTAACTGTCATCATGATTTCTGCAACTTTAATGTGTAGCTGTATGCTCATTTCCAACTTCATATTTTTATCCTTGGACTCTAACCCTCTGGAGTCCATGGATGTGCCGGCATGTCCAAATCACATGACCGATTTAAGGTGACAGCAAGATGCAGGCTCACTGAATCTCTGTTTCAACTCATGGACCCTACAGTTATGATGATTTTATCGACAATTTGATGCATACAAGTTTTATACCACAAAAAAGGACTGAAGCCAACAAAATAACCATGCATACATTGACTATGTTGCACTATGCAGATATTTGCTTTAGACTGATATACCAAAGCACCATTTGTTAGCAGTGGGGATTTACAATATTTGGTGCTTATTCAGGAGACAGACACACTCTTAAAATGAGGCTGGAAACTTTCCTTTTTGTTAAAAAATATAGTACATATAGTGTTATAGAGTGTTTCACTCACTATGTGTTTACACATCAATCTTTAATCTTAACGTTACTATATTAAACTCTGGCTCTCTTCCACAGCATGTCTTTGTCCTGTGTTCCTCCCCCTCACACCCAGTCAGTGGCAGCAGATAGCCCCCCATCCCTAAGCCTGGTTCGGCCAGAAGTTTCTTGTTCTCTGTATTCTCATAGGGTCTTTACCTTATATTCGCCTTGAAGTGAATGTTGTAATTTGGCGCTTTATAAATAAAGTTGATTTGAATAATTGCTTCTTTCCCAAAGTGTGTTGTAGGATTAGGGTTAGAGTTATCATATATGATGACAGACCTCAAAGGGTAACTTTGCTTGACTCATATTTCAAAATATATATTTTTTGCAACCCTTACATTTATCAGCTGTTCAAAACATCCTGATTGGCTGAACCATGCAAACAGAAAGTTTGAAGAGTAGGTGGGTGTGGCTGCTGTGCTTATTGATGACCATGTCTGACCAGACAGACCCAAATTGTTTTAAAAATGCCTGTACAGAATCCAGCATTTAGAGCAGTCTGGTGCCTGAGCCTGACCATTTGGGTAACGGGGATTACTTGTGCCTTTGTCTTTGTTTACTATGAGTCCCCACCATGGTAACATTGCACATATTGCAGAAAATAAGGAAGAAGGGAACAGGTGACCTTGAAACAATTTGCAGATTTATCTGGTCTTTTAATTTGCCAGATTCATCTGATTCGTACACAAACTGAAGTCTCAGTTTCAGGGTGGCTCTGTGAGGTTGTAAATGCTGGTTAACCTGAAAATGAGGCTATTTATTTCCATTCTTGAAAGGCAGCACCCAGGCGATACCATTTTCCATCTTACTGTGACACATCCTAAATGGACTGTTAAACCTAGCGTAAGATAATGAAAAGCCTACACACTTTAAGAGCAGGTATGACAAAAGCAGATTGCAGTTAGACAGAGCAGAGAATATGTCATCCCAGGAGAAGGTCAAAAAAATCCCGCAAACAACACAAGATGTAATTTATAACAAGGATTTGCCAAGGGATAATATTTCATGCACAGTTATCCATGAAGAGATGTCTATTTTTTTTCCCGAGAGCAAGCATATGTTCTGTCAGACACCGGTGGAAGCGTCAACGTAACACCAATCCACCAGCCAACATGTGTGACTGAGTGTGCATTAAAAACAGCTCTTGAAGGAGGTGGTGGAGTCTGGTCTGTGGTGTGCAGCGTCTGCAGCATATTGATTTGCGATAGACACTATCAGAGTTCCAGTCTGGGCCCCAACAGTGGGTTCTTGTCCACACATCAGTTTCCATAGAGCTCCTCCAATCCTGACATCCAACAGGATTCCAACAAAAGAGACGAGAGTGTTTCAGCTGGCCGGAGTGCAGGCTTATATTGCAGATAATTATCTCCAATATTCAGCATTCCAGACTAGAGCAAAACAACTGCAAGACAATCTGTACAAACAAACATGATGCAATTATGAATGCATTACCACCCAGCAGACAGGCAATCAACACGCAATGACTTGTCGTGCAAACCTGCAGAATTAACAGTCCTCTCAGGTTTCTTACACACTGGAGATGATTGACATGCAAACAGCAGTCTCTTGTAGAGAGAAGAGTCAGCCTCGCCTCACCCCTCCCACCCCCAGCCTCAACTTGCTCTTCCTCTTCGCTCTGAGTCTCCTGGTTACATAAAGGTGCCGTGTTTGTTTCCCCAAGGTGAACTGACTGGCTTAATGGTGCACAATGAGACGTGAGTGTGCACTTGTTGTACGTTTTAAAAATCCATGTACTGTGCGGTGTGCAACCTTAGCTGGAGCATGCGGGCACTTCTGTCACCACTCCCTTCCATCCCTTTGCTGCAGCGCTAAGCGATTCAAGTAGTTTGGTAATGATTTGAGGCAAGAAGGCAACAGCTGAGGTGAATGTCTCTCTCTCGCGCTTTCTCTCCCGGTCTCATCAGTGTCTTCAATCCATCGATTAGCCACAGAGGAGTACTGACGGGCAGCAGCCACTGCGGTCCTGCAGGATTGCCTGTGTGTGTCTGTGTGTGTGCGCGTTGGCCAGAGAGTGTGAACAACAGACAGGGATACAGACAGCAGACACGGGGGCAGAGTCTGCAGTCGTGCACACCTACATAACGGAGTGCACAAGCCTTATTTACTCCACTACCTGGCTTATTGAGTCAACCCCCTCAGTGTGCTGCAGCTGCCTGCCTGCCCCCTCGCCTTGGCTGCCTTCGCCACAGCTGCGCGCTAACTCGCTGTACTTTACCAGCATCCTGCAGCTTAACGCAACCGCAAAAGCACACATGTCTGCAGCGTAAGGATTGTTGACCATGCAGGGGCACGCCACCTCTGCTCCTCCACCGGACCTGTTTCTGTATGGACTGGTGGCAGAGGCAGTGGTGCCTAATGAGACAACATTATTTATAGTCTGGTGTGATAGCAGTGGCCTCACCATTAGACTGATAATGAGTCACTGGGATATTGATGGATGCTTGTCTATATTGGTATTCACCAAGGAACCAGTGCCACTTCTCCGGGTTGCCGTGGATACCAACGTTGCCTGCTAAATGACCCAATAATAATAATGACAACAATGACAGCGCTATGTGGAGGTTGAGTTTTAAAACTCTGGGGACAGTATGGAAGGATAGCGTTACAAAAAATAGAGGATGAGAGGGAGGAGTGCATTTTTGTTTTTGCTATTTTTGTTTGTTTGTTTGTTTTTTGTTGGGGGGGCGGGGCAATTGATGATCACTGGGGTAACATTCACATTGTTCACACATCTCCAGCCTCATCCCCCTTACCACCTTCTCATCCAAACCCCCCCAACTCCCTGATGCGGCCTCTCTTTCTTCCTTGCTGCAGCGTTGCCATGGCGACCAAGAAATGTGGGAATACCTCTGTCCTTCAGAGAAAGAGAGTAAAAGAGAGTGAAGGAGGAGACTCAGGGTGTGAGGAGGAAGAGAAGGATGGAAGAAAGGAAAGGAAAGGGGGTGGGCAGAAGATCAGTGGCTGAACGCACATTTAAGGCTTGTTTAGCCCTTGAAGGAGCAGCCAAAGTATGAAACACGGTGCTCTTACACACTCGTGTACACACATATACAAATGTGCGTCAGAGTCGGCACCCTGCAAAAGCATTCAGCTCACTCTGTTGATTCCAAGAAGGAAGTTAGAGAAAAATGTTTTCAGAGAGTTTGTGTACACTAACACAAAAGCACACCTTCTCCTGCATGTGCTCTGTTCCAAATCATATTTTTTAATCACTTCATAGAAAAGACAGAGGGAGCCACTCTGAAGCCACCGAATAATTTAGGAAGTTGTGTTTTTTCCTCGACTCCAGCATTTTGGGTGCCTTCAACTTGACATTTTTAGAGTGAAAATGAGATATGAAAGGTGGCTCATCGTGATGACCAGTCTCATCGCGTTGCTCATACTCGAGACAAGGTGATTTCTTAGCCCCCGACCCCCACCGAACTCCAGCTCAGGCTTAAAAGACCTCTCATCTCCCACACACCTCAGCACTTTTATTTGTTCATAGGACAGATATGCAGTCATTCCCAACTTTCACGCTTTGAGGTTGCCTACCTGCTGCTCTGACTCGGGGGCATGTGCAGCATCTCCATCCCTCTCCCTGGTGCATCTAGCTTATCTCATTCGGCTTTATGCTATTTCAATTTGTCTCTTCTCTCCTCCTTACAACTTTTTGTTTCTCTCTGTCATTATGTCTGACTTAATGTTAAAGTCGACCTTACAATACCAAGACAAGCAAAATCAACAGATAACATAAAGACAGCAAGTTTTCATGCATCTCAAATGCTACATGGTTTTCACAAATATCTCTGTTTCACCGATTTATATTATATTTAAAGGTCACAGGGGCCAACTCTTGAGCGAGGGACCTGGATAGCTGATCCTGACATTTTGGTGGGATTTGGTCAGAGAAAACGTACAACACTCATAGCATCGGGCCTTTTCAATCAGAAGATAGTCACACCACAAAGCACAATCTGAGTCACCTATTTTGTCTCTATCAGAGCCATAATTTATGAAATGAACATCACACAGTATTAAAAAAGATTGGGACCTAGCCATGTTGGTGACTGTGGCTCAGGAGGAAGATTGAATCATTTACCAACTGGAAGGTTGGTTTGCTCCTCTGGTTCTCCAGACTGCATGTTGAAGGACCTTTGGGCAAACACACTGAAGTGTGTAAAAGTGTGTCTGCAAAGGTTATACAAGCTGCTTAGGTACAGAAAAAAGTGCTTATATCAATGTGTGTGATTGGGTGGATGAGTGCTCAATTAGAGTAGAAAAGCACTATATGAGTATTTAAGTACCAATACTTTTCCATTTACAATGAAAGTAAATGATTATTTACTGAGCTTACAGTTAAAGTGAGCTTTTTTCCCATAGTCCTCTGTACAATCTGACCTTTTTTTGGAGTTTCCCCCTGCTGAACATTTTAGATTCTTACGTGTTTCTTAGACCCAGAGCCTATGTACATCTTATATATACCAAATTTTGTAAACTAAAACTGTTCCAAAAAATTTTTTCCCAAGTTTTTATCACTAAAGTGGATCATAATTTGCAAAATCAGTTGTATAAAAAACTAAAAAAAGTGAGTGAAACCATGAGGTCCTTGATCAGGTGAAAAATATGTTCTTTTTGTTACTGACATTTATACAATTAGATCTTCTTTTGCATCCGCAGGAGGTGCCACCTGCTGGACATTTGAAAGAATGCATGTTTAAGACTTTTTAAGACCATCTTTTATTTACTGTCTATATCTCCAACACACACTGAAACACACAGACACACACAAACACACTCTTGCAGTTGCACACATGTTAATCAGTGACCAGCCAGACTACTGGGTATTTACCTGCACTCTGCTTTGTGAGGCTATGGTTACTATGACAACCCATCCAGCCTGAAATAGTCTCACTGCCATTCACTTTTCATTGCGCAGCATGTTTCCATCACCTTGTTTACCCCAAATTCTTCCCGGTTGTCCACCCATGCATGTTACTGTCGCATTAGAAAAGCTGGCGAAGTGGCCTCTGTGTTCCCGTTCCTCTCCTTTCTTCCACCCCCACTCTGCTGCCTCTCCTGTCGTCCCCTTCTCCCACATCGTTCTCACCTTCCTGCCAACCTGCTGCAAAGATCCTCCTCAAATTCATTTTATTGGCAGCTAGCATTTCCATGGAAACATCTCGAAACCATGGCAACTATTTGAACGGAGCCAAACGCTTTCAAAACTGCTGCACTCATCCCCTTGCTATGCCTTTTCTCTCCCTCATGCTATCTTTACTCTCTTTTCTCTTCACTACACTATACCTGCGGAAATTTATACTTTGTGTGTGTATATATATAGATATATATAATATATATAAATGGTAAATGGCCTGTATTTATATAGCGCTTTTACTAGTCCCTAAGGACCCCAAAGCGCTTTACATAACCAGTCATCCACCCATTCCACACACATCCACACACTGGTGATGGCAGCTACATTGTAGCCACAGCCACCCTGGGGCGCACTGACAGAGGCGAGGCTGCCGGACACTGGCGCCACCGGGCCCTCTGACCACCACCAGTAGGCAACGGGTGAAGTGTCTTGCCCAAGGACACACGACCGACTGGACGCTCGAACGGCAACCTTCCCGATTACAAGGAACCCCACTCTTGAGCCACGATCGCCCCAGCAATATCTATTGATATATATATATATATAGATATATATATATATATAGATATATAGTATATATATATATATATATATATATAGATATATATATATTTCATCCATGGAACAGCTGAAGATAGATAGATAGATAGATAGATAGATAGATATAGATATAGATATATATATATATATACAGATCTAGATAAATAAGTAGCAGGCCCTTCTTGTGTCATAGTGTACTTCATGCATGGATTTCAGACTTCAGCTTTTGGCTGTGTGGCTAAGCAGAGTGTCTCCAATGCATGGATGTTTGTGTGTCTGTGCATTAGTGTATCCTGTCCCCCATGCACTCCCCTAACATGATTATGTATGTGTGCCTATTGCCTAAGCCTCTTCTCCGCCTCCTTCGCTACTTACCTTGAGCTTGTCCTCTCAAGTGTTTAGCAGCATGGCTGTCTGTCAAACTTCTGACTCCTCCTCTGGGATACAGCCTGATGATGTGAACTGGAGTAAGACTGAGTTGACTGGAGTCCAGTCACAGAATCAGCCCACTCCTGACTGGCCCTGGCACTGCCGCAAGCTTCTGTGACAGACTCCACAAACATTCAGCCAAGCATGGACTGAAAATTTAAATTTTAGTTTGATTTTAAAGCAGCAGTGGGTAAAGCCAGAGCCTAAATCAAAGAAGCACTGAAAGTTTTTTCCTTTCAACACCAATTTTAAAGTACAACAAATAGGAAAATCTTTTTTTTTAAGTATTTAGAAGTGACATAATACAATATATGTATTTATGTATAGCTATAAATATAACAAAGAATATATTACGTGTGATACACCAAAGGGAAGCACCAAAAATGTGGCCTGTGACCCAGGAGAAATTACGTCTAAATCTCAATGATGTGTTTGGTTCTAAAATCATCTCTATGTGAAGCCTTCATGCTCTTAAAGATCCACTTGATATGTAAATAGTAACACACGTGTAATGATTGCAGACTGACTTGCAAAAAAGCACACTCTCTAAAAAAATACATATTTTTCCTAAGAGCGCTCCTGCTGTAAATCAGCTGTTTTTGTACATGAATTGTTGAGTACAATAGCATGTTTGAGGTTGTGTTTATAATTTGCTTAAAAGAAAGATAACATTTTGAGCTGTGTAAAAATATACACATACACTGGGCTTTTGGGGTTTTTTCGATGAAATTGTGGTCAGGAGCTAAAACAAGTTTATCACTCTTGATTCAAATAAGAGACACGTGTAAATGCACAATTGTAGGAAATATGTTTAATGGCAGGAGCTTTTCAGCATTGAATTACTGTACTTTTTATGCTGATTATTCATTTAAGTGCCATGTTTTGTTTTTAGCTGTTTTTCCTGCACAGCTGCACAGCACTTTGGCCAACATCTGTTTTCCTTGACTTGACTAAAGAAAGAAAAATAATCACTGAATATCAATGTCCCAGAGGTTTTCATTTACGTGTACAGCAATCATTCTCAGCTGAATACTATAACCATATTCAGGGGGGCATTTTTTTCCTCAAAACTGCCCTTTAAACTTGTAAATGTGTAATTTGAAGCTAAATACATTATTCCAGTGATATTCACTTAACTGCATTCTGGGACTTCCTCAGCTCATAAGTTGATTTCTAGGGATATCAGCAAATATTTAAACCTTCCAGAGTAGCCAGTGAATATTCAGCACATCCTGTTCTGTACTCTGGTCGTTCTTAATGAATGCAAATAAATTTTTCAGAAGTTAAAAAAAAATAACCAGAAGATTGCCAATAGTTTTGAGATGTACACCAACTGTTTACATGCAAACACGCTGGATCACGAGGTTTTGTTGGTAGAAGTGGAAGTACAGATGCTTTGGTTTAAAAAAAATACTCTAATAAAAACTGAAAAGCTGAGTTAGGCTGTACTTTTTCAGTGTAAAAGTAAAAAATGTAAAAAGTGAAGCCAGCTATTTCTGTGCAATGCTAAAGGAACCTTGTGTTATATTAATACGATAATAAATAATGTTACTCTAAGGGAACATCAACTTCTTTTTTTTTTTAAATTTAAAAAAAAAAAACTAAACAGAAATGAGTACAGTCAGGGGTTAAGAGTAAAGAGTATGTTTTTCCAGTCATGCAATCACTGGGTGACTGTGGCAATTGGCTCACAACCAAAGCAATCCCATAGAGCAGGGGTGTCAAACTCCAGGCCTCAAGGGCCGGTGTCCTGCAGGTTTTAGATCTCACCCTGGGTCAACACACCTGAATCAAGTGATTAGTTTATTACCAGGCCTCTGGAGAACTTCAAGACATTTTGAGGAGGTAATTTAGCCATTTAAATCAGCTGTGTTGGATCAAGGACACATCTAAAACCTGCAGGACACCGGCCCTCGAGGCCTGGAGTTCGACACCTGTGCCATAGAGGCTTTTAGTGCAGCACTTTCTTTGCTTATGATCCAGGAACTCGACTGACAGTCAGGGAATTCATATTTTTCGCAGTGGTTCCCAGAGGGTCGTCGACCAGTCTCTGGGTGACTAAAGCCTTAGCTGAAACGCCTTCCCACCACTGGCTATTGTATGTGTCACTCTGCACCAGACATCCATGGACATTGTTTCTAGGCTAAATGATTAGCCATTCATGGCCTTTTTAAAGTGTCCCTTTTAATGTCTACCCCCGAAACGGACCAGTTACTGTCATGTTTCAGCCCTGCTTCCGGAACAATATGACTGTGTGTGCATCAGAGGTTAGTGAGGGTGATATCTGCCTATACAGTTTACTAGGGCCACCTTTGGAAAAACACAGAGCCTATTCTAATTATCATTGAACCACATATTTATTGTCGGTTTTATAACTAGTTGCAGGGGAGGTCATAATAGGTCGTCTTCATGGAGGAAAAGTAAAGGCTAAATTTGGTGCAAGGTAAACGAAGTGAATACTAAAAAGACTTTAATTAAACTTATACTGAACAATGTCCTGTTTTAGTCTAAAAGATTTCTCACATGAGAGAAGAGCCGAGACTATAGACACCACAAAGCTTCAAAAATCACGGTCTCGAGTGTCATTGTGCCGCTTTGATCCAAAAATGTTAAAGTTTGCCTTTATTTACCAAAAGCACAGCTTGACTGGACCCCATGACTACAGCGAGCAGCATCTGACTTATCATCTAAGAGCTATTAAAAGTTGTTTATTTTTACTTTTTCAGGTACATCTCAGAGTCAGTTCTTTAACACTGGGGCTTTGGATGTGACAGTGCTGAGTGAGACGAGAAGATGTGAAGAAAACATTTATACACAAATGCAACCAACAACGCTTTTGTGTGACTTCTGTCATGTGCCAAAAAGGAACGAGGGAGGAAAAAGTGCCATAACTGTGAAATTTAATCTGTCCTATTTTAGATCGGTTGGTAATAATTTATATCGTACCACAGCTCTGAAGCATCAGTGGGCTTTGATTTTTATCTGAAGGATCTAATTGTAAGGCTGTGGTCATACAAGCACAAAGAAACTAATAACATCACTCTCAACATGAAAACTGCGCAGATAAAATAATTCCCAACCTTAATGATGAGGGAAGATGTGCAGATGAGTGGGGAGACATGTCTTCATCTTTTAATGTTGAGCTGCTCTTATTGTTTTCATCAGAGAAAGCCATAAAACATAACACGCATTAATTATTATCCCGCTTTAATCATGACAGTCTCAGTCTTGTGCTCATCCTGTCTTGTATCCCTCTTCCATGTTTCAGCTTGTGCGCACTTTCCCATTGCTTGCAGTTTTTTGTTTTTTTTACCAGCCCTGGATTTCTTAAAATAAAGCATTTCCTTTTTTTTCTTTAACAAGTAAAGTAAAATTAGCGTAATTGTTTTAATGAAAAGACCTGAAGGCATTTTCTTTTTTCTTCACCCTGTGATAGCAGATGAGTCCTTTTCACCTAAAGCACAAGGCTGTCCTCAAAATCATTGAGGGAGCAAAGAAAAGAAAGCTCGTAGCAGCAGAAAACTATAATAAATAGTGCAATGTTTAAAAAAAGAGGAAAAAAAACAATACCCTAAAATAATAATACTATTACTAAACACAATGCAGATGAAAGAACAGTCATATACACAAATCTATTCCCCAAAGACCTGCTCAGGATTTGCTCAGTGGTTAAAAAAAAACAATTACAGTGCCATGAAATGAATAAAAGGTATATTCAGTTATCTGAGTCCTTTGAAGATGGGTGAGGACGAGTAAGCAAATCTAATTCAACAGCGAGGGTTTTCCTTTGCAGAAGAGCCTATGAGAAAAAAACTCCCAAAGTGCAGAGATTAGTAAGCAGTACTGCCAGTTTCTTCTTCACTGGGGGAGTGTGTGTTGTTGCTCTCTCGCACGCTCTCATTTCTGGTTGTGTGTGTTTGTGCATGCGTGTGCGTGTGTGTGGTGGCACTGTAATAGTCCAATCTGGTCGGTGACAGTCTGAAGAGACAAACTTCCACTGTTGCAGGATTCCTGGGAGTTAATGATGAGGAGCCAGCAGAGGTGAGGACATTATGATCAAATGCACACAGAGAGAACTAAATGAACCCGTTCGAGGGGGGGGGCGGGCAAAATAACAGGCGCACCCTAACAATATGTGAATATCAAGCAGCTAATAAGGAGGACCACCACCCTTCGCTCTCTTCATAACGGCTGCAGGCCTCCCCGTGACGCTTTCATGCTGCTTCGTGGACTGCATGTGGTCGGATCTTGGAACTTCTTTCAAGTGGGAAGCTGTGAGTTATGAGAGACAACAGAAGCGAAACACCCAGCGTTGTTTAGATCGGCTGGCAGAAACAACACTGCTGTTTTTTTCAGAATGTTAAAAAAGTGCTCGATTTGCCTTGAAAATTTTAATTTTTCTTTAAATGTGTGTGTCCTGCATAGGGAATTATGTGGCATTTGTTAATTATGCTTCATACCTTTTAGTTTGATCCGCTCTCACTTTGTCAGATGGTATACCTTAATCAACACCAGCAGTTTTACTCTGAATGTATCAATCTGAAGTGATTTTTTTAAAAACCTGGATGTTATTTAACCCTGTTGTGATGCAGTCACACTAGGAGAAGCAGTGCCTGGAGACTGTGCCATCAATTTTCCACTTTTCCAATTCAGGGTCACGGATCTTGATCCCATCACAACTGTCGCAGGAATAACGCATAAAAACAGGCAACCTTTCAAACCTACAGGCAATTTAGAATAACCCGTAAACCTAACCTGCATGTCTTTGGACTGTGGGAGGAAGCCCGAGAACCCGGAAAGAACCCAAAAAGACACGGGACAACATGTAAACTCCACACAAACTTAAGACCTTCTTTCTGTGAGTCGGCAGTGTTAACAACCGCATCACTATGCTGCCTGAGACTGTGCCACAGCCAAGACTACTGTGATCATGTGCAATCAACTTGCAGCTTTCTTGCCTTTGAAACGGTTGCTTCAAAGATGGAGAGCAAGTCTGCAACCACTTCCAGTCGTCTTCGAAGGACCTTTGGTATATCAAGACAGCAATAACATGCCAATAAGACAGAGACGATCTGCCATCAGTCTGCTAGTCTGCAACTGAGTGGGGTCAAGTTGGCAATTAAAATTGTTTGTGATAATATGGCAATTAACTGTGATAATTGGGGACAATTCCAAATCTGTTGCTATCTACATACACAGAACTTCATATTAACAGTTTATATTCAGAGTGCAGCTAGAACCTCATAGATTTAAGCAGAAATTCCCTGAGTGATGTAGTTTCTGTGGGAAGCTGATTTCACTGCAAAATTTGACTGATGCTCTACAAACTTTCTTTTATAAAGGAAAAATAACCAGTCGGCAAACAGTTGAGCCATGTCCCTTACAGCAAAAAGATGCATCGGAGATAAATTGTGCTTATCAGCACAGACTGTTACAGACTGATTGCAATATAAAATTAAAAAAAAATACTCCAGTAAAAACTGAAGTACTGATTCAACTGCTTTACTCAAGTAAAAGTGAAAAAGTATAGGCTCTGAAACGTAAAATCAATAACTATTCAAGTAAAACACAGATACCTGAAAATCCTACTTAAGTACTGTAATGAAGTATTTATACTTCGTTGCTTCCCACCTCTGAGTCAGACCACAATTGTTTGGAGACAGGTCACTTCCCAGCATGCAACCCATGCTCGTCAAACGTGGTCACCGTGGGGCTGAAGGCGTGACCAGCTAGTCGCCATGTACTAGCAGTAAGTTTCTGAACTTGCCATCCTATTTTTCCTCTAGTGTGACTGAGCTGTGACTGTGGTTATAAATGTTAATACAAAGCAATAAAACCCAGAGCTGAAAATATGAGGAAGTGTCAAAAGCTGCAGTTCCTTGAATGGCCACTCGAGGCTGACACCTGAAGTAAGCCAATCAGCATTGACTCCCATGTCAAAATGAACTTTACAAATAAAAAAACCCAATAACTTTAATGAAAGCAAACCAAACCCAGTAACAACAATTCAAGCAAAGAAATCCAGAAGAAGCAGGTGTGAGGAGCACGAGAACATCAGACATTATCACAGGGAGACCACAAGCTGACAAACAGACTGATTAAACAACATAGTTAGAAACAAGACTACATACATACACAAGACTGACTGGGCACAGGTGAAAACAACTGAACACAGGTGAAATCAACAAGGAAATGACACAAAAGAAAGCAAAAAAAAAAACTAAACTAAAACAAACACAGGAACACAGATAGAGAAGCATATGAGAAACAAAAGTACAAGAAAAACTATAAGTATGGCAGAACATAACACATACAGTCTATAGATACATCTATCTAAGAAAGCTAGAACTTAGCACAGCACACTGTCTTCCTTGTATGGTCACTTCTGGTTCAAAAAAACTTAACTTGAGCTTTCAAAATGGGACCGTTATAATTACAATAATTTTCTACATTGAACTGTCAATGTAAGTTTGGCCTGTCATACTTTTTCCACTTACAGTGGAGGAAGCTGGGCATTTTACCCCATTTAAGCATTACTTATAGCCATCTATTTCAGCCGGTTATTGCTTACAACACTTACAACAATTTAGCTATCACTTTAAGCAAACTATTACAACTAATTTAGTGATTAAAGAAAGACTTGGCATTCTGCTCACTTGCTAACTAGCGCATTTTTTACTCTCTCAGTGCCAACACTGGTAAGGTACTAAAACTAATTCTGGAAAAGCGCCAGGATTACTAGTCTGTGAGCAGTTACCTTACATCAGTGCATCGAATGCAGACCACAAAGACTCAACTATGATACATGTCAAAAATAAATAAATAATATCGAGCATGTCTTGTGTAGTGTAGACATTACGATGGAGCAGCGTTTGCACCCCTGGGTGCCTCTGCCATTTCAAATGGCCTCAGACTCCTTGTCTGTTGCATGACCATGCAGATCTATGATCAGACCTAAAGCCTGTGCATGACTGACAGCAGCTACTGTTAGAGATCCACCATCGCGTCTCAGAGCTGCCAACCCATACTGGGCTGAAGGCTTTCCTAGGTTTGCTCCAAAAAAGAAAAGAAAGGGAAATGTCAACCACCTGAAATATTTTTCTTCACTCCACGATGCAGTCTGTACCGTTTTAAGCTTTTTGACCGATCTTTGTCTTCATATGTTTCCACGATTTTGCAGACTGTTATTTTTCTCACACTATGCAGGTGGATTTACGTGCACAGCATGAGATTCACCTGTGTGTGGCAACATATTAAACACCTACACACATAAACATGTATGTGTGTACCCACACACTTTTATTTACGAGAACCTTTTGCTGACTGTATTTATCACCTAAGCACATATTGTAACAGCCACATTTCAACCTAACATTCAAGCATTTAAATCCTAAACCCTTTAACCTACTCTATTCTATGATATTAATGAATTCTGCACACAATTTATAATTCAGCAGACATGTCCATTACAGTGAGAGCAATCAGTGTACCGCTGAAGACAGAGCAGCATGTTAGGACTGTACTGGGAACCGTACATGAGGAATAAGAAGCTCAATGACAAATCAGGAGGTAAAACTTTGATAGGAATAGTCAGGCCTATTAGCAGTAGGTGTTGGACACAAAAAGCTTTGTTACAATTTGAATTTTTAGTTGGCTTATGTCAGGGTATTTGTTAGCCCTTCTTTTGTTTTTTATTTTGAGCAAAGCAGTCTTCTTCCAGGCCAAAGGTGCTTCCAAAGGTAAAGATTATATACAACCATAGCAGCAGAAGTTAAAAGTCAGGCAGTGCTATTTCAAAGCTACAATATTTTAAATTTAGAGGTAATTCTGTGTTGCTGTGGATACTGTTTTCTGGTTGAGCTGCAGCAAGACCATTTTAAAGACTCTTTTTTGGAAAGTTGTCTGCCTGATTTTTTATAACTAAGACTTGTGAATCCTCAAATCATTTTCAATTCCACTCAGTCTGAAATTGGTGCTGAGAAGGCCAGTACACCAAAGGTGAAATATTTAAATCTCAACAACCCTTTCAGCTTATACACAGGCATGTGAATTATTTTTTAAAGCAGACTTAAAATCTTTAAAGCCATTTTTTTAAGATGTATCGCTGCATCTAAGATGTCCAGCTTCCTTCTGGCTGGGAGTAGATTTGTGCAAGTAAAGGCGCTCTCATGGTTTTGCTGATTAGTGAGCGTACATAAGATGCAGAATTAGATATTAGCCAGGGTTAAGAAAAGAGCCAACTAAGCCAGAAGCTAAAGCTGTAGATATAAAGTCTACTCTTAATTTGTGTTCATTAACTTTAAAGTAATAAGATTATTACTACGGCTGACCTGAACTATTAGCCTTCTTTATGACAGTCTGGGCTCAACCGTATTCGAACTGGATAAGGACTTCTGTATCCAGAAAAACCCCAGTTAAGGCCATCTGCTTCTTTTTTTTCTTTTTTTTTTCAAAGACACCAACTGTGGTTTTGGCATCTCATCCGGAGCCCTCGCTGTGTATGGAGGTTTTCTGGGCATTAAGGAGGAGACGCAGAGCACAATGCAGGGATTATATAGACATCCCTTTGGACCCGAGATTGCTGAAAGAACACCAGGAAGAGTTGGAGGATGAGTTGTGGTTGAGGAAATGTGTGTCAGGGCTAGTTTGTGTCCCCTGGACCATGTAGTGTAGGAAAAACGGGAGGGGGTATGATGTTTTAAAATGAAGTACAGTGGGGCAAAAAAGTATTTAGTCAGCCACCGATTGTGCAAGTTCCCCCAC
>NW_024582413.1:2177134-2300421 GCF_018398535.1 Haplochromis burtoni
TGCAAACATTTCCAAGCTTTACGTTTGTTTGCTTTTTAGTGCATAAGCGAGTCGAACCTGAAGTTGATCCGGCTGGCAAAATGCCAACGTTGCAAACTCTAAGCGCTCACCTGAGCTCTAAAAATGGGAATCTTCCTTTGCAGAGGTATGACAGCGCTGTGCCACCGTTAGCAGAAACAGAGCTGTTTCTGTCAGCCGCATGCAGTCATGAAGTTGTCATTATTGTGAAATGTGAGGGCAGCTCTCTACTTTATGCCCCCCACCCCCCTGCAGATACAGTGTGCTCATTATTTGGATCATGAGCTGCGGGAGGGTTCGGGCTCTTTAATCAATGAACAGAATGACACAGGGTATAAGTCACAGTGATCTTCAATAAAGCACACCACAGTAACCAGAAGATGAAGACATAAAGTCCATGTGGTGAAATGTACAGAATTACTGTGCAATAGCCTGGATGTAGATTAAAAGTAGCTGGCTGGACCTGGTGTGACGTTGAGAGAAAACAGGTGGATGGTCCAATGTAATGTGTGTGTTCCCCTTCTGTTTCATTTAGTTCCTATACTGCAATTACACGGATGAGACTCACTGCAAGGCTTTTTCCCTCCAGTGCTCTTTCTCTCTCCCTCTCTCAATCCAAGTCTGTGATTTCATGTATAATTACTTGCATAATTATAGTTCCCTCCGTTCTACTGTTTCAGGAGGTCTGTTTCTGTCTCTCTGGTATCGCTTGTCTTTCTCGAGCACTCACACATCCCGCGCACACAGACACAACAGTGCTTGCACCCTACTGATTCTCCCACCCTTTCCCTTTGCCTGGTGGTAAGACTTGTCTTGTCACTTTTCTTTGTTTAGTCGTCGTCTGAGGCAGGCCTGTTCTAATATTGGAAAGACAGCAGAGCAGATACAGTGTGCATGAAGAAGCTGGTGCTTTACTCCTGAGCTGCCATGCTTCCTCATTAATTATTCATCCAGACATCGCAAACTTAAAGAGCCTTAAGGTGTGTCACAGGGAATGAGGGGAAACAAAATGCTCTATAATTTTTTTTGTTCTTGCTTACAACTTAAAGCTTCCCGAACTGTGTGAGAAGACAAGAGGCGCACACGCGCACACACACATAAACACTGATTGTGGCATTGTAAACCAGCACCTTCTAATGTTTTTAAAGTTTCCTATGGCTTGTGGATGATGCCAGTAGATACAATTAGTTTGATTGCTTAGCAACAGAACATCACTTTTGAGACAGGGTAAGATTCAGGTGGAGTATCGAGGTTACATGCTGTTTTTTTTCCCAAAGAATCTGTTTTTCCCAAAACTTCCATGCAAAGTAGCACGCGGTGTATCTTCAGTGCCGCTTTAATGTGTCAATCAGCAGAGTAACACACCACGCTGTGTCTCAGGTTAACTGACAATACGATTATATCAACACCACACATAATCCACACACACACACACACACATACTCGCAGAGTCATTTACTGCTCGACAGGGTTCAAAATATAAGCTTTGTACCGCACTGCAGGTCTACTGTGTAACCAATCATGGCCTACTTTCAGGTATCTGGAGGATTTCCCCGCTTTATCTGGCCACATATGGCCTCATCCTATTTCAACTCATCTTTATGCTGCGATGTAAAGGAGGAAATTCAATTTCTTGTACTTGGAAGTGTTTCAGGATGAGTGCCAAGAGTTACGGGAAGATTGGCACAGTTTGGGAGCCAGGTTCGGTGTTTCGATAAGCGGTGCATCAGTAATGTAATGATGCTTAATAACCTGCCACTCACAATTACAGCACAGACCCTAATGGTGGTCAGTTGTGTTCTTTGTCACTGTGCTCTTACCCCCTCTGCTGGAGAGACAAGAGACCGGGACCTGATGTACTCAGCGGTGGGACAGGTCTCGAGAGTAAAAAGTACCTTCACATCTCCAAGGGAGGGTGATGTATTTGCCCTAGTTCACAAATGACACACCTCACACTTTCACTCTCCAACTTGAGCTTTTCCTTCAGTCAGGTGAAGTTAGGGTGTGTGTGCGTGTGAGGGAGGGCAGGCACACTTGGGTCGGAGTTGCAGCACATCGGTGAGGCTTTAATTTGGTGTGCGAGGCGAGCCGCCGCGGACTCTCCCAGCAGAGACGGTGCTGTGTTTGTTTTGCGGGTGTGTAAATTAGCGGTAATTCGTTTGCTCAGTAATGACGTGGGAGAGCTAATTAGGGCAGTGTTGATGGGTGCATTAATTAGTCTCTAGTGTGTGATGCTAATGAGACCCTGATTTGGAGTGTGTATGTTTGTGTTCGCATGTGCATGAGTGTAAACCATGTTTCTGTAAAGGCCCACCAGTATAGGTCATGCCATGAGGAATGTAGTATGAGAGCATGAGGGAATGGGTAAATACTGCAAGAGAGTGCGTTGTGAGTCAACACTGGTACTTTGTGTGTGCGTGTGGTGGAGCAGCAGGGCTATATCTGTGTATGAGAACCTCTTTAATCCTGGTTACGCCATGATGTCGGCTATGCCTGACTGAATATTGATCCCTCCATTGAACCATTACAGCTCACACACCACAGCGAGGAAACAGGGGCGTGCGTACAGCCGGTCAGTCACACTGCGGTGCTTTCAGTGCTGCAGCTGCATCCCAATCATAAATTCATACCAACCTATAAAAACGTCCAGGACACAAAACAGACAACACAGGGAGCCGTAATGGATGAAAGGCTGTTTTATAAGTGTGTTCAGTGACAGGTCCACTTCACAGATAAGAAGGATCCATCTGTGTGTGTGGTCACAGCAGGGCAGCTCTACTACTCTACACTGTGGGTTCTCTCAGTCAGGGAGTGACAAGGTGGCAGCGTGCTGAAAGAATTTATGGCATATTACTGATATGGCATTCATCATAGCAGCGGTGAAAGGCAAGCATATGCGTTTAGGGGGGTGGGGGGTGCACGGGGTGGCTTTAGAGCCTCACAAGTGATCTATTTTAATCATATTTATTCATGACTATCCCGTTATACATAATCCATTACTATTCCTGTTCAACTGTATCCTCTGCTGTTTCGCAGTGCCGCTCATTTCTTCGCCTCCTCCCCTTTCTCTTGTAAAACTGTGGAGAAAAAGAGAAATTTAAATCAGCACGAGGGGCCAGCAGATCATCCTGTTTAAAGTCATCTGTGGCTCTGAAACTTTCTCTGACAAATACAATAAGGTGATTTATATTTAGCACAGGAAAAGGAATTCTGCTTTCGCCTGAACAACAGCTCAGGCAAAAGGGGTTGAGGGGATGGAGATTTGTCATGGTGAGCTTTATTGAAGCCTGCCAGGGAGAGACTTGCCCTGACTTCAGGTCATGCTTTAGCTTTGAAACTACATTGTTGTGGGAAGTGAAAACTACATCGACATACCTCGAACCTCCAGAGTGCACTCCACCTCGTCTTCCCCGAGGTCATTGATGGCCCTGCAGGAGTATCTGCCCCCATCAAACAGGCTTGGCTTGCGGATATTCAGAGTCAACACTCCCTGGTTGTTTTGCATCAGAAACTTGGGGTCTTCACCGATGATCATTCTGTTCTTCATCCAAATGATCTTTGGCTAAGGCACAGTAGGATGTTGGAGGAGCAAGCAAAATTGGTGGTTTGCAGGAAAGGAGAGGAGAAGGGTGTGTGAGTGTGCGCGTGGGGGGGATAACACAGCGAGGGACGTCAGGAGGGTAGGAGAGAGCAGAGGGAGGAGGGTAGGAGGTGAAATTAGGTCAACGTTTCGCCTTGACAAATCTTTGCCGATTTTGTGTGATTAAAAAAAATACATGCGCTAAAAGATCTAGCTGCTCCACCTCTTGTTCTAGCTTCCTACATAAAAATACATTCCTGCAGCAAAGGCATCAAAATCCTTTCTGACTGTTCACACACTCACTGCTTGACACTCAAAACCTGTAAAAAACACAAAGCAGGAAATCTGTGGCAAACCCTTGCAGTGCAGCTATCACAGGCCAATCCAGGTAAAGTCCACACACGATGGTGCTGTAGTGTGTAGTATAGTCATTTGCAACAAACAGCTGGGGGTTACCTTTTGTGCATTCAGCACTGCTTTATTGACAGCCATGACTTTTTTTTTTTGTCTTAACACAACCACACTAGGACACATTGTACTCACTTTATTTCACATTTATTTCACTCGTCATGCATAAACTAGCAGAGGTGGGACCAAGTCATTGTTTTGCAAGTCTCAAGTAAGTCTCAAGTCTTTATCCTCAAGTCTCAAGTCAAGTCTCAAGTAATGTCAGGCAAGTCAGAGTCGAGTCTCAAGTCACTGGTGTAAAAGTCCGAGTCAAGTCACAAGTCTGAAACTTTGAATTTCAAGTCCTTTCGAGTCTTTAAAAAAAAAAAACGAAAAAATAATGTTGCAGTTATGCTAAATGTAAATATTAGACCATGTAATTTTAAAATCTGTGTTTTTCTCAACACATGACAAAATAGTGAACTTAGAAAATATACACAAATTGTGAAATTGCACCTCTTTAAAATGCAGCTCAATTAAACCTAGCTCCAAGAATAATTTTCACCGACAGTTCTGAGATAAGCTGCATGTTATTCTTGGATGCGGTTGTAGGACCAGCTTTAAAATCGCATGACAAAAATATCATACACATTAAAAAAAACTGCATCACCAACGTAGCCTGGACAACATTTGCTAGTTAGATGAAGTCAGCTATCTCATCGTAGCATATTTATATGCATATTTATAATTATACGGTTCTTGGAGTGAGTGCACACACTCATGAAGTTTAGTAACTTCAGGTCACTGCAACAAGCCCAGGTACAGTTTACCGACGGATGGGTGCAGGACCTTGAAATGCACCGTGTAGAACGAAAGACCATCGTACATATCATAAGTTTACCAGTCTCACAAATTGTCGTCATAAATACACATTCGTTAACCGTTTATTAATAGGACCTTTGAGCTCAACGGTAATTAATTAGTAGTGGAAATAATTTCTGGTACCCATCACAGAAATGTAGCAGTGACAATAATACTGTATGCTGTAATCGCACTGGGCAATTAGTGATACAAAAAACCTGTTTTATCCTGTGAATAAAAGTATATGTTTTTGTCAATGTACCATAATAACAGAAGCGAAACGCAATATTGTGTCAGGACAATTCACTATTTATGCACAATAAACAAAGGAGCATAGCGCGACAATTTCTGTTCAGCGCCAGACTTGCTTGTAACCTATATCACTAATTATGTTATGAAAATGACGTATTAACTACTAAAAAACACTGACCTTCGTGTAAATGCTTGGAGCAGACTAACCTGTGAGCTGGAGTGTTCTGGGACGTTATATTTGGTCTTTGAATGGCTGCAATCCAGGCCATCCGTCGCGTCTTTGTTACTTCGGAAACATGGCTCGAACAATTTCTCTTCAACGACGTAATCCGATAACAACCGATCTCTTTACCCGTCGGCTTCCCGTGGCTGTCATGCGACCGGCTATTGCAGTTAATAATACAACAGCTTCTTGACATTTTTGTGTTTCTTTTTATCGCTGTATAACTGATTTTAATTGAAAGCCTGCGTGCGCTAGTACCGCTTGCCACGAGTTCCCAGAATCCTTTGCGGTTCTACCCGTGAATGACGTCACATTTTCAATCTCTATATAATATGCATGTTAAATTTTATATTTGGGGTAAAATATCAAGTCTTTTCAAGTAAACGGGTTCAAGTCCAATTCAAGTCCCAAGTCATTGGTGTAAAAGTACAAGTCAAGTCACAAGTCTTAGAACATTTTTTCAAGTCAAGTCTAAAGTCATAAAATGAATGACTCGAGTCCAAGTCATGTGACTCGAGTCCACACCTCTGTAAACTAGGAAGCACACTTCTCTATATTTTATCTTTAGGTTTTCTAGATATGTTTGAATCTGTGAGCCGCACACAAACTACCATCAAAATCCACATACTGATTGGTGTCTAAATACCTAACAGTCTAAATACCTTGTTGCTTGGTTTTACAGACCAATTTTTAAACCGATTTTTAAAAATTATTTTATATCTTAAAAATATAAAAAGACAAATAATTAAGAGCAGAAGGATAAATACCTTGGGTTATAAATGAACTCCAATCAAATGCCCAAAAAACGACATCACTGACACACACCTGTAAAAAGTAAAGTTCAGATACCTTGGGGTTGCCACGAACGGCACAGGAGATGGCGGCACTGTATCCTGCAATGACACTTCTGTCCACCAGGGGAGCTGTGAATTTAGGACAGCTGCTCACGTCTATCTCTTTGTAGGGTGAAGTGTTGTAGAGCAAACCTGGCCATGGGGTGAAGACGTTGAGACACACATACACTCACACTGCTTGATGTGTAATAATAACAGTGGCTGCTATGAAGCCAACACAGATATAATGAAACATAATCAAAGTCAACATAGATGAAAATAAAGTACATATATCCATAAATAAATCAAAAGGCAGGGTAAAGAGGTAAGCTTCAAGTTTATGATTAAAGATTTCAACACGTCCTCCAGCAGACTGGAGCATAAAAGCTAACGCTGACTCCCCAAAGGTTTTTGTCCTGTGCTTTCCAGCTCTTTCTATGGTGAATGTGAGACTGAAATAATACCGAATTTGCTTCCTTGTATCAATAATGGATATTCAACAAATCTACCCATTGATTGGTTAAGAGGAAATTCAAATAATTCTGAGAATTTTCTGAAGAATATGATGAAAAGACAGATGAAGGCCATGTAGCTGAAAAGGCTTACATAGTGTAGTGGATGAAAGATGTTTTCATTTCGGTGGGGCATGTCTCAGTTTAAAAGACGCCAAGCTAGTTTGTACCACGCTGTAAAAGTCGATTCTGTCCAGGAAATGTGTAACACATAGACTGAAATGCATAATTATTAACCTTCAGTTGTCACTGTCCACTATTTTGGGAATGTTTTGTCTGTAATATCCACGCCGCATCCTCTCACACAAGCAACTGTTCTCAACTGGCTTTTGAGTTATCGAGGCAGGAAGCTGACTTTTTGTTTTATGCTCAGGTCAGGTGGGCACCGCGATCAACAACCCTCCAAATTTTATAGGCCAGACTGATGCTTGGAACACAAAAGAGATTGGCTGGTGGGCTGCCAAGTCTTCTGGGAGAGTAAGCAAATGCAACAACACAAAAACAGTAGCAGCATTTGGCTGGTGGCAGGTGTTAATTTCCCAGCCTGGTTGCTTTCATAATATGCGGCCAATATTAAATGGTATTTAACACTCTGTCAAAGAATATATCTGTTAAGCGTAATCAGTGTGAATTAATTTAGCTTTAAACCATGTTCAAGCAATTAATCACAGCCGATAATTAATTATAGGTAGTTCTAATGTCGTTACTGTGTTCTACAGCGAAAATAATACAAGGCTGCGTTTTATTTAGTGTAGCTTCTGTTTTTCACTACTGTACCCTTTACAAACCACAATGCTCACTTTATCTTTCAATTGAATACAATGTGGTCTACCGCTCAGCATGCGTTAGATGTTGCTCAGCATCAAAAGCAATACTATCATGTTACAGAGAGCAGAGCTCTGCGGGGATTTCATTACCTGTTTTGGTAATGACAGCGGTGTTCTTGCTGATGCCAGGCTCATCGCTGAGGCCACAGATGTTTTCGCTGAGCACTCGAAAGAAATACTCGTTCCCCATGACCAGGTCAGACACAGTGCAGCTGGGCCTGCGGTTGTGCTCATAGACCGTGAACCACTCCTGATGTATGAGAGAGAAGGAGAGGTTCAAAGAGGCTTATAGCTGAGGTGGAGCTCTATATGCTGAAGAATCTCCAGTGCCCAACATCTATGTGCTTCTAGGCCGCCTTCCTGTCGATTTATTCAACATAACGACCATGGTAGCGTACGACGGCTTTGCGTACGACGTACGACGTTGGGTTTTTTGCACATTCGCTGAGCATTGCACATTCTGACTTTGGAGTAAATTTTCTAGGAAGCCAGAGTGGGAATGCCGTGTGAAGATGACATGTTTTTCACTTGTGAAAAATCTTTCTCACTTGGAATAATGGACTTCAAAGTCTCAAAACACCTTCCCAGATTGATGGGCAGCAAATATTGTTTCTTTAACATGATAGCTGATGTCTTTGCATCTTGGCAATGTATCTACACACCTGAATGCTCCAGACTAGCTTTTACAGGAGTGCTCTCACTTATCAACTATCAGTTAATTAAATGCATTTGATTATATGCACTTGTCTTTCGCTTTCCCTTATATTTCCTGTTGACACAGTAAGGGTGTACTTACTTTTTCTGCACACTGCTTCTGCATTTTGACTTAGTTTTTATTAAATAAATAATGGCAGGGTGTAATATTTCATATGTAATTTTACCCAATTTTAACACCTTCCAAGGATCTTTATTATGTGCTGATTGACAAACTGATTGAAAAACTTAGAACTGACAGTTGATTTCTTTTTTACCATGACTGTAGTGTAAAGTGGGCTTTTAGAGGTTTACTGCTTTCAAGAAATTGTTCATAAAATTGTAGGGGGGAGAGTAACAACAATGAGCAGAAAATGCTATAATTTTTTTTATATATATTTTTTTTTTATGTATCTATTTTTTTGTGTGTGTGTGTATGTGTGTGTGTGTGTGTGTGTGTGTGTGTGTGTGTTAAAATATAAACATATTGATGGGGTTTTTTTAACATGAAACTTGGGTTAGTTCAACATAGAAGTTGAAAAGTGAGCTCTGGAAGTGATCCATAGGTGCACAAGGAGGCGACCCTGATGGGCAAAATGAGACAAATCAGGTGCAGTTTTTGTTTCTGTAGTTACAGAAAGTTTAAGCTTGCATTTTCTGGGGGGTTTTTTACATTCTGTTTCTTTTCTGATGATCAGACACAGTGTTATCGTTCCAAATTTATTCTGCAGCAGCTAATGTCAGCAAAAGATCCCAAAGCAGGACTGATTTTCATGGAGCATGCCTGGCTGTTTAACATTTAGCAAACCACAATATAGAAAATGTCAGGCAAAAACAATTAAATCTAATCCCAGTGACATTAAAAACAAAACACAGAAGAATTTGGTTCAACTTGTACTTGGATGCATAATTTAAAAGACACTGTTGCTCCAGAGTTGCATGCCTCCAGCACTATTATTAGCGAATTACCTTGCTTGACAAACCCTCTCAGTACCACCTGTACACTCTGTCATGCATACCTTAGTCTTCTTGTCAGCTTTCTGAATGGTGTAGCCAATAATCTCACAGTTGCCGTCATCTTTAGGCGGCTTCCACTCCAGCGCAGCATTGAAGCCCCAGATATCTGTGACATGCACGGCGATGGGAGGACCAGGCTTTTCTGGTGGGATTGTGAGAAGTGGCAGAGTCGAGATACAGGTGGAGGATTTTGTGTGAAACTATGAACAAGACAGGTTCATTAAACTGCACAGCTCAAGGGTGGTGAAAAAATGTTCCACACATGCATAGCTGGCTGAGATAACTCTCTTCTTTGCCTAGACATAGATGTTGGCAAGGCTTTTAGAGGCTGAGAGAGGGAGAAATGTACAAACAGATATGGAGCAGGGAAGTCCCAGTGAGACAAAGAAATCAACACTTGCAGCCGTAGAGATTTGACAGATTAGACAGATTAGAAAGATTGACAGATTAGCAGAGCAAAAGACAATAGGATCAAGGGAAGGCGGTGATAGTTGCATACATTACTAGAAAAACTGTTGGCATAGACGTAACAAAGAAGAAGTATGCCTCGATAACAAAGCAGAGAAATGCAGTGTATTTATCACTGATCCTTCTCTGTGGCCTTCACCAAACACAGTGCAGTAAAGAAAACAGTGCAACATAGTAGTGTGTGTCTCATTAATCTTGCTGTGAACACTCTTTTCTTTTGGAGTACAGTACAAACTGTGAGCACTGCTTCTGTTTTTCCCCTTTAATCCCTCCTGTACTGTCTCCTGCTAAACGAGTACAGTGACAGATCAACTGAGGAGGGGGGGATCAGAGCCTCTCATTATTAGCTCAACCTTCTCAGCAGAGGAAGTGACAGAATAGCCCTCAAAATCCAAACCTAATCCAAGTCTATAAGCAAATAATCTCAGCAGAGCCCCACCAAATAATCCACCCAGAACCCTGACCCGCGGAGACGAGCAGTAAGCTGGGGAATGAGCTGGCGGCCACAGAGGCAGGAGCCAGGATTATAACAGAGTGAGAAAGAGGACTGAGCACTTTGATGATTTGCTACTTTGAGTCACAGATCCTTCAGAGTATGAAATAAGGAATTATCATCAAATTTGACAAAAAAAAGACTCTTGACATGTCACAGATTCAAGCTCGAACCATCATCCCATTTCAAAAAGGTTATTAATCATGCACTTTGTGAATTACGTGCTATGTTCTAATCTCAATGAGAGAACACGAGGTGCGAGTTTACATTCTTTAGGTGAAGCTTAGAAGGTGTTGCCATGGTGAAGGGACTGACCTACAACCTGGATGTGTATGTCAGCGCTGTCTGACATGTTTTCAATCTGAACAGACAGTGTGTACTTTCCAGAGTGGACCCTCTCAGCAGAGCGAATAAAGAGGATGGTGTCAACTTCACTGGTACGAGTTCCCACTGTGCGGTCCTCCATGGGAACACCATCTTTATACCAGGTCACAACAGGACGAGGCTTTCCCTGTAATTAAAGGAAAGGAAAGGAAAGGAAATGATTCCAAATATTTCAAGGAATACAGTCTTTCCAAAAATCGGGCACAACCCTTATAGCAAAAGAAGATCATAATTTCCATCATGTCAGACAGTATGTCTCTATTGTCCCATGAGACCATTCTGCCCCGCTAAGCATTTATTTTAAAATACTGAGGCAGCAAAAGAAGCAGGAAGACTTCAGCACAGAACAGAGGAATCATCACTGTCAACAAACCTGGTGTTATCCACATAGCAAAATTGGTATGGCCCAGATCTGGCCCACACAATGTGCTTACACATGGCCCACATACCGCAAAGAATGACGGCCCTTTGGTGGCCTAGATCAGGTTTGCCAGATGTGGCCCACGCATGGCCAGCAATGTGTCCACAAGTGGCCTTTTGCTAGCCCTGTGCTGGCCCAGAACAGTTTCAGCTCTGGCCCCAGATGTCAGCCTAATGTGTACCTTAATCAAGCCATGTAATAACAACGTGCATAATAGTGCAAAGTAACATGACAAAACTCTGTTCAGACAGTGAATGGACTGATTCTTATATAGCACTTGTCTACTCTGCCAGATTACTCAAACACACCACACTCACTTTCTCTAAACTGAGTGCTTCCGAACTACATTTATACATATTCACACTTGACATACAGCCTGGAAGAGCCAGTGATCGAACCACTAACCTTGTGATCAATAGGTGAACTGCTCTACCTCCTAAACCAAACCACAATCGAGCCAGATATGGCATGCCATCACATAGTGTGATCTATGCCAGGCCTGGCCCATATCTTGATGACATACGTTTTACCATGCCAGAAGTCAGCCAGCAGTACCGGCTTGATACCAGATCCGGGCCAGACCTGCTTGCTATGTGGGTAGCTGGGGTAGAGGTGGGTTACAAAGCAGCTTGCAGATACAGAGATACACAGCCTGCCCAAAGATAGAGATATGCCACTGAAGTAAATCTGAATAAAGATTTGTTGGCAAAGAATCGCAACAATATCAGATGGACTGCAGAGTGAAGGCAAAAGGGCCAACAAGTGCTCAGCATCTCTGTAATATAAATATTCTGATCCTGATTTGAACCTGCTCTTTGCTCCTGCCGTACATCTGATATCTCATCCCAAACCATCTCGGCTGGGTTTAGGTGACCAAGGAGTCCATGCCATCTGGTGCAGCACTCCATCACTCTCCTTCTTGGTCAAATAGCCCTTACACAGCCTGGAGGTGTGTTTGGAGTCATAGTTCTGCTGAAAAATAAATGATGGTCCAACGAAACGCAAACCGGATGGGATGGCATGTCGCTGCAGGATGCTGTGGTAACCACGCTGGTTCAGTGTGGCTTCAATTTTGAATAATTCCCCAACCATGTCACCAGCAAAGCACCCCCACACCATCACACCTCCTCCCAGCACAGATTTCCACTGGTCTAATGGCAATTCCTTGTGTTTCTTGGTCCAAACAAATCTCTTTGGGTTGTTGCTTTTCCTTAGTAGTGTTTCTTAGCAGCTATTTGACCATAAAGGCCTGATTCACAGTCTCCACTGAACAGTTGACGTAGAGATGTGTCTGCCACTGGAACTCTGTGTAGCATTTATCTGGTCTGTAAACTGAGGTGCTGTTAACTTGCGATTTCTGAGGCTGATGACTCGGATGAATTTATCCTCAGCAGCAGAGGTGACTTTTTGTCTTCCTTTCTTGGGGTTGTCCTCATGTACGCCAGTTTCGTCGTAGCTCCTGATGGTTTCTGTGACTGCACTTGGGGACACATTCAAAGTCAAATTTCCCAGACAGACTGACCTTCAGTTCTTAAAGTAATGATGGACTGTCATTTCTCTTTACTTAGCTGATTGGTTCTTGCCATAATATGAATTCTAGCACTTGTCAAATAGAGCTGTCAGCTGTGTACCAACCTGACTTATGCACAACACAACTGATGATCTCAACCCCATTAAGAAAACAACAAATTCCACAAATAAGCCCTGACAAGGCCCATCTGTGAAGTGAAAACCATTTCAGGTGACTGCATCATGAAGCTCATTGAGAGGCCAAGGGTTTGCTGTGCTGTCAATAAAGCAAAGGGGGCTACTTTCAGGAATCGAAAATATAAAACATATTTAGAGTTATTTATCAATTTTTTCTTTGGTGCATAATTCCATATATCTTGCTTCATACATTTGATGTTTTCTTTTTATACCTACAATGTAAAAAATAGTAAAAGAAAAGAAACATTAAATGAGAAGGTGTCCAAGCGTTTGACTGGCAGCGTATCAGAATAACTAACTCAGTAGCTGAGTCTTCAGCTGATATGCCATTATTTCATCTGACCTCGATCTGGGGGCCCACCTAAACTAATGCTTTGGTTAATCTGTTGAAAATGAAACAACTGACTTGATTACTCACTAATAATGTCCTTACTAGTAAATTGATCTTTTGATTAACAATAAATTGATCTTATAGAATATTTTTAAAAAAAAATTTAAACTTTTGCACATAAAATATTTTAATAAACATGTCACCGATAACTTTAGTTATGGCCTGATATTACATCAGTGTAAAAACAGCCGCGGGAACACACTCAGTCCAGCTCGTGGATGAGATGACAGAACAGTCGGTGCTCTTTTTTTCCCAGGAGAACACTATGTAGCCATGTTCTCTGTCTCAGAGAAGGCTTTTCATCTGCTTCTTCAAAAGGAGACCGAGCTATGGCTCGCGTTCTTCTTGTCTATTTTTATTTAGAACAATGGTTTACCCTTTACAGCTTATGGTTAAATTCTTTTTTACCACTGCCATAATTTGCAAGTTGCTGTCAAAAGCTGTAACGCTCCCTGTGCCTTTAGAACTCTTGTTCCCCTGTTACTACCAACATTAGCACATTAGATTCCAGAAGAGGACGATATGTTTTCAAGTAGCAGCCATGGGGAAATAAGGGCTTGGCTGTTTTTTCTTCAAATGACCACTCAAGGATTCACTTAAAATATCTACAATGTGCAGTGGGATTGAGCTTGGGTAGGCTTTGATACAAATGTTACCCCATTTTTAGATTTTTAGATGCCCCGGTGCATGATATAGCCATTTGTTAAAGATAACTGAAAAAAGCAAGTTTAAAGTTAAGGTAATGTGGTATTTACAGATGGCCCCAAACACCAGAAATGTGAACCAATAACTTTTGGCTGGGGATTGCTTGACTAGCTAATCATGTTTTTCTGCCATCTTTAGGTGAAATTGCATTTTCTAGTGGAAATAAATTTAGAATAGCAACTAGTAAAGATTTGAATGTATGTCTTTTTAAATCATTTTCAACAGTTAGTCATTATGTTTTCTGTCCAACCTCACGGTTTTGCTCACAGCTCATATTTCAAAGCTCATGACTGATTTTGACTCCTTCTGTATTTTTAGATTCTATAAATATTCCATAGGCAGTCGAGTGGAGGTATGTGTGATGTGAAAGCCTGATTTACAATGGGTGGAAAACATTTCTTTAATCTACTCTCTGACCACTTTACCAAAGCTAGATAAAAAATATTTTTAGGTGTCATGTGGATATTCTGCCTTTACTCTCCTTTAATTAAATATTAGACATGGGGTACTGACACTTTGTTCAAAGTTAAAGTGTATAAAATATCACCACTAGGCTTCAGTAGAGTTTTTACCCCTCAAAAAATGTTAGTGTTTGAGGGGTAAAAACAGTAAGCTGTTTACCTCAGCTGTCTATGTGTGTCCGTGTCTATTTATTCTGGAGGCTTTAAAACTCCTCCAGAAGTGAAGCTCACTTCTGTGTGATGACAGCGATACTGGGGGGAGTTGTTGAGGAAATCCTGAACTTTTCTTTTGGTAAGTGCTGCTGTTTTTTGCCACTGTTAGCTACTGTTAGTGTGTTAGTAAAAATTTCTTTAAAGTGGATCTACAATTGCTGGACTTAGTGGGGACTAAGACTGATTATAAGAGGGAAAGTGAATTCTAGAACACTTGCATGATGTTAGCTTATTTTAACAAACTGTTGTTGTTGATTAGACAGGTCATTATCAGCCGTTCGGAAACAGGATGGTCACATTTAATGACAATAAGTAATTGCAAACATATTTGGAATAAATAAGATGGTTTTGCACAAACCCTGACTTCAGTTTGGGAGATGAGGTCTGAGGTAAAGAGAAAAAGCATGATATTTTAACCAGATGCTGATTGTGTTGTCTCTTTCCTTCACGTTTTGCATCTTTGGTGATGAGAACCCCGTCTTATGTGATAAAACATACTGTAGGTACGATCCTTCATATCTTGAGTCTGGCGTGAATAAAAGTTGCCCTGACAGCAAAAGAACACCTATGAGTTCTCTTCTCCACCGCCTTTGATGTACCACATATGCAGCTGGTCTCAAGCCACACATATAAAACACAATTAAGCAGAACAGCAGTGTCCATCTCGGGTGCTATAGTCAAGATGGCAGGGCAACGTGATAGCTTTCACAAAGCAGTGCCTGCTGCTATGTATTTTTAATGGATTATTTAAGTTTATTATATATAACTTTATTAGATTGCATCAATTTGTTGAAAGGCATAATTATACATCACATTAATTAATGTATATTTATGAGTACAATATCCTGTTTTTCTATTAAATGAACTCAAAAAATACCTCAAAACCAGAATTTTAGCCTTGAGACATAAGAGCTGTATTTTGGCTGTTATTCCTTTAACATAATCTCATTCTCCTCAACCCTCACTGTCTACTCATATATCCCCCCACTTACTCTGATTCAAAACCAAAAATCAATCATTAAACTTTATGAGAAAACAAGCCGTATTTGCTTTCACTCCATATTTTTTCATGGTCATCTGTCCCTCACCTTTGGTGACTCTGAGCACATGCCAAATGTAGGACTCCAATAAGCAGGCAGAAGGTAACAAAAGCAAACCTTTTATTTATATTAATGTATTTAACAAAGAAATCCAAAAGCACAGCAAATTGCAACATAAAACTTAAACGAATCCATAAACTTTAAGGGAAAGAACAAAGAGAGCACAAGGGAAGATAAACAAAGACTGAGGCGAAGGACACGACTACTTCTACACAAGAGGGGAAAGTGGAAACAGGAGGGTAACAAGACACAACTGAACCAAATCTATACAATGAGACAGAAGGTTCTTAGTAAAACTAAATGTAAGACCAAAGAGACGGAAAATACCAAATGAGTAACAATAATTGCAACAAAGAAAACACAGAGACATGAGTGAAGGTAACAGATGGGAGAAGACGCAGAATGAGACACTGCCGTGTCTGAGGGGACCATAAAAACAAACTAGAACTAGAATAAAAGCCTAAATAATAAACAGAAATAAAAACATACAAAAAAATGTTTATTTCCAAAAACTCAAAATGCTGGAACCACCCAGAGAACCCACTCCACAGTTTGAGAACCACTGTTCTAATATTTGTATATTTCTTAATATTTACTATGATTGTTTACATCTCATTTCTGTTTTTTGTTTGTTTTTGTATTTTGAAGAGGAAATATGTGCTGTTTGCATGAGGAGTGAGACTGGTGTTCTGTTTACAGTTGTTTACTGCCTGTGACTCCACCTTGTTCATTTACATTTTATGTAGTTAAACAATAAACAAACAAACAAAAACCACATAAGAGCACCTTGTATTGTCCACTCTTTTTTTCCCGATATTGCAAATGAAGTGTAAAAGCTAAAACTCTAAAACCAGACTCACCTGGAAGGGGATGACCAAGTTCACCTTCTCGCCCACCTGTGTGATGAATTTGGTTCTCAGACGCCGAGGCAGGCGTATCTTTGGATTTTCTGGTTGGTGGACACAGAGAAGCAAAAGTTAACTTTGTGAAAGAGTGGGTGATGTGGGGGCGTATAGATATGTACAATGTAAAATATGTAGAGCTTTTAGGTTTTGTGTATGTTCCTTTGCGTGGTTACAGTAGAAATTAATGACTCTTATTGGTTAAAAATCTCCGATATTTGCAGTAAATTTATAATAGCTAAATTATTTTTTCCCCTCTAATTGATCCTAAATGGTTGCTGAACATGATGTCTATCCCTGAATACACTAAATATTTCTAGTGCTGTTAAACAAATGTGTTCATTAAATGCTGTGTTTGATTAAAGCTTGTTTCTGACCCACGATCTCTCGGATAGTGACGGCTTGGGAGAGAACGGCAGGAGGACTGTGGCCGGCAATGTTGACTGCGATCACTCTGAATAGCATTTTCTCCCCCACTGGGAGTCCCTTCACCCTGTAATGGATATTTCCCACTGGTTCCTCATTAACCCGCACCCACTGGTCACCTAAAAGCAATAGTAGGAATAGTGAAGAAACAGATCAGAAAACCAGGATTAGTGTGTAACTTTGAGATTAATGCTGAGAAATTAATCACGTATAAATATTGCTTACCAGTGAACAGGCAGATATACAAATAACACTAAGACACACACACAGGCACATTGGCAAATACGTCTTCACTCAAACTTTTTTCTTATACCTACTAATCTTAAAAACTCACATACAGTTTGTAAATAGCTGAATGATGATTGCTATTACAGTAGGCAGAAAGTTGGACAGTTTTCTATAGCGCACATTAATCCAGCCTCAGGTGGCCTTTTCTCAGGGGGTCACAAGCTAGTGTACTCCTACAGCCTGGATAAATGAGAAGGTTGCATTAGGAAGGGCATCTGGTGCAAAATCTGAGCCAAATCAAACATGCGGATGTGTGTGCTGTGGCAATGCTTTGGGAAATAAGGGAGCATCTATAAGTACCTCTCACATTACACCAAACACATGATTTCTTTTGCCTTTGCTCATGTTTTTTTGTTTGTTTGTTTTAAGAAGGATTTGTCATATCACTCATTTATTACTTTAACCGAAGGAATAACCATGACTATTACAGTTCCTATAATAAATAACTTTTAGGCAGAGAGGTTTAGCAAATGATCAATCGTTCTCTTTGTATGAATAATTTTTGGGTTGCCAGGATTTGAAGAATCTCATTTGCATGACTGATTTCTAATGTGTCTAAATTCCAGTGTTCAGTGTTACTGTAATCACATTACATTTTTCAGTAATGCAGTGCGAACTGAAGAAGCTTCTCAGATGAGAGGTGAAACGTCTTCAAGCAACTTAAAGAAGTCCCAACGCTTTTCTTTCCAAGCTCCTTAGACTTCTTCCTACACTTGTGCTGCGTTCAACTGATTTTTTTTTTTTTCGTGCATGACAAGAGAAAAATGCTGGAGCGGTTTAGAGCTTTTGAGGAGCAGTGATATGGATATTATTATTTTTTTCCCATCGGACAAAAGAAACTCCAGGACATAAACAACCATATTATACTCCAAAACTTTGGCTCTTTGCAAGCATCTACTCAAACAGCATGCTAACATAAAGCTAGCCAAGAGTGACGATAAAGCTCAGCAGACAGGTAACAAAAGCAGCAAGTAGTCAGGCTTGTAGCCTCCATGTCTCTCTGTTTGTGTTTCTACAGCAGAATCCCAGTGCCATGTAGTACATTATGAGTTGACTTGTAAAGGAAATGAATTTCAACGGGGTAATGTTGTGTTAAATCCAACATGTTAAACTTTCCAGTTTCAGGAAATAACATTTCTAATGTTTGACTGTGATCATCCCACTATCTTCTGCCTGTCATGCCTCTGGCTATACATAATTCATGTATATACACAAAACACAACAGATGCAAATATCACTGTTAGCATTTATATTGTAATGATTATCTAACCTGCTTAAAATTGTTTAGTGGCCCCTTCCTTTCTGCTGCATAGCCAAGATGGCAACCACTGAGCGTGACAAGTGTTTCACACGTGTAGAGCATTTCATGCAGCCTTGATTGAGAGCCGGAAAACAATCATACACTCAGAATAGCAGGTGTAAGTATGAATTCCTCTTGCTAGCTAACTCAAAGGTGCATAAATATGTATTAGCCCACAATTTACTGTTAATATCCCCAATTTGTAAAGTTCTGACATTTATCTAATGTCGTTAGTTATAGCTTACAAATCCAAAATAAATCCTTAGTATAAAGTGATATCCATTTTGGTTATTCTTACTTCCTTCTTTGCAGTATTCAATGATGTAGCCATCGATGCCACCTGCTCCGATTTTCTCTGGAGGACGCCACTTGAGTGCACAGGTAGAATCTGTCACATCATCTACTGTGAGACGAGTGGGCTCACTGGTGGGGGCTGAGAGAGACAAGAGCTAATTAATACGTTAATACGGGGTATAATGGGATGGGAAGGTAGGTTAAGCTGCTTCAAAATGAGCATTGTGTGAAAAGCCTCTGTTAATTAACCATTCTGCTAATGACAAATGGCAACGCACCAATGGGCATGAAGGGCTTTGAGCTTGCACTGGGCTGAGAGATGCCAATGTCGTTGACTGCAAACACCCTCATCTCGTAGAGTACACCTTCAATCATCTTCTTAGCCTCGTATGTGGTGGACTCGTAAACATCAAAGTTGAGCTTCGTCCATCTGGGCGAGCCTATCTTCTTCCTCTCCATCAGGTACCCTCGAGGAAGCAGGATCAACATACGGTGAAGTCGTTAAAAACAGCTCCACGTCAGTTAGAAAAAAATATTGCAATGTAATAAACAAAATGGAATTTAAACTCCTCTTTTCTCCTGGGAGGAAGACATCAGATGTGAATATTACACGCTGCATGTTTCAGGGGTACCTTTAACGGCAACTCCACCGTCAAAGGCGGGAGGGTCCCATGTGATGATGGCAGAGTCCTCGCCAACTGATGCGCACTTGACGTTCTCAGGAGAGTTTGGCACATCTGGAGAGACAGGTTACAGTTGGAAATTGAAAGCATGGAGAGATGAAACACAGAGAGAAATGGGAGCGTTTGAGGTTTTTGATGTAGTACAGTACGTAAGACAACATGCAGATGTGATTTGGGGAGTCAACACCAAATGCACTGGTAAAGCCATCATATGTTTCACTGATCACAAATGAAAAACGTTACATTTTTTATTACCTCTATATAGACATTGCCACTTTGTAGAATAAATTACATCAGTGGTGATTACAAATCATGTTAGAGCAAGCTATTCTGTGTGTTTTGTGACTCTTAAAAACTATTAATCAAATGTTTCTATGTCCCTTATTTAAGTAATTTCATCCACTGCTCTCTATTCATTGCTTACCCAAAAATCCATCTTGGACTAGAGACTAGATAATTATTATTTATTATATAAATTATGTCTTGGTCATTCTTAACTCTATTAAGAGACAGACAAATTCCTTACAGTATGTATTTTAATGAAAAACAATATCTGAGGTGAAAGTCTAAAAACATGTGTTTTTTTTAATATGTTAATTGTTCTGGGTAGAAGCTGCAAAGACACTGGACCTAAAATTCAGATGATGTGAGTTTTTAAAAGATGGCACCACTATTGAAAATTATGGATTTCCTTTTTTTTTTTTTTACCATGACCCAGTCTCAAACTCTGAGGAACTATTGCCCTCAGTCAGACAGAAGTAATAGAAAGGGATCAAGGAAAGAAAAAGGCAAAAGTAAGAAACAGCCACTGACCCACAACTCTAACAAAGAGATCCGCCTTGTCCTCGCCGACAGGGTTAGTCACCGTGATGGAGTATTGGCCCTCGTCCGCTTTCTCCGCCCCCTCTATTACAAAGCTGCACACGTTCTGCTCTGACTCCACGTGGACCCGTCCCTCAGCCTCGGACAACACCTACCACACAGGGCAGCACAGAGTGAGAGACAGAACAAAAGGAGATTGCTGAAGAGGACTGTGTCGCATGACAACAGCCACCACAAAGACAGGTGATTCAACCGTCCCACTCTAGTGTTGTTTCATTCTTCTTTTGTGCTGTTTAATGACTAACGGCGAGGTACTCCGATTGACGCAGAACATATAAAATATCTGACGTGTTTGTGATGCGAGGTGAAGGATAAGTGCCATTTCTTTCTCACTTGGTCTCCTTTCATCCAGCACACAGTGGGGGCCGGTTCTCCTGTGAACTGAACGTCCAGGCGAAGTTTGTTTCCAGCCACCACCGTAATGTTGTTCTTGCCGCCGGAGCTACCGGTGTCCAGGAAGATCTTGGGAGGATCTTTCATTGTGACCAGATGAAGACAGGAAGAAAGAGACCATTTAGTTTAGAACAATGATGTTGGTTCTTTTTTTGTTTTTTATATTTGAGATTCAAGGTGTCTCAAAGGTGGCACAAAGACTAAATTTACTGTTTTTTTTATTCTATATATGGTCTTTTTGGACTCTGGCAAAAAAAAAAACACTAGAGGGATTTGGGGGTTTTACATTTGGAGCAGCATCATACTATACTGCCTAAAGCCAAACAAGCAAGTTGGAGCTTTTGTCTACTCGATGGCTTCCCAGAGCTGTGAGCATTTTCAACTTTCACATTCTTCAGTTCATTATATATTTTTAAATTGTTTCATAGAAGACCCTTTTGTGTTGCATTTTATGAAAAGATCACACAATTTTGAGAACAAAACAGAGAGCAAAGAGCAACTTAACAGCAGCTAAAAAGCAGTTTGTTGTGATTTAACTTCACACCTTTCTGCAGGGATGTATAAATGAACTCCAGGGTACGTCTGTAAACTCTAGGGTGTTGTTGCAGGTGGAACAAAGTGTACTACAGACATACCTAAGCATCAGTCTGAGTGTGGTTAAATAAAAAAGGAAGTGCAATTTCACCAGTATTGTTCAGTTTTATGATTAAGAAATGTAAGTAAATCTGCCAATAAGACATCTGTCACTATGTCTAAAATTACAGAAAATGCTCCCCCTCATGGACCCATTATAAAAAAAATATAAGTTGCTATAGTAAAATGCTTCTGTGTTTTAATTGTTTTTGTTTACCTATTACTTTATTATTTTGGCATAGTATGAGTAACAATAGCAGAGTTCCCTTATCAGTAGGAAAAACTGTAAATACAGTTAAGTTCAGTGACAGGTTTTCAGTCCCTCCAATCCTCTTATGGCTCAGGGACATTATAAGTGCAGCAACCAGAGCTAAGCTCCAAACAAAACCTGCACATATGGATGCTCGCCAGTATCTTCAGCCTTTGTTGCATTTTTCATTTGTCCATTCACTGACAAAATCAAGAATTTGACGTAAGGTTCAGAGTCATTCGTCATCATATATGACCTTTGTTCTCCAAAACAAGGAGAGAAAGTTACTTCTTTCTCTTCTTGTTTTGAAATTAGAGCAAAATGAACACAGCATAGACTCACTGTCCTGTTTTGAGGTACAAATGTGGCCTTGTGCAATGGGACACCACTATTTTGGTATCACGTGAGCTTGCTTGGTATCTCTGGAAACAACATGCAGACACACTGTAATGATTGTTTATCAGCTAATTTATTTTTCTGATGGTTTGTTTAGCAGTCTTACATATTGCACCTTTAAGGATATTTAATGCAAGTAATTATGTATGAAGTAACTTTATTTTAGGCCAGATACTGACTTCTGTGCCTAACTGTAGCTTTCATATAATCATAACCTCTGTAGCTAACTGTTGATGAGTTTGTATAACACGAAAAACACAACATGCACACAAACATTAAATTTTTTGATGACTATATGAAGATTAGAGATAGCCCAGATAACTGTCACCCAGTCTATTTGTATTACCAAAGCATATAATAATGTCTGCGCTAAAAAACTGAAATGAAATCCTTGATGTGCTTCTGGGATAGAGGAAAACCTGACATAGACAGAATCTGTCCCACTAACTATAACGTACGGTTAGGCATCAATCAATAAGAGTGTTACACTAACAATACATGATCAACTATTTGATTTTTTAAAAAGGGCACAAGGACATTTAACCATTTCCCTGTTCAGAGGGTCACTCAGTGGCATCTTATATGATATTTGCTATATTTTCTCAACAGCTGATTAGCTCAATAATTATCTCTAACATTTACTGTCATACACGACAGTATAAAGTATGAATTTTGTCTTTTAAAAAAGCACCTACCTTGTCGTGGAACATATTCAATTTTTATCTCTGTGGGGAAAAATAAAACAGATCAGGAAGATTCAAATTTGCAACTTATAGGTTGAATTCAGAAGAACCGCTTGGTATTTTGATTTTTACGTCGCTCTCACCCAGGAAGTTCAGTTTTGCTGAGAGAGAAAGTGCGTAGCCATCAGGGACGAAGGTATAATCTCCAGCGTCTGAAGCCTTCACATCATTGATCGTCAGCTTGTGGATCCTGGGGACATGTCGCCAGATGTTACCAAGGAGACAGCAGTTGTTATGACCCGCATTTATGCAAAGGACAGTTGCCCTAGCAACATACTTCAAGAGACAATATCTCTGAGTGAGAAAGCTACTAAATGGCTTTCACCTTGTGTGACCGCTGTCACCTTGGCATATCTGCTTCCATAGGCCGCTCTGATGGAGGGCTTACTGAGAGAAAACCCAGACCCTTGGGGTCTGTTTGTTGTTTGTGTGTGACCATGTGTGAGTGTTTGAGGGAGCGTGTGTATGTGTTTAGAGGTTAGAGCTTTACAGATTGCAGCCTATCCCCAAAAAATGGGTCAAACAACTAAGAAAGCCCTCTGGTAATAGTTTTCCAAGCCATGTAGCAAACTGCTTATTGTCATAGCTGTATGATTTTGTGAGCCTGGGTGTGTGTGTTTGCTGTTGTCATAATGTGTGCAGCTGTACATGATAGGTAGCCGAGCTGGAAACAACAGTTTTATCACAACAGAACATTAACCCACTGGAGTCTGATAGCGATACCTTCCAATGTGTGAAATTTTGATGCGATCGCTGGCCTCGACTTCGACACCATCCTTGAACCATTTTCCGGTCACGTTTTCATCAGACACCTCACACTTGAATACAGCTTGCTCAGATGCCTTCACTGTCAGATCGGCTATGCTCTGTAGAACCTCCAGCTCCTTATCTGCACCACAAAGATCAATCAAAAGTTTAATTAATAAAAAAAAGCCTAATTAATTAAGTGTATCCATGCAAAATTAGTGCAAATACAATGTTACAGTTTTGCGCTTGAGTATTACAACTTCCTGGATTTTATTTGTGTGTTCCCATTTCCAATCTTAGTGTTGAGTTACATTAACTACCCATTAGAAACCTAATTATTACCAAGTATTTATAAAGTAACGTTGGATTTGGAGGAATTGCTTCCTCCCCCTTTTTTTCTTTAAAAGAAAAAAACTCTACTATATACCTATGCTGGCATTGCTACAAACTAACAGCGACCTCCACAACCAAATGAAACCATTGCACAAACGTCAAAACTGCAGTTCTGTGAATGAGCACTTGAGGCTAAAACTGAGTCAGTCTCCACAGACTCCTATGTTAAGCTGCCTCTTGCACCGCAGCAATAAACATGATCGCAAAAACGTGTCTTTAGCCATTTTCCCCCTTTTATGCATTCGTTTTAGTACAACTAATCCATACATACATTTTGTAAACCATTTCAGAGACACCCCAAACCCGCTTTTTTGGTCATCTTTTATCTGAAAGAACCCATCCTACTCGGATTCCCTAACCACCACTATGGAGAGTAGCAGTTCTGAGTTCTGGATGACCTAGAAGATCCCAGAATCAGTACAGAAGAAACTAATTTTCTTATATCTGCAATTTTCTTGCAGCCACAAGTGAACGGTAGGAATGTAGATCAGCTGGTAAATCAACACCTTTGCTTTCACGCTCATCTCTTTCTTCACAGTAGATCTGAGCAGTAGTCACATTACTGGACGGTGACACAGGCAACACTATGGCTATGCCCATCTGGTATGTGCAGTCTCTGAGAGGAAAATTATTATCCAGCATTCCTTCATTACCTCATGGGCTTTAGCCATGCTGGTTTTAGCCACTTTGACTGTAGTACTTTGTTTATATCAGCTACCTAATTCACAGTTACTATAACTATACTATCTTTTCTCTGTATTTCTATCCTTCATCTGAAGGGGAAGGACAGAGATTTTCTCACACTATAATCAATTTATGGGACTCGTTTGACTCACAGCGTGTAAGTGCCTGATATCTGAAGCCTGATATCAATTTTGGAGGTGTAAAACCAAATTAGTATGACGAATAGTGTGATACAACTGATACAAGAGATTAATGAAATAAAATTAATGATGACATGAGTAATGACTAATTTGTTGCTTTTCATGCTTGTCAGGACGGAAAACATCAACATGTGCTGAAGTTTGTTTCTAACTGAGGAGTCATACTGGAAATACATGTCTGTAAACTTTAAACAGCACCACAGATTTCATGGCCTTTGCAATTTAAGAACATTAATGTTTTAATTATTAATTTTTATTTTAATTAATAATTATGTAATGTTTAATTTTTAATTGCTCCAATAATATATGATCATGTTGTTATTTGCTTTTCATGATCCCCGTTTGTTGTCAATAAGCCCGGTTAGCCTGGATAGCAAGTTTTCAAGCACTGGTGGACTGGAGGACAAATACCTTCAACCTCCAGCTCTGCCTTTGACTCCCCACCGTTGGTATAGACGTAATACGTTCCAATATCCTCTTTAGTGGCTTCATTTATGATCAAAATATGTCTCTTCCCATCTTTCTTTAACCTGTACTTTGAACCTGCAGTGTCTCTATTCAACTCCACTCCATCTTTCATCCTGTGAAGAAAACACACACACATATATACATCTGAAATACTTTAGCACAGGAACGCGAGAAAAGGGACTGATACTTGAGATGTTGGCAGTGTTGTAGATAGTGAGATCCTTCAGGAGTCAAAAGGCTTTGGGACAAAGTTGTGCAGTAGGTGAGGATTTTTTTGTGTACAATATCTGTACCAAAAAAAGCTGTGTATAGCAAAGGAAAAAAATGCATGCATTCATACTCATATCTTTTAGTTTGGCTCTCTAAAAATCTCTGAGTGGAATAACCATGTCCAAAAAAGTGCAGACAAGAAGGAAGCAAGGAAGACAGTGTCCCAGTTAACAGCCCATCTAGGCTTCCCCTAATTGCCTCAGACAGCTTTGATTGCTGTGTATTATTTCAACAATAAAACAAAAACCCAAAAGATATCTTTGTAGATTTTGCCTAGAAACTGTCTGGCTTTGTACAACACAGAAACTCAAAATAAAATAAAATAAAATAAAAGCCACAAAGATTCTTCTTTTGTGGAGAAGATTATTAGACAATGATATTAGAGTCAATTGCAAAATGTTTAGCTAATAGCAGTGTTTCATATAACAATTTGGTTGAGCTTATTGATAGATGCTTACTAATAAAGGTTTTGGTTTTGGGGGGTTTTGTTATTCATTACACCTTTTGCACCGATAAATCTTTATTTTAAAGCTTTTCGTCACACCATCTTGGAATAATAAACCATTTCAGTACTGAAGTGACAAAACAGATAAATCTCCACCATTGCATTTGGTAAATAGTGTCTTATTTGCTGATGGCAGTTAGCCAAAGTATAGTCACAGTAGAAATAAAGTCCACCTATTACTTAGTAGGTTGTAAAATTAGATAAATACACATCAGACTGGCTTGTACTGCCAATCTTTTTAAATCTTATCTTAAAACACATTTGTATTTACTGGCTTTTAATACAATATGAGAGTTATTTGACAATTCATATTTGATGTTTGCTATCAATATTATAAGATATTTTAATAGGTATTTTGTATTCTTGTACAGCACTTTGGTCAACATTCCTGTTGTAATTAAATGTGCTATATAAATAAATAAATTATATAAATGATATAACTATATAAATACAACCTCAGTACAACAGCAAAACATGACATATTACACTTTGTCATCATTTATTTAATCAAACTTAAGCAGACCTGCAGAAACAATACTTGAAAAACTAAGACAGGACAGAAGACAGAAAACCTGATTGAAACGCTGTGCCGTCAATAACCTCAATGAACCTCAATGAGCTCAAGTAACATTGAAAAGTGAGCCAAAACTCTGTGATGTGAAAGCCTGATAAAGTCATATAGAAAACAGCTACTTCAAGTTACTGCTGCAAACATTCGCCCTAAGAGGAATTGAATCACTGGGTACTTTGCTTTTCACACAATGCATTTTGGATTTTGCATTTTAGCTTTTAAGAAATAGATCATAATATGTTGTAATATGTCATGTGCTGTTATTCATATCACACTGTATTTACAGTATTTAATTTTAAAATGTAAAGCCTTAGGAACTGACATCTGTCCTTTTGCCATGACTCTGTTGGAGTGTCCTTATGCAGAAACCTCAGTTACACACTATTAGCCAGTATCTTTTATGTTAGCTTGTAAAAATTTTAAAAATTCACTATGTGAGCTGCGTCAGCATTACTTTATGAGGCCTGAAACGTATTGTCTCATTGGACTGTTTATTCCGTTATACAGAGTTTTATTAGCTGAGTAGCACATTGATGAATTTCAAACTCAAAATGAACCGAAGGGTAAATTAGCTCACCATATGACGTTAGCGCCTTCCTCAGACACTTCCACTTCAAACTCCACCCTCTCACCCACCACTGTATGAACATCATCCAGCAGCTTGGTGATGGTGACTGGAGGTTCTGAAAACAAATAGCTTTGAGTCAAACAACAGATGGGAAGTGAGTCATTAAAGAGATACGCTATTTTATGTAAATCACCAACTGGAAACTGGACATATCTAAATCACCGGAGTACACAAATACGAATGGAGAGTAAAATAAGTGTGGCGAATGAACACATCTGCAAGGAAGCAGGACTTGAGGAGAGTGACTAATGCTTTTCTACAATATTAACAGCAATAAGAATCTATCATTAAAAGATATTAATTATGTCATAATAGAGTATACATGTACCTGTAGGTCAGGTTTTTTAGCATTATTTTCTTCTTTTTGAATGGTCGATACCCTACTTTAGTACCTGTTAGCAGAAAAATAGGATAGCACACAAAACATGTAAACGCTCCTTCGTATTTGAATAACAGCATAGTATATTCTTGAATTTCTTATCCAAACCCACCAAACACACCCGTCTTGTGGAGGTGGAAGGCACCTCAAGTCTCCTGAGGTGGTGGGAGTCACATTGTGTAACCACATGTTGTGATGCTTGATGCTCTGCTAGCCTCAGCTATTTGTCACAGTCGGCCTCCAGTCCCCCTCCGGACGTTTCAATTCTTTCCCCCCTTAGCTGGTGTGCCCGTGAACTCTCTGAACTACACTCACAACACCACAGAAATATGTAAAAATCTGACTGGCATCACAAAAGTTTTGTGAAATGAATTTGATGTTGTCCACATAAAAGCTGAGGAATATATTCTCTCTGGAATACACAGACACAGCTAGAAGAGTATGACACTGAAATAGCCCAGTAGGTTTGTAATAGCGGCCGTACCTTCAAGTCTGGAAAAAGCAATATGTGATTTGTACTCTGATATGGAATAACCGTGACATGTTTGGAGGCTCCCAGAAACTCTAAAAGTGAGACACTGAAAGCAATAGAAATGTAGATGTAGATACAAAGTCATGTAATCAATAGTTTATCATGAATTTGCCCCTTCAATGAAGTAGCGCAAAAGGCAACTGAGTGAGCTATACAGGTTTCAGTTAGGACAAGAAAAGCAATATTTAATCTAGCTTTAAGGGTTTCTTCAGTTACATAATCTGTTTAGTGTTTAATAAATAATCACAAGCTTCATTTCCAACTGTTTTTTTTATGTCTGTTTATCTCGTATCCCTTTATATTATCATTTTGTTAGTCTATGTATTTATGTAAGCCTGTATTATTATTATTTATTATCACTATTATGCTATAACAAACAAATATGGGATAAATAAAGTATAAACTAAAAGATATTTATTAACTTAATCTAATGACTTGTTTTATCTAAACTGTTCCAGCTGGTCCCTGATTGGCTACTTTTCTTTGATTGGGTGATATCTGAAAAGTTCATTTTTGCTTGTATATTCTGTTCTTAGAAGGAAAGAGAGAAAAGAAAAATATTGGAAAAACTGGAAATTGGAATCGTCCAAGACAATCTAAATTGATGTATCTTTACAATAATGATACTATAAAGGCCAAGCAAATCTACTTTAAAATTGTATATTGTAGTGCAGTATAGTATTCAGAATATGAATTTGAAGATGGAAATAAGCTTAAGGAAATAAGATTTCGCTTTAAGAATCTAGTGTTATTTCATAAAGAGCTCAGAGGGAAAATATATGAAACTAAAGCAAATCAACAGAAAAAAATGGGTTTCTGAGCACATCTCAAACTGATGTCTGCTAGCCAGCTTACAGAAATCACCTCTACAGTCAGATTTTGACCTGGTTTGCTGGAGCTGAAAATGCTTCCTGTCTGAGCACACCTTTATGAGTCATTTTCGATCAAGACACATAGACACATTGTAGCTGCCTGGGAGTGGTTACAGAGCTTATTTTTATGGTTCTGATGATGTAAGAGAGTAAAGTATGGGATTAATATAAAAGCAGTAGACTGAGTTACATCCATTAAAATGTACAGTAAAGTGGCATGCATTTAGTCAATCAAATAGGCCCAATTAATACCAAAAATGACACGTGTTACAAGAATACGCAAAATACAAGTGCTTCTTTCAAGAACCCTGAATACAGAGCTATCATACACCAAATCTGCCTAGCAATTTTACTATTACCATTGATCCATATTCAAATTGTCCTTCAAAAACACACATATCAGTCAAACTCGGATAAATATGTCAGCACATTAATACAAACAGCACGGCGACAATGATACATGACAATAAACAAAGCATGAAAATTTCACTCGCCACGTACCCATTAAAAATGAGTGAGCAGACAACAGAGCGCAGCATGTTACTGCGTGGAATAAAAGCATTGAAATACACAGATGACATGAAGGGAACAGAGCTGTCAGGCCTCTCAACACTCAAATGACAGCATTTGCTAAACCAAGCAGAAAAACCGCTCCCTCCTGAAAGGATTCCTCCAAAGACAGTGACTCATATACCTTTGACAAAAAGCTCCGTGAAGCACTTCTCCTCCCCGACCACGCACTCGTATGCTGCGTCATCCGACAGGTTGCACTTATTGATAGTGAGTGTCCGCTTGTTGCCCACGCTCTCAAACACATACCTGGACGCAGAGGGATGGCGGGGGAAGATTATACGAGTCGGATAAAGAAGAAATGAAGTGAGAGACAAAGAAAGGGAGCGAGAGCGAGAGAGAATAATGATTAAGTGCTTTCAGCAAATCCAACCACAGTCAGGCGAACGGGGCCTAAAGACAACAGAGTGACTCAAAGTTACAGATCGAGACAAAGAATGCACACATTTAATATATGCTCCCACACACATGCGTTGAGCTTGCTGTGAAAATATGGTGCCAAACATCAGAGAGCTACAGTAATGCCACAGTGTCATCACACGCAGTGATGAGGCAGTGATGAGAAAGATTCCCATGGTTACAAGCTGCAAGCATTCACATCATCAGACCACTCAAGGTCCATTAACAGTAGGTGTAATTTGAATACTGAATAAGTACTTATTGTAAGGCTAACAGTTAAGCAGAAATGTTAGAAACAGAGTGTTCAGGATTAAAATGTATTACATTTTGATTTCATTGATGTAAACATGTCATGGTCCCTGGATTTCTTTATTATTCTCGTATACTGCTCGAGACAAATAAAGGAACACTTAGGAACACTCAGTGACGCGTTAGGAATAAAATGATGCCACATCATTTGATGGAAATAAAAATGATCACACGGCAGAGGGCTGAATTGAAAAGTACCCCAAAAATCAAAGTGAAAAATACTGTCGGCTACGATTTCTACCCCTCACAGCAGTTTCAGAAAACCTGACCTCTGACCTTGACCTTGAGGTGGAGGTCACTGAGACCCAAACTCATCTGAGATTTTTAGTAGCTACAACTGCATTATTCATTTCAAACCACTACGTCACTTCATTCTTGAATTCTTGCATTCACAAGCTTGCATGTCTGCACCGCCAGCCCGCCACTCGGCAAGGTGACGACAATATCCCATCAGACTTTTATGAAGCAATACCAAATGTAACTCAGTAGTCTGTATGCCCCCCTTGCTTGTATGTATGCCTGACAATGTTGGGGAATGCTCCTAATGAGACAACAGATGGTGTCCTGGGGGATCTCCTCCCAAATCTGGACCAGGGCATCACCGAGCTCCTGGACAGTCTGAGGCGCAACCTGGTGTTGTCTGATGGATTAAAACACAATGTCCCAGGGGTGTTTTGTGAGGGGGGCAATCAGTGGTATAAAGTCCTTCATCCTCCAGGATCCTCCATGGATATGCCTCCCTACACCATCACTGATCCACCACCAAACTTGTGAAAAATTAGTGAGGAAAAAATGTCAGTGGCCTCCACATGTAAAACATTGCCTGTTTTGAGGGTTGTCTCATTGTCTCCCCTCTACTACAACTGTTGTTAATTTCATTATTGCCAAAGTAGCTGAAACTGATTAATAAGCCCCTCTGCTTGTTTTTTGAGCAGCGTATAATGTGATTATTATAATCAGTAGTAGAGGTTGTAATAAACTCCCCATTGCTTCTTTTTGTACCTTCTAATGCTGTTACACTCATTGGCGAAACTAACAGGCAACCACGCAACCTAAAAACTAAAGCAAATGTGACCATGCCAAAAACTTGAGTAAATCCTCATAGACTCCAAAGCTATAATACCTTACTTCACAGCAAAAATAACCATGGTTACAGCCTCGTATTTAGAATAATTTTAGTCTCTACAGCATACACTGGCTATGGCAGATTAATATATGAGTGCTAACTCAGCTAATACTAATGTTAGCAAGCTTTTGTAAGTTAGTCACTCATCCAAACTTGAGCTCAAATGGCTTGGATGATCTGTACCACACCACAATTTGTCTCATAACCTCAATACACCTCCTCCAGAAGGAACCAACCGCTTAAACATGGAGTGAACTGAATTTTCAGATGATAGCTATAAAACAGCTACCCTCGATCAAATGCTCCCAAACCTTAAAGCTTACCAGTATCTAAGAAGATGAAAGTTCACTACCATAGTATTGTTATAAAGGGACAAACTTTCCATAATGCCAACAATTGTTTATTTACCGAGCTGTGAGGGTGGTTTTTATTGGTGTTGAGTTTGGCATTTTAACACTGGTTTTTAAAGCCAACCTCAAGTGGAATTGCAGCTTGTAGCAGTTTTGCTGTGATTTAATTTTCAGCCCTTGCTGCTTAGTCATTCTCCACAGACTCCCTTTTGAATAACTCGATTTCAGGAATCAAACTAATATGCTTATGATAATAAAATTAATTAAATCAAATAACAAAATAAAATAAAATGTTTGCATCTGTATGGCTATTTCAGGGGGTGATTTTGTATGACTCGCTCAGTTAAACTCTTAAACACTCGAAGTTTTCGTTATTAAGGAAGAGTCCACTTTGACTCATAGGTGGACACCAATACTGTCTCATATAATGGGAGGCGAAGCCTTCAGCTATCAGGCACCTCTCCTGTGGAGCTAGCTCTCCATTTTGATTTGGGAAACATAAATTCTTTAGGATTGAGTTTAAAACTTCCTTTTTTGATAAAGCTTATAGTTAGGGCTGGATCAGGTGACTCTGAACTATCATTCAGTTATGGCGCTGTAGGCTCGAGCATTTGCCTTCTCTCTCCCATAATGAATGTTTTAGCATAATCTCTTTATGCTCTCTTCTCTTTCCCTTCATCCAAACAGTCAAAGCAGGTGGTTGTCCCAATCTGAGGCTTTCTTCTCTTAAAAGACAGTTCTTTCTTTTTGTTACTGCAAAATCCTACACATATGGGGTCATCTGAATTGGACCACTCAATGCTGGTTAAGAGGAACATTTTTAAAGAAAACATCAGACAACTAGCATGACTTATAGTGTAATTAATTCTGCAGCCCAAGACGTCTGTGTTTTAGTTATTTTGAGTAAAATTCTAGTATTTGTATGTTATTCTAATAACTAGCAGGTATATACGACTGTACAATGCATCCATACATACAATAGATGCACTTTGCACCGATGCACTGTCCAGATATTGTCCTCAACTGATGACAGATGAAACTTTAAATTGCAAGTACGCAATCTAACAAGCCACATAATTGTAGGTACAGCCATCTTTAAAATACAGTCTGTTTGCAGAACTTCCTATGCCCATGTTACCCACAATGCACCTAACTCTGTTTAACTCTGCAGCTCCAGCTGACTCAACTAGCATCACGGGTGGTCTTTCATTGCCCATATGGAAAAGAAACAGAAAAAACTTATAAAAGACTCGCATCAGATTTGGCTTGCTTCATATAATGAATCATATAAGGCTTATATGATTTACTCATGAAAGTGGCCACTTTCTCAATACTTTCATATATTGTTTTAGGAAGCATCCAAAACATACAAGTTTCATTTATATAATTTTTCAAGGAATCTTTTATCTGTTTTCACTCTTGTATGCTTTTCATACAAGTTTCACACAAGACAGATACAAACTTTATAAGATTTATATATATCTTTTCCATATGGGTGATGTGTTATTTATCCATACTTCACAACACTCCCTCTGTAGCTACAGACGTCTTTTCATACTTTTTTTCACCAACACCTGCGAACCAACTTTCAGTAAATGTCTGTTATTCCACGACATTAGTTCTTGAAGGTATCATTATGTCATGTACAGCGTCCTGCAATCTTAAATTATGGTATTTTTTAATAGAAGAGTAAATTAAAGAAGTGCAGATAGACTAAATTGAATCAGTATGGCATTTTTTCCTCATCTCTGAGGCTTTGGTAAATTAAATGAAACAAAAAGACAACTCAGCCTTCAAGAAAAATCACTTTACCTAATAAACAATGTTTTAAGCTGCTATCAGTGAAGGAAAACACAAAACAAAATTAAATTTCTTTTCTATGGTGTAACACTGAGCGGTAAAATAGTGAATCTCAGCTGGCCATAATAAGATAATCTCTTTTTATATGTATTATGTCAAATGAGTTTTTGGCTTGGTTTTGGTTTTATGCTTTATCCACAGCAGTAGTAGGAGTGAAATAAAGCAACAACAAAAAAGAGCAGGGCTGTAATACCCTGATCCCAATGGCTTTTAGTCACTAACCTAAAACATTTGATTTGTTAGAGCTGAATGGTCACAGCCCACAGCCTGGAGAGACCTCCAGGGAGACTCTGCTCAGGCCAAAATAAAAGTCGCTTCTCCCGATGTAACTGTCTTAATCATAACAGGAAGAGGGCCGCCTTACTTTCCAATAACAGCATGAAGATTCATGAAATAGCAGATGGTGGAGCTATTGAAAACATAGCACTTGAAACAGCTGTAGCCTCTTCAATGAAAGACCACAAGTAGCCTTTGAAGAAGGAGGGAAAAGAGCACAGAGGAGAGCGACGCAGACACTGGATAAAGCTCAGCAGGCTAAAGAGGCTCAAAAAGTAACATATGTATTCTGTCAGACATCCCAGTCAGAGCTAAAGGATTTTGAATTAACCGTTTACACTCCCTGCACCGTGTTTTGCTTGAGGAAGGATGTGCTTGCTGAACTGCTTGAAATGTACTCTGCAACTCTTGCAGTTGCTCCAGTTGATCAAGTTGTTATTGCTATAATGTTAGTGACATAATGAGAGCAATCAAGCTAAGCTAAACTATTTAAAGGACAATTATGTTTTATTTATAGATGTTATATCTCCCCTTAAAGTGACTATTGTGGCTGCAATGCAAACTTTGCACTCTTAACCTCTGTTGAGATGCAGGGAAATGAGAACTCTGACAAATCTGGGACATCCTGCCAGCTGATCTAATCACTAGCATATTCATCTGCCCACGAGTTTGTTTATGTGCATGGGGCTGACCTTAACTGGCGTCATACTGTCAAAAGTTTGTCTTCTTGGGAAAGTCATCACCAAAATGGTGGATTGCCCTAAAACCAGTTATCCTGCTACGGGAGCAGTAAGTCATTCTAGATGCTCAGCCATATTAGTGAAACCAGCGTCAAGAGAACAAGGAGCTACATCAGATACAACACAAGACCTGTAGGATGAAGACAGAACGATAACAGGTCTATCCTAAGACATGGTGTTGAATTGCACACAGCACTTTTCTGAGTTAGATGTGAGTTAGAGTTAGACTTACAGTTGCCACAGTTATGTGTTTTCACAGGACTCTGTGTAGTCCGTAAAAACTAAGTACACCCCATAATTAGGTTGTAGACATGTATTAAACAGCAAAAACCTGAAGTATGCATGTTCTATATCACTTCATCTTCCTCTCACATCATTATTTTGGTCCACTGTTCTTTACAGTGTTGCTTCAGTTTGGTGCAGTCCTTGTCCTGCTGAATGACCCAGCTTTAGCTGTCAGACAGATGGCTTCACACTCGATTCTGAAATGCTTTGGTATACGGAAAACTTCATGGTTGACTCAAAAACTAAAAGGTGCTCAGGTCCTGTGGCTGCAAAACAAGCCCAAATCATCACCATGTTGACAGTTGATATGAGGGGTTTGTCCTGATATGCTGCAGAAAGGGTGTACTTAGTTTTTCATTACATAGACTCCTATGAAAACTTTCTTCTTCACATAATCATAGATGACAGAAATGTGAATCTAAATACAAAAACTGGCACAAATGCAGGATAGTTGCTCACTTAGCTGATGGTTTGATTTCCTGTCCATTTTTGAACCATTTGACTGGAACGTTGGGGTCAGCCACTTCCACTGTGAGATGGATCTTCTCGCCCTTGTCCACTGTGTATGCTGGATCCAGCTTCTTCAGGAAAGCTGTAAAGACAAAGGCTCTAAGGGCCAAATAATACCTGTGCCAACCAACAGCAGGCATATGCTAACACATATTCCACCTGTCGTTCCAGTAGCAAAACTGCTCCTCCTTAAAACGCTGGCCTTTATATGCTGCTGGTATTTACAGCCTGCTGCCTGTTATCTCATTCAAAGCACAAACTCTGCTTTTGCCTCATAACTCCGTCCCGTACCATCACTCTTTTTGGACTCAGCCTTCATCTTCTTCAGCCTCGTCAGCATACCCCTCAGGTCTGTGATGCCGTATTGAAAGGCAATCTTCTCATAGTCGCAGGGCTTAGCTTTCTTTAGGATTTCCCATACATCCACTTCTGGTTCCTCCTTCCTCTCCTTCTTCTGCCTGGTGGTGTTTAAGATTGATTGTGAATGAGTTAATGAGTGCAAACCAAGTTTAAGACACATATAGATGGAAGATGCTTCTCTGAAAATGTAAATTATCTTGCCTTTTCTTGAGCAGTGCACTGAAGTCTAGCTCTCCAGCATCCTCATCTGCATCTCCACTGGAATTAAAAGAAATTCAATTCTGGGATTATTATTTATTTCTTTTTATCCTGTGCTTTTTACTTTATTTGTAAATTAGGTGGCAAAAAGACATTAATAATGTATTTACATTCAATAATATACCCTTTTTTATTCCATATTACACATAGGAAATTCTAATACGCAATAATACTGAAGATGGTCGAACAGTAAACTTCTAACAAATTTGTGCCTGTGGTTAACACTTACCCTTTTACCATCCTGCATTCAGAATGATGCAAAAAAGAAAATGGGGGCAGTGAGAACATAGAGTGAATCATAAGCTCTGATCATGCCCTAAACTTGACTGACAGAAGAATCATAACAGACAAGCAGCATGTAATAAAATAAAAGTCTGTTTATATAAGACTCTTGATCTGTTAGGTCTCTGAAGTACACAAAAGCCACAAACAGAGGACCATGTGACATATCACAGATGTCCAGCAGATTTGGACCAACATTAACATTACTTATTGCAAATTCTGTGTTTCAAAATTCCACATTTTAAAAAGTTATTTAGCTATCAATACAATTTGAGCATGGAAAAAAGAGCTATAACTGTGCAACCCACCTAAGTGTTTTTTTTAAAGCACAATCTTTATAGTATGACTAGGCTGTACTTTTGTGTAGTACCAATTTGTACCACAAGACAGTGGAGTGAATCAGTCAGTCAAGTCCTTAAAATTGTTATTTACAGAAGCAGCTTGACTAAATGCAAAGCCTCCGGAGGGAATCGGAAATGTAAAGTGAAACCAGTCTGTTAAATCTGCATTCTTTCACATGGCCAGCAGGGGGCAACATCTCTGGTTGTAAAAGGAAGGCAGATTGTACAGAACTCCATGTAGCTCTTGGCTCCCTTATTCTATGTATGATGACTTTACATGTAAACCTGACTATTTGGTCACTTCTATCGCGTTCGGTCGCTCTGTGAATTTCACCTTCCTGTGGCAGCGTGCTAGGAGCCACATTTAATTTTTCCCTGTAGAAAGAAGTTTTCTTCCCACACAGAGTGTACAGTGGACGCTAATGTCAGTACTTTCAAGCTTTAAACGCTGCATGGTCGTACTCTCTCCCACATTCCATATTATCCATTGTTGATCTACACACGTCTGTTGCTGCCACGGATGTTGCACACTCGCACGTCATTGTCATGAGAGACTCTCACAAACAAAATCACGGTTTAGTATCGCAGTAACGCAGAGTGCTTACAGGAAAGTAACAGTAATCGAATTACTTTTTTGCAATAGTAATCCCTTACTTTACTCATTACTTGACAAAAGTAATCAGATTATCTTTGGTCAAGATGTGGTTAAAGACAGTATACGTAAGAATGAGACATAAGCATAGTGAAAGGAAAAAGATACTCAAAAAGCGACAGTCGCATGCAAAATATTTTGTTGATACAAGTAGGGGGAATTATGCATCTGTAACCATGCATAAAACCCTTTATTACCCTTCAGATGCACATTTGCAAGTATAAAGTGATGGTGAAAATGTCATGTGCTGTGGCATAATCAGTCGCTGTCTCGTGCTCAACAAGGTGACAAGCACTGTGTGTGGCACACACCAATAAATGTCTACAGGATCGAGTGCTGCTTGTTTTCCACCGTGAATGGTTTTGGCAGCTCCTTTACAGCGTGGAGTGTGTTTTCCTGGCATTGTTGAGGCTCATTGAACCCCTCAGAGATAAATGCCAGTAAATTCAGAGCCATTCTGAGTGATAATGCTCGTCCTATGGATGAACAGTTCATCCAAGGATAACATCCATCCGTGTTATCCTTGCCATCCTAATGGAGGTAAATTCTCGCTGGGTGGTATTGTCGTCGATCACCAGGCACACATGACCACCAAATGATAAAAACGATGAGAGTGAAAGCGATGTCTGCGGTGCTGTGGTCACAGCAAATGCAGAATCTCAATCTGCTTGAGCACTTCAGAGAGCTTCTCTCTACACAAAAGTCAAGTTATGTGAAAAACTAGACTGAAAGTTTAGATGAAAACAGAGGTGAAGAGCTCTGCTTCAGTATCTGAGTATGTGGAATGAGTGCAAAGAACGATGAATGATACCTGTTAATGTGTAAAATGCATATTATTGTGTGGTATGGCAAACAGTGATTCACACTATAAATTCAAATTATGAATGAAAAAGCAGTGCTAAACACTAATAGACTGTATAAAAAAGATAAAAGACACAGCAAAGCGTCATTATTATGCATTCTTTTTGATGGCAGCTGAAGGGAACTTCTCTGGTTTCATAACTTGTAATGTAGAAAAACCTATGAGAAAATGAACCTATTCAGATGTAGTTCAGGGAACATTTTCCTGTTTAGTTCATCTCAATTGCTGGTTTAAGTATTTTCTATTAAAGGATGAAGCTCATTTTGTAAAAAGGACATAATTTATAGTCAAAAAGATATAGTGGTGCTATTCTATGCATTTAGTGTGTTTGGTTTTAAATGGACCATTAGCTTGTTTGGTTAATTTGTACTAAAATATATTCTGAGACGATGCTTGCTCAGTTTTTCTGGTAAGTAGATTTTGTTTTAAACTTGTTCTAAAATAAAGAAAGATAACAGATGCACTGTAACAACCAACGTGGCTACGTGCTACCGCTAAGCTCTAAAACTGTAGTCCACAAACCAGAGCAATGGTCGCTAGAACCATCTTTTATTTACAGTATATTAAAAAAAAAACACATTATGTGTATTTGACCTCCACAGCTAGTAACAACAGTATTTTATTTTTCCTTGATTTAGCGTGCAGTAATGAGATTCGTTATCACCACCTATCGCGGCCCACTAAGAAATAAATCAAAATAAAATCTGGTGTCAGAGGAATTCTTTGAATTTAGATGTGTGGTGCATCTGAATCTGTTATTTTGACCTTCATCTCTGTGCAGTAGTGCCATGGCATACTATCTAACAAATGCAGATATGCCCGTACGCATTTCACTGATAAGAATAAACATAGTGGTATAATGAGAATTCTACCTAGAAATGCTTTTAAATGCTGGTGAAACACTGCTGTGTAAACATACAGTGTGTATTTTCTGTCTCCCTTTGAAGCCCTCTCAGCTGGCCGACCAGTCAGTGAAGACGCAACACAAAGAAAAAAATAGCCTGATATGCCTGGGGCACACAATGAGGAGCTTGTGCTAATTCAGGCAGACACGAAAATCTGGTGTTAATAAAACTCCAGAAATTAAGAGAAGAGGATTGTGTATCTTAATGCATGCAGACCTTGTGTTAATGAGAGAAGCACAAATGATCCTCCTGTGGGAAACAGGATCCTCTATTCTTATTTTACAGAAGCTAAGCTGCAAGACTTCCACATAACAAGTTGTTTAACGCACTCATACGCTGTTTTCTTCCAGCAACATATTTGAGTTTTAACCAACTTTTCACTTTTCATTTATCTCACTAACCTTCTCTCTCCTTCACCCTCTTGTTCCCTCCTATCAGCACTCTGCAAATAAACGCACCGACATCCTGTCTAAACCACAATATGATGCTGTCTTTTTGCATGTTGCCTTTTTCATCTTACCTGCCCGTTTTTACTCATGCTCTAATGAGGGAGGGAAATTATATTTTTGATCACAGATTACAAAAAAGGGCGACTCAAGGTGTCGGTGCAAAGGTGTCAGCTGATTTACCAGCACAAGGCACGTGTACATATGTACAATTTACAGGCTGAGAACAGCTGAAATCTCATTTTTCAAAAAATAAAGAAGACTACACATTCGCAGGATACATTAGCATAGACCAACTTCACACAGGCCAGAAGCAGAGACGGAAATAGACAGTGAGAGAAACAGTTACACATACACACAAAAAGAAATACTCCCTTCGGAGACTGTTACTGAGACATGTGACGAAATACATAAGATCCTAAACCACGAGGGAGTCCAGGTGAAGCAAAACACCAAGGCAGCATATGCACTGAGACGTGACAGAAAGAGATAGATGGCAGACTGAGTGACTCGTACAAAGTCGACTACAACCGAGGGATAGACAGGCACACGGGCAGAGACGCTGGTTGAGACTGACAGATGCCCAGAGGCAGCGATCTACAGAGGAGCATATGCGAGACAGTGTGATGGGTGACATGTAGAGTAGACCCACGCCGACACTGACACTCACGATCGCTTAAATGCCTCCAAGATGTTGTCCTGCTGGTCCTCTTGTGCAGCTGAAACCAGACAGAAGGAGAAAGGCTGGTGAGAGCTCAGCTAGGTTAATTCATTACTCAGCAGGCTTGAGCAGCAAAGGAATAATGGACTGATGACCTCACTAGGCCACTAAATGATAGGACCTAATGTATATCGCACTCACTGAGTTATTGCCTGACAAAGCTAGTTACATAGTAATGGTGGATACGCCGAATGGAAGATGACAATAATGTAATTAAGTGTCTGTCTCCAGACCTACCCTGCACAGAGACTTCGAATGTGCAGCTGTCGCACTTGTCTTTGGAGGTGACCTCGCAGCGGTAGCCACCTGCGTCTCCATCCACTACTTTGATGATGCTCATCTCGTAAGTGTAGATCTGACAGAGAGAGAGAGGGGGGATGATATGCTAGGAACACACACAATTCAATGAACACCCAAACGCAAAATCTCAAACGTACACGCACGTACGTGCTGACCAACACATGCTCGAAGTATGGATAAAGCGAGCAGGGTGACACTGATGCCTTGAAATGTTGCTCGGTTAGCTAGTCACTCACTAGACTTTGATTACGTGTTCATCATGTCCTCCGTTTTCTACACAAAGATGTCGTGGAAGAAATGTCATTAAATGGTAAGTAAACAGATTATTTCTACCAGCTTTTATGCTGTTGATTTTTGTGAGTTTTACAAATATTGACTGAAATAAACAAAACTTTGTGGGTGTGATCTGGAAAGCATTAAATCTATTAATTGCAAGTTTTATTTTCAGTTGTTCATTACTGCAATTTGCTATTAATGTTGGCAGGATTTTGCACAGGCATGCCTTCGTGCCTTTGTTTGCAGTAGTATAATCCAAAAGATTCAATATGTTTTACACGAGAAGCTTTTTGTGCCGTGGTGGAATAAATGTGATTTCACAGGATTCAAAAAGTGAATAAATATTGAAGCACATTACTATTTGCTACCACTTGGTTGATCAGTATAAACAGCTGAGCTGAGTTCAGTTACAAAGTTTGGATCTTTCGTTAAAACTGTCAGTTTTACACAAAGTTTTATCCCATTTTTTTTTAAAAACCACCAAGAATCTGAGACAAAGCAATGAGCAGGCTGACTTGCATGCAGTCAGGATATTTAAGAACTGACATTAGCCATTAGCACTTTCACATTTTATGCCTGAAACTTACAATGCAGGTCACTAATGAAAAACATGTATTCGCCAACATGTTGCCAACTGGTTGCTGAAGGTTTGTTGGCTGTAGTTTCACCAAAAACCTCCTTGTGATTGTTTTGGTTTGTAGCAGATTTCACAGAACAGTGACTGCTCTGTAAACAACTGCAAACTAACCACTGAGTGATAGTGAATTTTGCAAAAATGCAATACATACTGTAAAAGGAAACCTTTGACTGTCAAAGTAAAAGTTGCTCCTTACCACTGAAACCAACATGTTTCAAAAAGTGCAACTTTGACTTCTCTGTTTCCATTTTGCATCTGACGCTTCAGTTTCACAACCACTTAGTGAATAGTTGGTAGGTGCAGCAGTTGGAGATACATTTTGCATTTCTATTTGTAGTCTATTAATTTATTCCCCCCTTTCTCCCCGACCTCCTCGTATTAATTTTTTTAATATACATGTTTTCAATCCCATTTGTGCATGAAATGAAACACACAGCCATGCAGTATGTCATTATAAACATTTGTGAAAGTATGCGTCTTCTGTATAGCTTACTGAACTGCAACCATTGCAAGACGTTGGGTCCAGACATTTCTTCCCTCCTACATATTCCCTGAGAGCTGTAAGTGGTATTATTACAAAGCGGAAGCATTTAGGAACCACAGCAACTCAGCCATTAAATGGCAGACTGTGTAAAGTTACTGAGCAGGGTCACCAAATGATGAGTCACATAGTCAACACGGCTCTGCTGACTCAATAATAGCCAAGTTCCAAATCTCCTCTGGCATTAATATCAGTACCAAAACTGTGCAATGGAATTCTCATGCCATGAGACTTTTATGTAGACCATGTAACATTTATGTAGCCCAATATTTCTGTCCATAGTGCTGTACGAAATACCATAACATACTCAGATATTTTGGTCTACAATAAAGTGGTCAGTCAATCAACTGAAAGATTTGCTATAATATTCATGAGGCTATGGTCCCGTTGATATTACTGTCTCTTTATTAATACATTCACAAAAGTTATATTTAAAACAGAGAGTATAAATGCGTACCTTGGTGTTTCTGTCATAGGACTCTTTAAACTGAAGATGCTTTCCAGCTTTGCTACCCAGGTCAAGCCACTTCCCCTTCAGCCATTTCATCACCGGTTTCTTTATCAGGTTTGAGGAGTCCACTTTAGCCACAAACGTGATGTCCTTGCCTGCCAAGCACGAAGATTAAATGCAGTAATTAATTAAACTGTGTGTGTAACAACTGGAATTTAGCACTAAGTGGCCATTCCTCTCATTTCAGATATAACTCAGTTTTTATGGCCAATGATTTTTGCCAGACCTTTTGTTGCTGTAACACTCTCTGGCTTCAGCACAAACAGGCCGGTCGGCTCAGACAGCTGAGGACCCTCCCCTGGAAGATGATCTGTGACGGGAGTGGAATGAAGAGAGTAACTAAAGTATGAATTTAAACAAGAAAATGTTATCTGGGCACAGCATATAGATTTTAGATAAATAAAGGCAACCAGGCGACCAAGCAAACCCCCAAATCATCTTCTAAGTGCCTATTTGAAAGTCATTTGGGAAAATTCTGAAATTTAGTTCAAGGACACAAAGCCTCAACCCACTAAATTCTGTCTTTGCACGGTTATTTAGTGCTGAAACTGAGCAACAGTCTCTCCACAAGGCAGCTTGTTTGCATTATGCCTTTGTTGTTACACTGCATAAGCCATTTGGGACCCTCTGACAAATGACAAGCGACCAAGGAGCAGGCTGGCCCACAGGGAATATAGAAACTCCTCAGATCACCCCTGAAGACATCATATTACTATTGACTCTCTGCAATCATCTGCCACCCCGACAGAACATAAGCTGAAGCTGTACAGTCTTATCATGGCAATAAAAAATGAGCTGCTCTTTTATCTACTCGCTTGTTTCTTTTGCAAGTAAATTGATGTAACCTTTGTAAGGTGTTTGCTTGTCAGTTGATATGCTTTATAGAAATGCTAACATATTCACTTCTCTTACCATCAGGAGGCAACTCTGCATCGGAAGGGGAAAAAAGAGAAAGTGAGGAACACGTCAGTCTGTACAGTATTTGTGTTGTCCCATTAAACACAAGCGTTAATTGGCCCAGTGATCACCTTGACTTCAAGTGATGAACACTCACACATTAAATCATTGTGCTCTCACACTTCAAAAGAACACAGATTTCTTTCTCAGAGTCTAATTAACATTTTTTCCTCTTTTTTTTTAAGAAAAGTACAACTGTTAATGAGTTATTTCTTCAACAACTGTCCTAAAATCACTTCAACTGTTCTGAGGTACAGTACACAATCTACATAAACTGTCTGAGTCAGACATCCTGCAGATTTAACAAGAAAAAAGGTTCATACACAAGCAATAAGCCAAAGGTACATCGAATCACCAATCAGATAGAGTGAGTAGGACCCTGACTGGACATCCATTGGACGAGACCAGTTGCTGAGAGAATGGATCCAGGGTCACAAGTCAGATAAGGTCATGCGCTTCCATAAATTCAGAGAGCCATACTGTTGGCGCCTCTTCCTCTCTCTGCTTTTATGGGCTCAGTTAATTTGATCTTTTAATCAAAAAGTACCCCTGAGGACAGATCCAAGTTCAGATGTTCAGCGTGATTTAAAAGGTTTCCATTGGAATGCTAAGTGGGTAAAACTGATTCTGGGATAGGGCTCAGGGGACACTTTCGAATGTTTACACTCTTACGCTGTTGCACTGGATGCTGGCTGTGTTTGGGATGGGGCTTCTAAATGAAATTGACTCTAGACACTGTGGTACTTTGGCACTGGGAGTTTTAAATTATGCCAAGCAACACTATTTAACCATGCATTGCTTTTAGACTCTAAAATACAACTTATAGATTTTTTTAACTGTTTGTAAAGGATTACACAGTATAAATAATATGGATTGTATGGGGTTCTTATTTCCTCATAATTTCCTAATCTTTTCTATAGAGTTTAATAAACTACAACTGCTACATTCTCCTGTTAAAAACATGGTCTTAGCATTCGTGGATATTATTTTAACATTAATTGTCTTAAGTTTGCCAGTGAACATTTAAATGATTCAGAGAAGGTATGAGAGGAAGCGCTGCGATTAGAACATCATCCCCATAGTCAAGTACAGAGGTGGAAACATTATGCTTTGGGGGGGTGTTTTTGCTAAGGCTAAAAGACAACTAGATGGATGAATTTTGGATGAGAACTTTCTTTCCTCCCAGAACACTGAAAATGCATCATGTATGGTTTTTATAGCATGGCAGTGAGACAAAACCAAGGTAACAAAGGAGTGGCTAAAGACAAAGCACATTAGCTCTCCAGCCCACAGTCCTTTAGAAATCTGCAGAGGGAGCTGAGGTTTTTAGTTTCCAAGTGGCAGTCAGGAAACCTAAAGGAAGCAGTTACTGTAAAGAGGAGTACGTCCAAATCCCTCCTGAGATGAAACCCTGTGACAAGACAAGACAAAGTACTAAGTGATGTTTTTGGGGGGATCAAAATACTTATTTCACTTTAATTTCTTTGGAAGTGAGCAAATTTAAAAATTCAGCAGGAAATAATTATTCCCTCCCAGTGTCTTATACTGGGCCTTGGTCTTTCCCCATATTTCATTTACTGTATGCCCTTAAGCTATCTTATTTCTGATTGGCCTCATAAATTAGAGGTATATACGGCAGGTGGGTGGGGCTTCTTTTGACATAGTGAGCACCATGTGTCTGAGATACCCACATTAGGTATATCTAATGTGCATGTTAAACTTATGTTAAACTAAGCATTATTGTAACAATATTGTTATTGTAACAATATATACACATGTTAAAGAGGGTTAAAAAAAATATAGTACTAGATTCCGTTTAATAATAGTTTTGTGTCAGATCATAAAAGATGATTTAGTGAAACCCATTAAAATGAATATTCTGACCAACTTAATTCACTGGTTATTGAAAACTTCATTCACTGTGTTAATTTAATTACTGAAATGCCTAGTATGTAGTTTGCAGTGTAATGTCAGGTGAGCACTGACACTGACTAAAGAATCAACAGATACTTGGTTTCCACATTTCACACTTGGAGGAAAAGATAAGAGAGTAGTCGGGATTTCTCTAGTTCTATAAAGTCAAGTACTACCCATGGTATACTACTATAATCCTAATTGTACAGTACATATTATTATTATTACTTATTAAGTGTATGAAAACATAATGAAACTAGAGGACCTCATTATGTAAAGACATGAACAACAGAAAAATCATTATGGCTGTAAACAGTAATCAGTGCAGTGTAACACTCTTCAGCACTAGTAATAATTAGGCCATGTCACACACACAGATGGCATATATCCAGCAGAAACACAGGCAGGATATATCGCTTTTTACCAATCAGATCTCATCATTTCACTTTTAAAACAGACGTTTGCTTGGATGCTTTGGTGGAAGCAATCTAACCACTGTTCTCTGAATCCTTTTGAAAGACTTTTTTTCACAAGACATTGTCAGAAGCTTTTTTGTTATCTGCTATATTTGTATTTATTTACTCATTTTACCATCAACATGTTTCATCTGACAGTCTATCAGTTGAATTTGCCGTGCCTTGAATTGCTTTTAAGCTGCGCCTTTGCATTGATTTCTTCCTTTTGATTTAGGTTCCTTTATCTGTCTGCTGTGGGGCACTTTGTCACTTTTGTTTACTCCATAAATAAAGTTATTCTCATCATGATTAGTGTCGTTGTTATGTTCAATGTCCAGAAATCACCGTGGCTATATGTCTGCAACAAAACTGCATCTTCATAATGTCTCCGTCCGCTGAGTGAAAATACTGAAGCTTTAAGCAACACCAGAGCAATCCCAGGCTTCAGTGAGGAAGCGTTTTTTCATCTGATACCCATGTCCACTAACGCAAAAAGTGACTGACACAAAGCAAGCACAAACACGGAAAGCACAAGCAAGCTGGCATGTATTGTGTCGAGTCTTTTGCTTACCATCCCTAGGCTCATTGTTGGCTAAATGAAAAGAAACAGTTGGTACATGGAAATTAGTCTTCACAGAACAGCACAGGTCTCATCAGACTGCAGAGGGCTGTCTGAGCGTGTGTGTGTGTGTGTGTGTGTGTCTGTGTATAAAGAATGAAAATGCTTCAACAAAGATCGGATTAAAGACAATTCATAAGCCTATTCACTCAGACAACCACAGTATCTTCAGACAAACACACAAACACACAGATATAACAACAAAGCAAAGCACTTACCTAAATCTGTTAATGAAGAATAAGCACAGGTTTTGTAAATAAACAGGACTAAATAAGTGGTAATGCAGATATAATGTACTGTAAGCTTTCCATGCAAATGCATGCTGTAAATAAACACAGTATGACAGAAAAGTGCTTGGCGTCATAAACTGCCCGTGCCTCTGTGAGTTACAGTGATAATTGTAGAGATAAATCAATGTGTTTAATTTTACAGATGAGTAAGGACAAAATGAGCGCACACATATGTCAGCACACCTATAACGCTATTTAGCTGCAGGACAGTGCTTACCGTCTACAGCCGGCTGCATTTCTGCCACAGAAAGTGACATAATAGTGTAAAAGGAAACAATCTGAAAATTTTAATTATCAGGCCCCAAAACATAATAATCCCTGCACTGACTCAAGCTGTGATGTTGCAGGCCATGAGGCATGTAGGTTGTTGGTGGCAAGATCCAGATGTTGTACAGATGTCGACTGAGACTTCCAGATGTAAACAGTGTGCCAGATTACAGATATAAGTTAAAAACAAACAAAAGGCAGCAATCCAAGGATGGCTCAGAGGTTTTTGATAGATAAATTAGGAAGTTTCTGTTATGGTGGATCTGTGAGACCCAAGTCAGGCTGGACACAAAATTGAGTTGAAAAGTTGGGGGTGCCGTTTCAGATGCCCTGGGCCGAGAAGGAAAGGCAATTATTCCTGTAGTAGTAGAAAATATGATTTAAATTTGCAATACCTCAACAGACTGACTGGCGTCTTCTCATTGGATGATGGGTACTGCCATATTTAAACTTCTCTGCCATGCTAAAATAATGGGGGGGAAAACGTGAGTTCTCACAAACAAATACAAGCTGTTGGTGCCAGCTGTATTTCTGAATTTGGTAACCTTAGATTGTCTGAAGGACTTCTCGATTCTGTTTTGCTATTGTACTCTGGACTGGATGTCGGTCTGGGTGTTAGTTTGTCGTTGTGCATCTTAGACACTTTAGATGCTATGATCATGTTGTCCATTGTAATCACAGATTGGTAAAAATTGTGTTTCCCAGTTTAGTTGTGGTGTCTAATTCCCCTAGAAATGCAAAATATCTCCATACATGACATGTAAGGGTGAAGTTGTTAACATGCACTATGCATATGTTGTTAAAATCACAGAAATAACATCAAGCTTACAGTCACAAGGTCTGGTGAACTTTCTGCAGCACTTTTGTGTTTTATGTTTTTTAGAATAGCGAAAAAAAAAAAAAACAACAGAGGCTTATCAGATTTGTTTTGTTTTTTCACATATAAATTCATACGGTCCTACACCTGGAGCGAGATCAGATCAGTAGAGTTTCCCTTTAGATTGCAAAACATCACGCCTCCCTCACTGTTTATGTTCTCCCCCAAAGCGGGACTCTCAAATCACAGCCAACGTTTTAGCTCTGCCAACTGCAGCCAACGCTAACATGGTGGGCACAACAGAAAGGATTTGAGAAACAAATTAGCTAAGTTCACTGGCATATGGCATATTAAGCAAAAGGTCATGGAGTTAAGAACAGACTAAAGCTGTGCCAGCCATTTGCTTTGAGTGTTGCTTTGGCTTTTTCAATCATGTTTGCTTGGAATTGTCTGATTTGGGTTCTAACTGTATATTGGCCAATGTACCCCTTCAAAGACTGTGACTAAGCATAAATGAGCTGGAGTATAAGTAGAAATCGCTGCTCTACCTCATCATTGCACCTGCGCGCACACACATTTAATCACTCCCGGTGAGCTGCAGAAGGTTTATGTAATAATTCATCTTGACTGCACACACTCACACATACACGGGCAGAGAACCACGTGTCCAACTTTCTTGCTCATGCCCTCTATTACGGTTGGCCCATAATAAGAACTGACATTCAATCCAGAGAGGTGAACTCAAAGGGTGAACATATTACACAAATAGACTGTTCACATAAATGTGCAACAAAGTGTACTTCACTCTCTGGGAACCTGTTATTTAAGACTTTTTATGAGCTGCAATTAAAGGAAATTCACATAAACATAAATAAAGACCATCGTGCAACAGAATCAAAAACATACACTGTATAAAAGATTGCTTTTTATACTTTCTGGGTCTGAAAAGAGAAGAGCTTTGTATTCTGTGACTTCAGTAAACCCTTTCCTGATAACTTTACGGTCTTAAAGCTGCTTTCACATCTTCGTGAATACAACACAGTGCCTGTTTTGTACATTATATTTAATTCTATCAAAAAGGCAGATAAAGCCTTGTTTTTCAGTCACACACATCTCTCATCACTTTTGATTGAGGCTTGAGGTTTCATAACAGTAGTTCATAAATCAATGAGTGGCTATGTCTTTTATTTACAGGTAACACACCAGCCACAATCTATGAACATATTATATATGTAAACAACAGTTAATTATAGTTTACTATATGTTAAGTGCCTCCCAGGCCCCCCGACTTCCAGTGAAATTGCTCTAACTCTCAGTTTGAGCTGATTACATATGCACATAGAAGGGTGGGGAGGTCCCAGAACAAAGCTATATATTGCTGAACATACATTTTTTTTGCAGAGAGAAATAATTATGTTTCTTACAGATGTCCCTGATGGAAATAAGAGGAAAAATCAGCAAAAGAAGAAAATAAAACTCAGTTTTCTTTCTCACAAATACAAAGTAGCATCTTATATTATAGAGAAGGCTGGAAAACACTACAGGGTGATGACACAACCAGAACAATAACAACAACAATAATTAGTAATAATAATTTATATTATTGATTTGAACCCATCATCGGGCATTTCAGAAAACGCTAGAGGTGCTGGGTATATCCCAGGTTTACTACTCCTGAATTAAAAATAAATATTAACTATTTCAGTTTGTAGTTTCGAAAAAGGAAAATTCACAGGAAAATGAGCTTTAGCCGATTTTCAGAATAATTCATTATTACATGTAATAATTAACTGTTAACTGACACTTAAACAGTTTACGGTTCAATATTCCAGTTAAAAGTCATATTGAACAAGAAAATGTTAAAATGTAAATATAAAAGCTTCCTTCCACTTAAAAGATGGAGGTTAACAGGTTGAGAATCTCCATTCTGTTTTCTAACATTCTTAACCATTAGTAAAACATGTATTATGTCTATTTTATAGTGGTTATTTTAGTGAACCTTTATCTTCACGAAAACAGTAAAACCTCAACAGGTTATCTGACATTTGGATTAACAACTGATGTTAATGTGGAAGTTGATTAAAATCATTTCTATTTTCATGACACCAGTGTAAATTGTTTAGTCCTACTCACTGCCATAGTTTTATTTAGCAGCACAGATAGCATCAGTTCAGACTTCCGCAGTGGCTCTGCCGAACACATTTACTTCCTAAATTATTCATATCTTTATTATCGGCATTGGTAGTACAGTAGTAGTACTGATGCTATTTAAAACATGAGGAAATAGGCAAGAATTTTTGTAGCCATGGCAACCTAGAGATTTTAATTTCAATGCCTTTAATTGTATTACAATTTACCTGCAGCAATTAATACTAAATTTAATGTTTTCCTCTCTGGATATGTCCCCTCTGGAAAAACCAAAAGGGGCGATTTGTCTTCCATGTTGGATTTTGTCTAATCACAAACACTTTTTTGTATATCAGCTAAACATAGATACACATGTAGAAGCTGCAAACAAAAAATCAGACACAAAACCTACTTTTTAATTAAATAAATAAACTAATATCAGGATAAATATTGTGCTGATAAGGTGCCAGCTTATCTTTTTCTAACTGATTTAAAATTGGTTGAAGTCCTCAGCTGTTCCCTACACGAATAAGATTTAATTTAGGAATGCTATATTGCTCCAGTAAATTATATAAATGTAGCTAAAAGGCAAATATTCATCTGTATCCATTGCATGTAATCACAGATTTAAATAAAGCCAAAAATATCATATAGACGGGCTCGTGTATACACGGTGTGACACTTACCCGTGAATTAAACACCTTCTTCACCTTCTTCACTGCTCGAGATTTTAACAAGTGATTACCGAGGAATTCTGAACTGCTCAAGTGCATGTGTGTAAGTGTGTGATCATGCATCTCCACACTCAACCCCATCACCACAGAAGTTCACTGCTTCTGTGTTTGTTCGGGTTCATCTTTAAACCTTACCCTCCTCCTCTCCTGACATCTCTGAATCAGTGGAAGGAAAGACATTATTTTGATGATGAGGATGAAGGTGATGAAGCTGACAGCGATGATGAAAAGGATGAGAAAGATGAGGATGAGGATGATCTACAGACAGTCTGCGTGACACAGAGACTAACCAACACTGAACGCCGGTTTCTTACCCTTGTTATCTGTAAATGAGAGAAAAAAAATTATATTAGAAGCATTTCTTTAAATATTTGTTTCCAGTGCATGTTCTGCTTAGAGTGGGTGGCCACTGTATGCATTACTCAAAAAATAAATTGGATATCTGGAGCACAGCTAGTGGGCCCAGTTTAGATGTCATGAAGGCTCTTACCAGCAGGGGCTGCTGCATCCTTAACACCCTCGGCTGCTGCAATTAAACAACAATTATGTAAATTAATTTGCACGTCCTCATTATTTCATATCATACAACACTAGGAGCACAGCGTTTGGATAGTCTTTCAGAGCTGAGACTCGGTAAAATGTTTAAAGAGCCACATCCTGTAATCTGAATCCTCACGAGACAATAACTAATATAACCGAGGGCTGCTTGTTTATCGCTATATTTATCTAAAATGCAAAACATCATTCTGTTTCTTACATTCAGCTGTACACCGTCAACACAGATGCTTTCAGATAGGTTTTGGGAACCACTCTGCAGGGACACACTCTTTTTTTTTACTAGCAGTGATCATACACCTTCATAAATACACCACACTGCACATGAAATACACTTTAAAATAAACAGTTTCATTTTAACAACATAAACACACATTCACATGTACCCGCACAGGGAAACGGCAACCCTGCTTTGTGAACCTCTTCTTGGTTTCTGTAGGGTTTGCCGCTGGCAAAAGACAGAATATTGGATTTCAGCGAGGGAATATTGCCTGATTCAAATGAGCCACAGTTTACAGAAACAGTGAGCTTGAGATAAATATAAGCAATTTTGTCAGCGATCATGAGGAATAATTGGGCTTAAAAAAAGTCTGAAAGGGGCAGCCGCAAGACAAAAATGCTTTTGATAGGATAAGTACATCAAAGTTCCAGGATCGCAGATCTAGGTTACTTTAGAAGCTCTAGGGTGTTTAATGAGATGGCAGATTAGGTATGAATTTCTGTCTGCCAGACAAACTAAAGCACACAGTAGCACAGTAATAATTCAGCTCTGGCAGCATTCGCATCTTAACCATCCATTTAAATAATTCTGCAGGTCTGCGCCCTCATTAGGGCCCCTGTTTAAATGTTAAGAAGGTTTCACTGTGGCAGGGAGGTACAGTTGAGACGGCAAAGTTTATTAAAGGGCTGAGCCACAGAAATGAATAAGGACATCATCTTGACAGCTATCATCTCTCCGAACGACCAACGAGAAGCCACAACTGGAACGGCAGAGCGTCCCATGAGCCTACTTAACAGTGGGTCTAAGATATCAAGGCTCAGCCTTGGCACTCTGGTTGTGATCAAGGCTGGCATACCATGTGTGGCAAACTGAAGGGGAGGCAACACTTCTATTTTGGATAAGGTTTGTTTTTCATGTAGCAATCTATTAATGCCTCTCTCAGCACTTCAATCCTTGAGAGGATCTGTGGCACAGCAGGCAGTTAAAACTTTCTTTAGGCTCCTGCTGAACCATCTTTCCCACCTCTCTCCCCCTCGAAATCAGAGGGAAAGTCGGTCACTGAATTTTGCTTTATTAAGTGCTCGTCTGGTCCTCTGTTTTTCAGGGATGTTACCTTGATGTCAGTGTGTTTGCTGGCAGGATTTAATCTTTGACTCAACATGATGTAACCGAAGACGGGAGGAGGTTTTGTTTTTGAGAAACAATTCTCACCCTGAGAGACAACTGGGGCGTTAAATAAATGTCACAAAATCACCATGGAAACAGCCCCGTGCTGATTTCAGATATGTGTGATTAATAATATAACCGTTTTGCCAAAGACGGCTGGAACTCAGAAAGTGTGCGCTATGCACAGGAGTCCCGCTGGTGTCTCACTTTACTGAAGGAAATATCACAGCCTCTCAGAGGAAAATTTCATATGAAAGACTGTTCATAAATGGTTTTAAACCCCACAGAATAACATGAAAGTAAAGTGAGAGAAATTTCCCTGTTAAATTATAGTGAAATACCAGCAGCTGATTTGCCAGCAGTAAACTGTTATTTTACAATCGGACTACTGTAATCTACAATAACATTCTTTATTGTCAAGGAATCTGCATTGAATATAATCTTTACACTGTTCAGCTGTTCTTTTACTGTTTCCATTATCACCTCAGTAAACAATTTATTACACTGTTTACTCGATTAGGACACGTTACCATCTATGCATATTCGTTGTAGCTCCATCATAACTTGCACAGCAGTTGTGCAACTATTGCCATCAGAGAATTTTAAAAGAAATAATCAATAAAGGGGAACTCTCAGTCGCCAACTTCCTGTTTCATAGGCAGCGTTAACAAGAATGAACTGGACCCCAAATTTGCAACAGAAAATGAAGCATGGTGAAGCATTTTTATGATTATTTTATTGTCTTTTTGATAGAAAGGACTGAGCAATGATGTAGCTCCATTTTGATATGTTTTACAGGCAGGGTTTTGATTGTAGCAAAGCGCGAGGCAGGCGTTACTGAAGCAATCATAACCCAACAGTCTATAGAAAATGCAAAACTAAATGAATAGACAGCAAATTTTTATAGCAGTTTATTGCAAGGTACAAAAAACAGAACCTGCTCAAAGATCATGTCTGGGGTCTCAAATGTGCAACTACCTCTTACTAAGCCTTTCAAAAAAGAATTTCTACAGTTCTCCCACAGTTTTCTACAATAGTGTCATGGTTAACACTTCCTTCTCACAGTAAGAATGTCCTGGGTTTGACTCCACAGGCCAGCTGGTGCCTTTCTGTGTGGTGTTTGCACATTTTCATCGTGTTCCCTGTGGGTACTTTGCCTTTCTCCAGCAGTCCAATGGCATGCGTGTTAGATGAATTGATGTTTCCAAACTAGCAGTAGGTGTAAGTGTAAGCATTCATGGTGTGTCCAGGTTGTACCCTGCCTCTCCAGCCCCCATGCAACCCTGAGTTGGATGAATAGAATTGTAATAAAAAACTATATTGTACACCTGTAATTGCACATTAATAAAACTCAGGAAGGAAAGCCGAGTGTGAGTACATTTTCCTCACATTGTTTGATGGTGAAAGAGCGTTTCCTGACTAAAAGCAGTTCTATAGCTTTCTATTTTTTCTGTACAGCTTTCTTAGATGTAAAAGTTTCAGCTGTCATTGTATGAAATCTCAGTCGGATCTTCATTCAGTGTCAGCGGAGCAGCAGCACAGCAATATGAGAGTGAATGAGAGTTTTGGTTCACTGGTGTCAAGATATGAGAGAAAGATATTGACGCTCAGAGACTCTGGTTTGACTGTCTTGAAATGTTATATGTGGTGTGACATCTTAGAACTGTCACTGCGGTTAAAGCTAAATCTGCAGTTGCAGGCATTAATGGGAGGCGTCCTAAACAACAGATGAATAAAACAAACATTTTGGTCACGTGATAAACTGGAGACACATTAGAGAGGAGATTAGACTTGCTAATTTGCATCCCAACTGACAACCTTTTCTTCCCCCCTTACATCATAACTTGAAAATACGATGACAAAACAGCACAGGCTTTTTAAAACAAACGTACGGTATAAGATCTCTTTACCCTGTAGCTGCGTGCTGTCTCACCGCAAACAAGCAAGACAGTGACACACTCAGTCTCTGCGCAGTTTCCTCCACTGCACCCAGCACCGTTCATTGTGCAGTAAATTAGGTTTCACAAAAGAATTTTTAGCCTTCAAGGTCACTGCCACCTTCTCTCTGCATGATTACGCAGGGATTTTATACATTATCAGGATCACCCTTTCACATCTAATTTATAAGCTTTTCACTGCTCTGGATTGGTTATTTTTTTCCCATTTAGGTAGTTTGCATCATGAGGGTAGTATCAGCAAGCGCTTTAGATTTTTTCTGTGTATCCCAGGTGAAACATTTTATGCAGATGATGATAAAGGGGTGAAAAAATGCAAATTATTACCCAGCATCCAAAATGCAGCACGGAGAAAATATTTAAAGATGTACAAGGGACGTTTTACACTGGCAGCTGCAAGTGGCAATAAACGTGAAAAAACAGACAGCACATGAAGTGTAAAAGACACACAGATTGCTTCTGTTTCCAAGAAGTGAAATGTCAAACAGCGGCGAGACAATCTTTCTCTCAACACAATACTCCTTCTCTGCTGTTTATGAGGCCGGCCGCATTTGTGCTCATTTGTTAATATGTTGAAAATGAGAAGCTTTGAGTGCTAAGAGGCCAGTAGGATATCTTTCTTGTCGCGCTACCAGACGGGTCTCCCACTCGACAAGCCGATCTATTCATTCAGAGAGCCAAGTAATTCGCGTGCGTACCTCGGCAATCCTTTGGATAAGTAAGTGAATTATTTTTGGCACACCCCCTGAGGCATAAAATTCTCACACTGATGCCAAAGAGCTGATACTGAGCAGGTTTGCAATGTACACCATCTTACTTCAGTGTGTTGGAAAACCAAGATAGAGCATTAGCTAACATTAAATCACCTTAGAGCTTTTTTTTTCTTGTCTTGTATCTTCTTTTCTTTTCTGCCATAAGTCAAAATAAAAGACAAAATACTTTTTTATATAATGATTAAAAAGTGGGAAATTCAGCAGATTCTTTCATGGTTATCTGACATTTCTTGACATGTTTCAAGGAGTGAAAGATAACTAAATCCATTTACATACACAGCATAATAAAATGCAACCCTGAGCAGGTAAATATTATCTCTCCAGTAGATTTTTATGAAAGTTAACTAATTTTCACTTTGCTGGGTTTTTATATATGAAACATTATAACATACTGTGGAAATGATTTGATGCCCCGAGTCAAGTGAATTTATTTATGAGCAGCTTTAAAAGAAAAACAGATGACCAAAGTGCTGTACAGCTTAAAAAATAAGAAAAAATTATATTAAAACAATACAAATAAAAACAAATATTAGAACTTAGTCTGGCTTTGAATGTCAGAAGCTAAAAATAGAATGTAAAAATACCTTTTAAAATAACTCTCAAGCAAATAAAACATTTCCAGTCTGGAAGAGATGATGCTCACTTTCTAGAAAACTACCCAGCATCCATTTTCTGTTTTTATTTCATTTTATTTTTGTTTTTTGGGGGATTTTTTCTGATGCCAAGCTCAAAAAGAAATCAGGCCTGCTGACGATAGGGAATAGCGAACACGACATCCAAAATCAAGCTGGGAAACACATGAAAGCTCTGGTGTTTAAGGCTTTGCTGTAATGACCTTTCAGATGACATATTATTAGGCCTTCAGATTAAGCTACCCATAACTGTGTAACTCAGTTGAAATTGGCACCACATTTACCAGCTGCAACATTATTTGATTACCCGTTAAAGCTGAGCCAGGCAACATATTTTTGGCATCACTGGACACAAATATCTATAATAACCTCTGAGTATGTTTTTTTTTTTTCAGGCCTTAGAAAATCTAGCCCACAATGGAGAACTCTGGCCATTGGCAAGACCTTTCAGACCATATCAGTTGAGTAAAGGGAGTAAATAGTGGTGTGATAGGCTGGAAGAGCAGAATTCAGCAGGAGGAACATTCTCTAGATTTCTGTAGCATTATTGCAAATTCAAGTGATATAACATGGCTCATTCAGATCCAGGACATTCAAGGCATATCAGTGATAATCTAGATGTTTTTCATTAGGTTCAAGAGGTCCAAGAGGTAGATCCTATGACACACCTACAATCTGTCCCTGAAACTAAATTTTATGTGAAATGTACTCTTAAAAAAAGCTTTACTTTCCCACAAAACACTCATATTTGAAATGTGCAGAAAGAGGAAATCTACGGCATCTCAGTTAGTCAAGGTTAGTGACGTAGTTCTCTTTTGTAGCTCCACTTTGTGATCAAAGCTGATAAGATGGGTATATTTTATTTAAAAAAAAATCTTGCCTAGTGCAGCTTTTAAAGAACGATTTTATCCTTTTCTAATTATCCATAAGTGACCCGTTTCTCCTTCAGCCCACGCCTGTAGCACTTCCTCTACTGCAGGTCTCTCTGTCCAGCTCTGAGAAAGCTGTGAGCAAGCCGCAAAGTCACAACCAGGATCACTGTAACCCTTGAACCCTCCCTGCTAATGCTGAAGGTAATGCACAGCTGATGAAGGCTCTGTCTGCGAGGATCCATCTGCGCTCTCATTACCATCCACGCTTCATCGACAGTCCTCTCTGGCCTAGATAATTTCACTCAACAGCCGTCTGCTTCCCTGTCTTCCAGGTATCTGTTAAATGGATAATGTCTCTTGCGGTCTCCATTCCATCTTACTTTTCACTTAATGCAAATCGTCACTCTCAGCACTTTTCGGTCCCACCAATTCTTTGTCCTACTTTAATCTGATTCCACTCTCCTCTGAAGTAAATGGCTGAGCAGAGAGGCAGAAACTAGAACTGGGAGAGAGAAGAACAATGAGCCAGACCAACTGGGGTCAAGCAGCTCAAGGATTGGGTTCTTCGGTGGAGGAGATGAGATATAGGCTACATGGTTTATATTTAACAAATACCATGTGAGATGCGTGTTGAAAGAGGATTTACTCAGTTTTCGCTGACCCTGCCACTGCCAATACGTTCTTTAAATACACTCATCGCTTGATGCACAGTGCATCCATAATTATAGACCAAAAGCTTATCACTTATATCATTTTAACGTCTCGAGGACTTTAGCACCTCATGACTGTGGCTAAAAACTGATTAAGTCATAAAACTGAAGTCAAGACATAGGGGGGATTTTTAAGCTAAGTGCCTGGGTAGGGGATTTTCTATCTGACCACAGATACTAAAAGACGTATGCATACCTGAGTTTTCCGTGTGCTTAGAATATAATCTTTCACCACATCGTGCGTAATAATCCATATAAGTTATGCTTTAGATATTTTACTCATCTTCGTGCACTTTAGAGCAGTTTAATGTTCTAATTTGGTTTTTGAACCAGTTATAAATTAGATTTAGCTGTTGTACATTTTCTTCAACCAGCCTGCAAATATTGCTGTTTGGTAAGATCAATGTGTCCTTTGGCACAGCTGCCTTCATGTCCTGACATATTAACACTGAAAAAAAAACGTTTTTGCCTCACATTTGAGCACAACTGGTTGAGCGTCATTCTTCAGCTTTCACAGCTAATGTGATGAAGGGGAGCGTTTTAATCCAAACCACGATATTTTCCTAAACCTATTCAAGTCGGTACTGGTGCTTAACTCTTAGCCAAAAGTAAAAAGCATGTGAAAAAGAAGAAACGGAGTGAGAGAAAACAAACCAAATTAAGGTGCAACACACAAACTAAAGGTAACTTGTGACTTACTCCATCGCCACCCCTCCAGCCTCCTTCCTCAGGCTCTGTAGTTCTTCAAAAATCTTTCTTTTGTCACGCAGTGTTGCTGTGGCCAATGCCTAAGACATCAATGCCAAAGGACATTGTGCGTATGTGTCTGTGATGGCTGCAAAATCTAACATCAGCATTTTTACATCCTGAAAACAAGTTCCCTAAACCAGAGGTAATAACATTTTTTTGCCAGCAAATAAAAGCCCAGCATCACTTTGTTAGCTCTACTTTTTTTTACACACTGGTACAAGTCCCTGAAAGAACAATGAGATTGATCCAAATCAGCACCATTTGGGCTGGCAAACCAAATCTATGCTCTAATGACCCGATTCAAGAAGAATTAGTCAATGCCCATTTGTGTATCCAATTGGCTTTCCCATGGCTGCTGTATACTTGCAAGCAGCTCTGGAGTTCACCTCTAGCTCATCTCTTTTTGTCATGTTGTATCTAACTTTGTCATATTTGTGGTCTTTGATGCCTGCTCTGTTCTGTATGGGGATCTAGCTGCTGCTTTCCCTGTCTCGACCTTTCCATTTAAGGCCAGAGAAGTTCCCCCAGAGCAGAGACACGCCATCAAATATAAATTGCTACAAGGAAATATCAATCTTATTTTGACTACAGTGATTCTATTCAGCCACGGAGGTGTGTGTTTTTGATCCTACACGAAGTAAAACCAAGATGAAATAATTACAAAAATAATAAATCTGCCACTTCTTTTACCCAATGAGGTGAGGCCCTTGCACGTGCCTCAGAAAAGCATTTATACAGAATAAAGCTACTGCAAGCTAGAGCTTCTTTTTTTGTTTAATCAATCCTATTGACACTGACCTCAAGACAAGACTTTGTCATGGTCGAGTTCAAACTTTAGGTATTGATCTGCTCGGCACTAAAGAAAACACTCGGCTTAGTGCTTGTGTTCTCTGAAGCGCAAGTGAAACACGCAGCACTGGAGACAGTTTAAAAAACATTTATATTCCAGAGATCACTTATATTACTATTTCCCCTGTAATGTTATAATCATTACAAATCATACGCATTAGAAAATACAATAAGAACCAGCAACTTATAAGTTTTCTGGGCCGTATCGCAATTAGCCTTAAAAAATATTAGTTTCTCTTCATAAATCTGAAAACAATAAGTAGATTAATTCTGCGCTGATCCTCGACAGTCTCTCTCGCTCTTGCGCGCTCTCTCTCCCTCGCTCCGTCCGCCTCTCGCGCTCTCTCCTCCCGTTTTGCTTTTGAAGGGTAACCTCTGTGGAATGTGCTTCGTTAATCTCTCTTGACATTTCCCTGCCTTCCTTTGCTGCGTGCGCCTCCTGCTTATTCAGGCAGTTAAGCCAAAGGAGTCAGGCCAAGACAAACATTTGAATCTTGAAATCTTTCTCATCACTGAACAAAGCCAAAAAGGGCATAGATTCCTCATAAGAATGTGTGTTTTGATGCTAGATACTGAACAGCTGTCTCCTTTAAACTCAGTGACTGACATATCCGATGCTGCTGCAGCTCAAAAAAGGCACCCATTACACGGTTTTGTTTCTGCTGAAGCTTCATGTTGGAGTACCGCTGAATACATTAAGCGTGTCTATAACCGTAAGCTATTGCACCAGCAGACATGTTAACCAGAAACTGGGGCTAGTGTGGCCTCCTCTCCAGCTGAGTATAATGCCAATTGGTGGTAACACAGTCCTGCTTCTCATACTTTGTTAATGCATCCTGGCACTATTCTGCACAGCATCCCTGTCATAGCCCTGCAGTCTGGATGAGTGTGTCAGGTGAAACTATAAGCTCATGTTGCTGTGTGTGTTCGTTTGCATTTATGTAACAGATCCGACGAGTACTTTTTTACTTTTTGGAGTCAGACTTGCTCCAGAGGCAAAATAGCACGAAGACCAGGACTTAAAAACAGGATCTTTCTCCTGTTACACATTTTTAGTACTTGTGTCATTCATGAGATATAATATTTCTTTAAGATGCCAAAAGTTCATTTGTCAGCAGATGGTGATTCAAAAAATCAGACCGAAGAGAAAACCCCAAAGAGTGCAGATCTTAATCATGCAAAAAAATAACATCTGTGCCTCCTAACGGGCTGCACAACATCAAACTGTCTCATATGTGTGTCTGTGCTTATATTGAATAAAATAATTCTATCTAAGATAACTTATTGATTAGGATTACTTCCCACAAAGACACAGAATCAACAGCTTAAGGTAAACAGAGGAAAAGGTGTGATGGGACTTTGGTACATGTCCACAAGGGAACTTTTGAATGATACAGGTCAGTCCACTTACTAGCATTGTGTGCTTAATGGGCATGCCACTACACAGTACTGTGACGGACTTTTGACAATTGCTCTGCTACTCTGACTGTGCAAACTCTCAGCTGGACAAATGCCTCTCATATAACCTGTCTGATGTCAGATTTTATCTACAAACCAATGATTGCTTTTCTGAAAATATGGATTACATTCATATCACACTGAAACAACAACATTAAAACATTTGTTTTGGTATTTCCAGTCATATCAAGACAATCTGGAAACCCCTAATTTGAACAGCATAGACTTCAAATGTATGTAAATAAAGACCGAGCAACTCAGTGCATCTCAAATACAGTCAAGTGAAAAAAGGACATTTTTTTCAGGACTTTATGCTTTCTTGTAAAAAACAAAACAAACTAATTACGCCTTTACTGCTTCCACACGATTAAGCAAGTAAGTAGGAGTAAGCAGCAGCCAGGTGCTGCTAGTCAGAGACAGATGATCAACAGATTAGAAGCTAGTGTGAGCACCTCCAGAAGGAGACGTTTTGGTGTTTTGTTGGTCTGGAGACACATGAAGTGCGTGTTAATACGCTACCACAATCATCCTAGGAGTGAATGTCCCATCAAACTGACCCCAAAATAAGACCATTCAAGCGTCAGAGAAACTTCAATAAGCCTAAGAGCTACACCTGAGACATTACAGGTCTGAACAAGTATGGGTCATTTAAAAGGGGAGCCAATAGAAATGTCCTCTCCCCCAAAAAGAAAGAAAAAGAAAAAGACAATAATAGCACAGCTTAAGTTTGCAAAGTTGCATCTGAACACACCAGAATACTTCTGGAAAAATCTGCTTTGGACAGATGAGAGCAAAGTTTAGATGTACAGCCCCAACACAGCATATCAGTGCAAACACTTCATACCAACTGTCAAGCACAGTGGTGGGAGGCTTGTTTTGCAGCCACAGGACCTGGGCACCTTGCAGTCATTCGTCAAACACAAAGTCATTAAGGTGGGGGAACGTTAAGAGAGCTGTGCATAAATGAAAGCCTGCAAACTTCTGTGAACTAAAGCAATGTTTTAAAGAAGAATAGGCCAAAATTCCTCCACATGAAAGACCGATAAAGTCATACCGAAAATGCTTCTTTCAAGTTATTGATGCTAAAGTTGGTTTTACAAGCTACTGAATCAAGGGGTGTACTGAATCAATGTAACGCCAGTGGGCTACGTTTCCTTAAAGAGAGATGTGAGTATGTGGGGTTTGACTTGGCAATGGATGGAAAAAGAGAAGTGCAGGACCCCTCATTTCATAACACTTTACATTTCTTTATAAGTTGACCTCAAAAAGTGGAATTTAGCCATACATTTTTAACAGTTTTAATAAATAAATGTGATTCAGGAAGTAATTAAATCATGAACCTCGGAGCAGAGACTGTTCTTTTTGAATTAGTCAGATTTAACTCAACCAGTCAGGCTGCTTCTGCTCTGGGAGCAGCTCTGCTTCTTACTGAGTGATGTTTTCAGTAACTGAAAGTCCAATCCTCTCCAATTCTTACGCATTTTTCGAACGCTATTCAACAGGGAATCCCTCAATGCCTGTAAAGCACCTTAATCCCAATATAAAAGCAACTCACTCTTTTATTAATATATGCAGTAATCACATGTGGCCAAGCTGCTGCTGTTGCTACACTTTCCTTAAATCGCATGACGGTGTGACCGAAAGTATTTTTGTATTTTTTGTATTTTCCACAATATTCAGATACACACATATATATATATATATATATATATAAATGCAGTGTATTAGCAGGGGAGAAATAAAAAGAAGATTAATATTAAAGCAGTCTATTTATAAACAGACTCTGTGTATGAGTATCAATGGTATTATTGGCACTTGGCTGGCATCCACACTGGGAGCAGAGCATGACTGATGTAGTTTCACCATTTTATGATGAGGATGGAGAGCGAAGCTGTCAACAGAATCTGGGTACGCTTAAGCCTCTGCCCTCCCGATCACTCAATCATTTGCCAAGTTAATTTGACAGTCTTGATGATCTTTACAGCTGCATCACGTACTGAATAGACTGTCTCTCCATGTAGGAGGAGAAGGTAAATGGATAAATCTCGAGTAGCAATTAAATAGTTGCTTGACATGCAGGTAGTAATGGATGGTGTAAAACATCAAAGAGCAGATGTTCCCGTAATTCGAGTGATTGTCAGAATCAAAAATAATAACTGCACATCACAGAGCAGCTTTCCATGAAATCAATTTGTGACACAGTTTTAAAATAAAAAACATGCAGTTATGAAGATTTTATTGATCTTTTTCTTCTTTTTTTCTGAACTGTTGATCAAAATAACTGCAAATATAAGAAAAAATATTACTTTGAAACTCAAAAAATCTGTATTGATCAAATGTCCACTCATCTGTAAAATGAAAGCCTCGGGAAGGGAGTTAATCTGCCTGGTAAATATGAACTCGCAGTTTTAACTGCACTGATACAACCAGGAAATAAACAGGAGTGGTCTTTGCAAATCTGGATGACCTACTTTTTGTTTTCGGCTGCTTAGTTTTAGCTTGTTGGAGGAAAAAAAAACTATATTTAATATTTTAAGGGATTTTTTTTTTCATATGAACCTTTAAAAGATGTGAAAGGTGCTTTGAAGAAGATTTAGAAGAAAATGGTTGAACGTATGCTCCTCCAGACTGTGTCTAGGTTTGAACCATTTTAATCATTATTGCCCTCTTTTTTTAAAAAGGTCACAGTTTACATAAAATCTACAATCTGAACAAAGCTTGGTTGAGCAATCTGAAAATATATGCAATAATCTCTGCATTAACTTTAACATTTGCTGCTACTAGCCTCTCAAATGTTCTTCTTCAGTAAACTGAGTGCAAGTGGGACAAAACAAGCAATTTGAAGGCGTCACCTTAGACAGCTAATCAATGGATCGAGGAAAGCGGTGGTATTAGTTGTAGCCTTACACTGTGTACAACAGCAAACCTTCCTCAATCTGTGCTTTGATGAGAGATTTGGTCCCGAGATTGTTGTGCTGTCATCCCTTTAGAGAACCTGTGTGTGATTTATGTGTTGATTTATTACAGCAGAAAGGATGAAATGATATACTTTCTTCCCATTCTTTTCAGTATTTCATCTTGATCTCAAAAGCAAGCTCTGTGCTCTATAGAGACTTTACTATAAAGAAAAAGGTCACTAATAATGTTCCTCCCACTGAGAGAAGTTGATAAAGCTCAGACGGTGCTGACATTACCGTGTTATTCCGTTTGTACGCGTTCTGCAACGATCCTGCATTAAGCCTGTCGTGGCCAAGGACCGAGGGATTAGACGCACAAGCTTGTGGAGGGAACACAAGAGACTGGATGGTTGTATATAATACTGACTTTTAATGATGATGATAAGAATTATGGCTTGTTTGAATTGGACCAGTCATGTCTCTTTCCCCCTGCTTCCTCTTCGCTCCTTGCCACACAAAAGGATGAAGATTTATGGAAGAACAAGAGCGCAGAAAGGGAAGGATTTGGTAATCGGTTTGAAAAATGGGTGTGAAACTGAAGATTAGATTTTATAGCAGTGCTGTAAACTTTCCTGACAATTTCAATGAATTGACATTGTGTGAACAAAGCGCTCTCAACATAAGAAAACAATTACTAAATGCAATTCTAATTTAGACATGAGGAATCTGTAAACAAAGGCAGCTTTAAATACCATATTAAGCTGTCATCCACTTCAGCTTTCCATTTATTTCCTTTTGTCTTGCAGCTCAAATCAACACCAGCCTGTGCTCCAAATAGGCTAAGGCCTCTCTCTGATCAAAGAGGAAGCTTTTAGAAAAAGGGATACATTTCTGGGTGTGTATCCACTGCGCATCACACTGCTTGGGCTGCGCTCTGAGAGGCTTTGTTAATGATATTTCAGGGGATCAGTTAACTTTTCACACTCTTTTTGTAGGACCTCGTGGCCCAGTTGCTTGACTCTGCATCTGTCTGTAATCCATCAAGCAGCAGGCGCATACCTGCGGGAACTTGATGATAGCCTTGGTATGAAGTAATGCTACACTCGACCCGTTGTGAGACGCGTGGTTCGGGGAGTTGAAGAGCGGAGATGTGACATAATAGACATGGGAATACAGGAAGTTTAACCTTCTGCTAAACAACTGTGAAAAAAAGAAGACAGGCTCTGGCACCAGTTTTACACACAGATACATGATTGGTCCAGCTGTAACTATCACTAAGACAGATCCTTGTTTAGATCAAAAGAATTCAGTTGCACATCTTAATTCATCCTTTAGAGAAAGCAGTTTTATTCTTGGACTGTGCTGGAGTAGCATGATTCAGAGTTCAAATTGATCCTTATTTATCTTATACCTGGCCTTGGTGTAGCCTCTCACTTCATCCACCTGTGTGAAAAAAGCCATTTTATTTCCTTTATCCTGCTCTTTAAGCCACCTTTTTTCTGAGTGGATACTACTTGTTAATGTAAGATTTGAACAGCTGGTAGTTTGGGCTTCTGTCCTCACAGCCAGAGCCATGTGACCATAATAAGGACATTCCCTCTCTCTGAAATCAGATAAAAATTTCTTAACTTTAAAACAAAATAAAAACTGAAAAATAATTTAATGGTTCAAAAAAGTGACATAGTCTCAATGGAGAACAGGCCTGCAGCAGTGCCGTGGCTCGATACTCAAATAAAAAGAAAAAAATGAAACAAACTAAAATTTATTAATGATTTTGGAGGTTTTTTGTCATCTATTTACGCTCTTTAGTCACAGAAACAAACAGGTTTTAGGCTGGTCCCATGAGATATACTAAAAATAAAGAATTGACCCTAAAAAAAACACAGCCAGCCCACTCTCCGGATAACTAAGCAGCAACCTCCCAGCTGATAAATGAAGCCAGAAGTTGCAGAAACTGTGGCTCCATGACCACTTGATGCTGGCCTCAAAAGTCAGTCTGTCTCACCTGATTTCTGTATGCATAACTTCACAGCAGAAATAAACATTTTTTACAGGTTGGTACAAAAACATCTTGATCTCTAATTCAGAGGCAAATTTCCATCTAAATCTTTAGTTTAAAATGTATTAAGTTATTGTGGCATGGCTGTTTTGACTGGAACAGGTTGATGCTGGCATCGATGTCTTTAGCCACTAGCTTTCTGCTACTTTTCACCTGTTTTATTCAATTCATTATTTGACAAAAACTTGGCTTGATGTGCAGGTTTTCATTAGTGGCATTCTAATGCTCAACTTATCAAGTATCTATGTCTTTGCAAAGCACTCACTGAAACACTAGCAAGAATTAAATGCGAAAATAGAGTTTACTCTCTCTTTTTAGCTACTGCTGGCTCCAAAAGACCAGGATGGCAAAGACCATTCTTCAAAACAAAAGTCCTCAAACTGACAGTTGGTCTTCTTAGCTGTTATATCCAGTCTATGAGACTAAAAAAGCTGGCATCAGCAGACGATTTACACGCACTCATAAGTAGTCGTTGAAAATTCACAGTAGTGATAGCTGTTTTCATTTGTCTGAGCAGCATCATACTGTCTAACAGACAAGTCTGCAGAAGTTCTGCTAAAACAACTGGAGTAGGAGCCGAGCAGTTCGATGTGCTCACTCAAAAAAATTATGGTTACTCCTGCTTAAGATATTCAAGAACTTGATGCAGTGGATGAATGCAGATATCAGTCTACGTCTGGCCTTCATCTGAATCTAAGCCAGATTCAAAGTCTTTTTTGTTAAGTTGAACCGCGCTCCTTTGTATGCTAACAGGGGAGGGAGTGTTTGGGTAGAGATGGCGGCCTCTGGCAGCGTTACTGGTAATTAAAAATTGTGTTGTTATGTCTACGCGTGCTCAGCAGTGGAGCAGCGCCAGCGAACTGTCACCCTGCACCCTGCAACTATTACCATCAACTCTGGTGCGCAAGGTCTAATTATTCTGTGACTGGCTCATTCCAAAGCGCCCACTGGTTCATGAGACATAACAATCCATGATTAACATGAAAACTATGATCCTACTGGGCTCCTTCCACGTGTCTTATATGGGTCAGCTAAGGTCCATCCAAGTGTGTTTCCCCTCCCTCTCTAGAGGCGCCTTTCCTTTTGTGGATCTACAAGACCACGGCCATCTCTTTTACACTTGAGAACTATTCTTGTGGCTGTTTATTGGGATGCGTGCTTCTTCCCGATCACCAAGTCTTCTGAAGCCCCAACAGCCTTAACACTGGATGAGTCACATGAGCTGTAACCAGCTGATCGACAGGGGCAGAGGGGCTCCAAAGCTGAGGATGTGTGAGGAAGTTCATGAGCGGGGCAATAATTTGGGATGGGTGGAAACACAAGAACAAGAGGAGACTGGGTGACGGCTGTAATGTGGTGTTAGGAACATAATATGTGTGATGTCAGGACGCTGGCCTGGAGACACATTGGATGCAGGGATGGAATTACTGCTTGATGGGAGAATAAAAAGGGAAAGGGTATAAGGTACACTAAAGGGGACAGATTTCAGTGCATCAAATGCATTTTATGATGCATCAACGCTGACGTCCATTTCTAAATACGGACGTTTGCAGACGCGTGTCTCTTTCAGCAAAACGCCTTTTTTGGTCTGATCCACATGACTTTGAAAGAGCTCAATGAGTAAAACAGATATCGGAATTATATATCTGAGAAAATGGGAGTTCTGACTTTTACATAACAGCAGTGATATGGTGAACTTCATGCAGATTGGCGAATGGGGAGATTGATGCCAGAAGAGGAGACAGTGTAATAGAATGAGGGAGGCAATCAGGGTCAGATAGATAAGGTGTCTGAGGTGCAGAGATACGACGGCAAGGTAGTTACACCTGACTTGACAGAGGTCCCTCTAACAAATCATTCCCCTCATCTCTCCGCTTTTATCTGTTACCTCTTTCTTCCCTCGTGCCCTCCTTCACTCCTTCCCTCATGCATGCTCTCCTTTCTCCCGCTTAGAGCTGCAAGATGATTTACAGTTTGAGGTTGTTGCTGACAAAGGCAGCGGAGCATATTTCAGACCCAGTGACTGATAGAAACATTACAGCATACACTACATCACAGTGCTGTGGTGATGTTTCAGCACTGAGTTTACCAAATGTTATGCCACATGCATGGGAAGATTATCCTGCTCTGCTGGAACCACATACTTCCAGTTTATGGTGCAATGAAAGGGCTTATTATCAGTAATAAAAGAAGGCATTTACTGCCATTTACAGCCTCTGTTTTTCTTTTAATTAAATAACTTCAGTGTATATAAAATGTATGGAGTTTTGCATAATTATATGACACTGGATTTAGTGTAAAAACAAAGCGTATGCACTCTGTCTCTGTAATAAAACATAGTCACTTAAGATAATTGCATATGACGTGCATTTTCATCAATTATAACTATGAAATTCACATCAGACGTCACTATAAGTTTGCCAACTTTTACCATCTTGCTTTTTTCAGCTAAATTAAACGTCATGTATACAAAACACTTTTCCTATAAGAAAATACAAGTTCAAGCAGCTAAAGAGAATATATTTTTCTTTATCCATAACTTTGGATTGTTTTATTTTTGATTACCAACATTTAGGCAAAAAAAAACCTAAGTGCATTTAACTCTGAAAGTATTTTAAATATTTGTTAATGTAATGCTTTATTTATTAAAACAGCTTGTTTAGCTTTCATTGAACTCAGTTGCAGTTTCGCACTATACCTCAGAACAGTTGTTTGGGAAAGAGAAAGCAGCACAGTGATACCAAATGAAGGCATGCACCTATAAACCTAACACTCATGCCACAGATTATTAAACAGCTTTAATTTGCATGCCCACTAATAAATTGTAGTCTATATTAGGTCATTCATTACCAACGACATTATAAAACTCCTGATTTATTGTGATTGAAAAGATAATTTTATCAAGAATAAACACTAAGGGTTAAAATTAGTTAGAAGTGCCTTGATTTTTCTCCTCCCACACATCTGCACATTGCACAGAATCACTAGCTTCCACGTCTGTTTTTTTCTGTTCTAATCTCACAGGATGGACCAGCTTACCTGGGTTCTGGGGCTCAGGCATGACTGTGTCTGTTTACAGCGATTCCTCTGAAAGCGTCTTCGTCCCTGCTTGGCAGTGGCTCTGCCTGCATTTCCAACTCTTCCATCCCTTTTTATGACCTCCGCCACCCCCACCCATACCACCACTACCACCGCCTTATCCCCCTCATGCCCACCCAACACTTTTACTTTGTACCACTGCCATGCCCCCCCTTAACAAGCAGAACAAGGAAGGAGGAAGAGAGTGACAGAGATGTTGTCACTTGAAACCTTAGTGGTAGCTGCAGAGCCCTGAGGAGGCACTGAGACACCATGAGGGGTAAAAGTGGTTCAGAGCCATAAAGAATTCCAACCCATGGGAAAACCTGCCAGCTGATTAACTCATTAGGCCCTGTAGGCAGAACATTAATAAACTTACTGATGCTAATGAGCTCTGACTGACAATTTGACTGAGGGATGCCGCAGTGGTAAAACTCCACAGATGTTTTGTGTTATTAGAGGGGAGGATAATATGTTTTGCCACTTTAATGAGGGTTAGGAGGTTTAAAAAATGAAGAGTGAATCTTTTCCTTTTTTCCATGCCCTAAATCTATAATTAAGCATAGCTTAAGCTTGGGAAGGCCACAAAGTCAAGCTCAGCTGCAGTGCCAGCAGATCAGACGATCTCAGTCCCTAGCCACATCAGCTGATGGCTCAAAGAAAATGCCTCTACACTTATAGGGCAAATAGGGCATGCTTTTTAAGAAGTTTTAGCTCGCTGACAGTCGCTGCACATCTGCAACCTCCTTTGCAACCCGTAGGTCTTCACTTCCTCCCGTATCAGACTTAATCAGTGTCATATCTCTCAGTGATGCCTGCTCTTTTCTGTCTTCTTGCAGCTCTGCCTGCCTCCAGCTCTCCGTGTATGCACATGGAAGGGTTGTGGGAGAACTATGTCACCATGTATAAATCACTGCAAATGCAAGTATCAGCCTTGCTTTCACTAACGGTCTTGAAATTAAGGCTTCTGTGACTCTAATCTTTTTCACTAGCCAGCACTTGCCTCACTTTATTCCGTAGCACAACAGACTGATCATGTAGAATTAACTTGTTATATAATGCATGTTTACCACAAATATATGTTATGCTGTAGTGAATACCCATTTAGCATTGCTTAGCTACAAAATAAGGAGTATTTGGCAATTCTTTCTACTCCTAATGGGCTGTGTTGTTCCATTAACATAGGTTGTGTTGAAAAATTATTGTAAGAGGTGTTCCAGTATTTTTCTGTGTCATGAAAAGGGGTCTAAACTATATATCAATAACCCTGCGGAGGGTGTTGCTCTTCTGAAAAGCCTACCCTAAGGTTCTTCTCCCCCTCTTCCACCCAGTGATTTTTTCACTGTCCCCAGCTGACAAGAAAGGGAGAGGGGGAAGGAAATCAAAAATGAGAGCAAAACAGCGGCAGCCGTGCGTTCCTATAGGCAATGACAATCCCATTTGTTCTTTTGTAGGCATAGCTGTCAACTAGCTGTACTTTGTGAGAGAGGAAAGCTTCATGCAGGGATTTACGGAGCAAGGTCAGAGTAGAGAGAGGTCACGTTATGAGTTCCTGAACTATGTATGCTCACACTAGGATTTGTTCTTCACATGTGTGACATATGATGTAATCAATATATTTACCAAAAAAAGACAGGATTTAAATGACAGAAAAAGGACAGTAAGCTCTTACTGTAGACCAAATTACAAACATCAGTGTTAAATTATGCATTTAATAAGCCTTTCACTTTCCATTTCTTCATCCATATGCAGTTCTCTTTTTTCCTTTGGTTTCTGCGCTCATTTTTTTTGCTTTCGAAATTACTCAGGCAGCCCTAACCTTGCATAATAATACGTATTCTTTGAGACTTTAATTTTGGAGAGAGAACTTAAGCCAGAAAGAGAGGCAGAGATTGAAGAACAGCTATTTAAGGTAAGTGCAACTTAAGATTCATATGTTCAAGGAGAACAAAATACCCCAGAGGAAGATTATGGAGAGCTGTTTGAATAGGACATAAAAGGTCCTTGAGTCTGTTAGACTTACTGTATATCATAACTTTACATTACTTTACTTTAAAGCTGAATTATCTTCAATAAATCTTTTTTACGCATTCACAGGTCATCAGTTGCAATTTATAATGTGACTAAACTCTCTGAATGAGCTGAAATTATTCATATATTGTGGATTCAAAGTGGCTATAGAAGACTTACTATAGGTGTCCTAAATGATCCACTGATTCCCTGCAGAGGATGACACCAGAGTTATTTAACGCTTGCATTAGTTAAGCCTCACTGAAAAACACTTAATGCCAGCTGAAGCAGGTCCTCTCCATTCTCACAGCAGCTCTCCCAAGACAGCGTCATAGCACTATATAGAGGTTAAAGCTTTTAATGGATGTCATTTAGCAATAATTTAAAAACAAATCTGTTAAGTAAATATATTTTATTGTGTTTGAGAAACTACATTCAGGGTGATCTGAGAGTATTTTATGGAAAATGGCAGTAAAAAGACAGAAAATGGTCAGATGAGTATAGCTCACCAATAAACAAAGGAGTCTCTAAATGTCTCATCCTGGTGTGTCAAATACTGTCATTCTGTCAGATGCATGCAGTGTCCGCATAGGTTGAGTCAACAGCCACAACAAGTTTTCTTTTTAATATTGTAGGGTCTTTACCTTATGAAGCACCTTGATGCAACTGTTGTGATGAATTGGTGTTATATAAATAAAACTGAACTGAAAAACTGAACATGTGGTTGGATTTATAGTCTGGGCGACAGGTGCAGAGATTGCTCAGATGAAGATAAAAAAGCATAAAATTTGCCATCCACCACATCATACGAAACATTTTCAGAGGTGGAGCCAATGCAGTGTTAATTGCATAGTAATTGTCGCTAAGCAACTTATTTTCCTTACCAACTGGGAAATAGGAGGCCTACATACAAATTTTGCTAATCAATAGCACTGAAGTTTCTAGCAACCAAATAAATTCAGTGGCTCCACTACTTAAAATTAGTAATATGCTTTGGAAAATATTTGTGTTAAGGGTTTATCACTATGTTGGCAGTTCTGGCTCTATTTTGCACCCATCACAAAGACTACAGGAGGATATCCTGATATGAGCTAAAACACCTTCTTCCCAACAATAGTCCTACATATTTTAAATGTTATGTTTATTATGCAGACCTATGACACGTTTCCTTGATTTTTATTAGACAGAGGCAAACTTTGAAATAATAAGGTGTATGTACATGTACTTCCGGTGAGCCACAGGTTCAGGGTCACTACTCTAAATCTTCAGTTTCTAGTAGAGTTTTTCTTCTCTTGAATCTGTATAGTGCCAATAAGATTTATAGTATGTCATCTCAGGTACAGTGCTCTGTCTATGGGCACAAGAAGCACCACCCAACTGTTATTTTTAAGAGGTGGAACCAATTAGAAGAAAAAGCAGGATGATCTTAAAAGGAGCTAAAAAAAACTCCTTTCAGTAAATTAGTGAACCAAGGGTTTGTATCAAAGCCTAATATAAGATAAATAAGGATTATTCTGAACTGTAACTCAATCAAGTACAAAAATGTGGAGTTATTAATGAGCCCCCTTTAAGGGTGCACAGTGTGACGCCATAAGCATGTACTTTATAAGCATCCATAGCAGTGAGTGACAGCACATACACCAAAGGAAAACCTTATGCATAACTGTCAGATGCCAGTGGCTTTGACAAAACAGCAGTATTTGAAAAAACAAGCTAGTTATTTCACCTGTATATAACGCAGTTTATAAATAAACCTCTGAAAGCAAAAATCTGAAAAGCTTAGATTGACTAGGCTCGCTTAGAAGGAATACCCTCAACCTGCCGCTGGGCTCCAAGCGAGCACGTTTTGAACAGGCTGTGCAACAGTGATGCAAAATCTGAGACACCGTTTTTCAATATTTTAGTAAACAGCTAGGCCTAGCCCTGATTTGAGTGAGGTCCATGGAAACCTGAGAAAGTTTCTACTAAGTATCATCAACCTGTTTACTCTGATGCCATGTCCCATCAAAATGTATTTTACAATAGATCAGATTTCTGCAGTGGGGATGGACATACTTATAATGTGCTCATAGAAAACTACCTCACAACTTTGCAATCTTTGTAGAGTTATACCAGAAAAATATACTGCTTGGGTCCACTGCATTACACCAGCGTGCTTTTGGCCACAGCAGGCACCTGCTTTAAGGTAAACCTAGACAGCTAGCAACCACGCAAAAAAGAGTGGAAACTGAACCTACACACATCGAGTGGACAGAAACATGTCTGCACATGCCACTGATGATGTTGCTTTATATGGGATGTGTAAGCTGTTTTCTAATACGTTCACACTTATGGTACACTGAAAAAAAGGGATTGGCCGGCTCTTGGATATAGTGTAGAAACTACATGAAATGCAGAGAGGCTAGATTAAATTGTTCATATCATGTTCAAGTGAAGTAAGTCAATAATATAGCAATGTTAAATCCCGCGACACTGCACGGGATTTCAGTCTTGCGGGCTTTGGATCGTGGTTTGAGGAAGGCATCCATCTCAGTCAAGTCGAGCAGCCGCCTCTGCTTTTTTTGGTATACCGAAAAAAGTAAATTGGGTGGTTGTTACATTAAAAAAGTCTAACTTGTAATTTGAACACAATAATTTCATGTTTCTATGAACGTAATTAAATGAGGATCTGTACAAAATTCAACAACTTAATTTGTTCTTGTTGAGATGACATGATACAATCTAGTAAGAGTGGTTAGTTGCTGGACTCATAAAATTCACAAGATCGCAGGAGATGTCAAAATCGCTGGGGATATAAGAGGCAGACAACTACACACACACCACGTGTATGCTATTGCTATTTATTGTGGTTTAACCTGTCAAGGACAAAAACAAAAAAATTCTGCATCAAGCCTTGAAATCATAGCTTTCCTGGATTTCCTGGTAGGGTGGTTAGTGCTGTTGCTTCACCGTAAGAAGGTCCTGGGTTCAAATCTGCAATCTGGCTAGTTTGTGGTGGTTTCTTTCTGGGTATTCTGGTTTCCTCCCACAGTTAAAAGTCATGCGGTTATTAGAGTTAGGTTTATTGGTGATTCTAAATTACCCGAGAATGTGAGTCCAAATGGTTGTTTGTCTCTATGTGATAGACTGGTGAGCTGTCCAGGGTGTACCCTGCCTCATAACCTATCACTTCAGGGTTATGCCCCAGCCCCCCTGCAACCAGGATAGGAGGATGGTTGCTGTAGATCCATTCAGTTTTTATGTTAGCCAGACTCTAGACTTTGTTGAACATTATGTAATATGAAGACAACATGTAGTATTTAAGTGACCAACTAGTATTGGGGTAAAAGTTATTGAATAGTGTTGAAACAAAATGACAAAATTGTGAAGGATTCAAACATTCCAAGAGCTCAACTTACTTCATCTGAACATGTTTCAATCACGTTTTATGAACACAAATTGCACAGGTTTATTGAATATGAAAAAGTTGTGTTGATTTAACTCAGTTGTTTAAGTTTCTGCCAAAGCAAAACATTTGTGTGCAACCAATGTCCACTTTTGAATTAAGTAAATCCAACATGGCCTTTTTTCAGTGTAGATAGAGCAGTGTTCATAAGTTTTAGACTGCTGTAGATTGCTGTAATATGTTTAATTTGCTATGTAGCCATGGGATGGATGGATGGTTGCATAAAATTCAGTTCTGGAATATTAGAATGAAAACCCCAACAATCAGTTGACTCTCTATGAGAAACACTTGGCAGCAGTGGGAACGAAAAACTTCCTCTTAGAACAAAGAGCCTCAGGCAGAACCAGCATAAAGGAAAATCTCACATGATCCTCGTGGTGTAACTCTACATGGAAGTCATACCTGCGCTGCACCACCCCGATGTAGGATCAGCTTGACAGCCTCTAAAAAATTGTCTAGCGCAGCAACACTCAGTAAACGGAGGAAAGAGGGATTCTTAGCACGGCGGTAAAAAACTGAAAACAATTCAATTTTAATTTCTATAATTATCTGATTTGTCTGATCAGTTGTAAACACTGCAGTATGAAAAGTTTATTCACAAAGACTACACTGCTGAGGCATTGGGAGAAAATGTTTTCTTTAGTGAAACTGTGGTAACATATTTACAACTTTGGATGTTTTTTTCTTTTTCCTCACATCTTGTTCGCTTTCTCTCTCATTTGTCACCCTGCTCCATTTTTAACAGCCCGGAGGCAGACAGGACATGACAGTGTCTTCCTTCAAAGTGAAAGTCCTGTTGTCATTTCACATAAATATACATGCTTTCATATTTGACTAAGAATAGTAAGGTGACACCGTTGTTTAGGGCTGTGACAGAGAGTAATGGGCTCTCCCACTGGGGGGGGGGGATACTGTATAGGGCTGCATGGTTTCAAAGGCAAAGCCGGGGGGGAATCACATGCCACAGTCACCATATGTTCCATACTGAGCTCTGGCTCCTTTAAGCTGAAGACGAAGCCCAGAGAGACAGACCGTTTCCATCAACAGAAATGTAATGGCAGTATGTGCACATCTATAATTTATGATCAAATAACCCGTTTGAATACATCATAAATACAGTTCATACAATATATTAATATATTAATGTTGGCATATAAGATGTGGAAGGAATTTGTGTGTAAACTAAAGCAGATTTCGAGCGAACTTTTAAGGAGATGCACACAACTGTTTTGGGACAGCAGGAAAATATCAATTTTGTAAATGTAGTAATTATTTAGCCATTTTTGCACATTATTTCCTCGTTTCAGCTTAATTGTAACTCTTATAAACGTCTGGAATAATAAAGGAATAGGCTTTTTTTAAACAAAAAAAAAGAGTTCTGTTTCAAAGAGTTATATGAATAAATAAATAAGTTAAGATAAGTTGGATGTCCAAAAGTAACCTTGACTTCTTGGTATTCCAAACTTTAATGGATTAACGATGAATTCAAAACTCCTTTTCAGCACTTTGATGCTGAAATGTGAAGTTTAAAATGATTGATGCCTTTCACTTGTATCCACAGAGGGTTTATTGCATGTCAGCAGAACTCTTCAGCCAAGAATAAGCATTGAGAAATAAATCGCATCAATCACATTTGGCAGAAACGTGCAGCTGTTTTCTCTTCTCTCTGGTTTGATACTTTTATATTTGGCGGGTACCTCTAATCAGTCAAGTCACAGCTACAGTGCTTCTTGTACCTGATCCTTGGATTGTCCAACAGCATTTCAGCATCTTCAAGCCTAGTTAAATTAGCAGCTGGAGCCAGGATCCAGTGCTCACAGGCACAGAAAAGAGCAGCAACGATCCATAAATTCTGACTTGGAGGTGCCACATTTTGCAGCCTTTACTCACTGAGCCTATTGAGCTGAAGGAACGCTGCTATGTGCTAACAAACTGAGGCAGGACCTCTGAGTTTATAGAGCACTCACAGAAAGTTGAGCCCTTCATAAAAGTCCCATTCAAAATTAAATCTAAATAAATGATTAAAATACTTCTAAATCTTATCATACGCAAGCAGCTCTAAATGTAGATGTCCAAACACCACCAAGAAAACCCTAGGATTGAATACTTCATTCTGGGGAAAGAAATGTGCATTCCTCCACCGAAAAAAAGAAAGTCAATATATGCATATTTTAAGTATTCATGTAGCCCCCTCTCTGTATTTGGTTTCTTTTAATTTAGCAGGAGCACAAGGGAAATAATTTGAAATGAGAGAAACACCCCTAAACAGAAACACTGTAACTGAATTGTCAGGCACTCAAACCCCTGCATCAGAGGGCTACACTTAATCCATAAGCTTCCCTGGCACTGGGCAAAGTACATACTACCAACTTTAATAATATTGAGAAGGTACTGGAGCCAGACTTAAGTCTTCAAATAGCCACTGCAATCCTCATTTCCAGTTTTTTTGGTGAGTTCTAATTGCAGAAGTCACAGTTTTGCAAAGATTAAAAAAAGGAAAAAAAGTCTAGCAGGGAAAAGAAATCTGATGATAAGAGGTCACTTGAGACACATTCCAGTGCCAGATGTGAACTGCTGCCAGTTATGGCTTGATGTAAAACCCTGATCTAGCTCTTTAGATTAGTGCAGGAGCGGATCTAAAGAGCTTTATTTGTTTCATCAAAGACTTACCCCTTAGCAGGGCATTTACCTAAATAAAACTCTGGCTGAGGTAGAGCATGAAATGCTGACTAAAAGATGTAACACATGAATTACCCCTTAAATATTTATTATTCAGCTGATAAAAATTGCACTTTTTGGGGCACTTCTGTGGAAGTAATGGGGGTGAGAGGAAGGTCGAGGCAGTGTTTTATGATCTGTTAGCAGCCTCTGCTGGCGTTGGATGTGTCAGTACATGTTAATCTCACTCACAAGAGATCTCTATCATGTTTGTTTCAGTATTTCTGTTTTAGAATGCAAAGGAGAGTAAATTGGCGTGTTTGGCATATTGTGACAGATATTAAACGTATATAAAATTGTTATTCCAATACTAATTAGACCCTAAATAATGTCAGAAGTATACTCAAATCAAATCAAATCAAATCACTTTTATTGTCACATCACATAGTTGTGTGTGTGTGTGTGTGTGTGTGTGTGTGTGTGTGTGTGTGTGTGTGTGTGTGTGTGTGTGTGTGTGTGTGTGCAAGCAATGACGTTACCTACATATAGAGCACATGAAGGTCTCCAATCATTATTAGGAATGATGCAGACAACGTAGGATTACTTGATAATGATTAATTGATGGTAAGTAATTAAGCTGTCTAACAGCTTAAAGAAAAAAGAAAAAAAAACCTTTGTTTGAAATCGTAATTACTTTTTGAAAAAGAAAAGAAAAGAAAAGAGAAGAAAAGAAAAGAAAAGATAAGAAAAGAAAAGGAGCTTTTGTTATGAAAATCGCCGGAAGTAAGTTAATGTGTTATGCCACTTGAGGCGTTCTTCCGGTGTCTGTTTCTGTCAAAAATGGCTCGTGTGGTACAATCTAAGGTTGCTGTTGTTTCCACTGTTTTCTTCGTATGTTTACATTTCGCATGTTGTAATAACGGAAGAAGGGTAAGTGTGAAGTGTTATAACATAGACGACATCAATTTAAATGCAGTGAAGTGGATGCTGTACCTTTTAGCTATTTAGCATTAGCTGTGTATGACCGACTGAAAGGCTAACAGTGGATTTCATGTTCATTCTCAGGTTGGTGATGCCTTGGAGACTGAGTTCAGTGGTTTCTCTGTGCCTCTTGAACATTCATTTGAAGTTGGTGAGAAACATATTTAATTCTTTTCTTACTGTAACGTTGTATGATACGACATTGATTATGTTGGTAAGCTAACTAAGCTTAACGCAACAAGAAAATGGTCATGGTAAATGCCAGACTCCATTTAAAAGTGTCTGTTTCATATGTTTTTGCATTTATTAATGAATGTACCTGATTTGCTACAAATGTACATATTTTTCAGAATTGTTTTTTTGCGTTTATAACAACCTATGAACGCCTACACTTCACACCTACAGGAGCTTTAATGACATCCTATTCTAAATCCATTGGCATTAATATGGAGTTGGTTCCCCCGTTAGCAGCTATAACAGTTTCCATCCTTCTCGGAAGGCTTTCTACGACATTTCTGTCTGTTTAAAATTAAATTATTCTCAATAATGCGTGCAGCTGGGATAAAGTCAGCTGTAACAATACAAACAGTTAAAAGTCATTTCACAGCCCAGAATTAAACACCCTTTGAAATCATAGCATTTGGATGGGCAAATTCAGTATTTATTATACTCTCAAAATGCAAAATCAAAACATGCTGTCAATCAAATAAAAAAACAGGCAGTTACAGTTTATTCCTTCATTTAACAATAATAAAACACTCTGCTTTGATGACAGACTTCTACCTTAATTTTATGGTTAACTATGAACTATGTAGAGGTACAATGTGTTGGTTCTTCTTTTTTTTTACCCAGATTTTTACAAGTCTCCAAGCAGGGAAGGTTTGTTATCATTTGTAATTTATTTTTTATTTATTTATTTATTTCAGATGATGTAGCAAAGTTTCAAGTGCGTGGAGCTCTGCTGTTAAAGCCTGGAAGAGAGCCGGGTGTCTCACTAAGTCAGAACCCGCTGTCAGATGAAGACAGGACCAAATTGAAGGTGAACCATGTTAACCATTGATTTAGTGATGTTTTCTACACATTTCCAAGATGGCCCAGTGATGGAGAGATTTCCCCTGTTTCAAATAAATATTTAGTTGGGGTTTTTTTTTGTTTGTTTGTTTTTTGGGTGCGGGGGACAAGTACTTGTCGGTACTTGCAGTGCACACTGCAGTCACCTATTCTCACGCTCACTCATTGCATTCTGTTAGCTTCAGACATTTTTTACCTGTCACTTAATCATATATGAATCGAGGTAATTTGGGGTTCAGCATTTTGCCTGAAGAGCTGTAAATCAAATAAGCAGTCTTCATATAAGTAGACAACCTTCTTCTTGAGCCACCACCTCCTCATCTGTAGAATTACCTTTGACTGAAAGTCACCCAAAATGTTGGTACCAACGTGGGTAACATCACTCACTTGTTCCACTGGTGTAGGATGTGTTTGGATGTTTAGCCAAGTAAAACAATAGGTGAACTTTCCTAGATTTATACTACATTAACCATAGTATCAGTTCAGGATGTGTTAATGTATCCTCCTTATAATGTTTCTGTATGAACATGCGTTTCTAAATTACTTGTTTTTAACTTGGCTATCCCCACAGGAAGTGGCTGCAGTGGACGGTCTATACAGGATCAGAGTGCCTCGTGTTTTCCTGCAGGCTGACAGACAGACAGAGCGGCAGATGGAAGGCTACCTCACAGCATTCGTCAGAGCTGTATGTATTTCCCTCAAATTCTCCAGAAATAACAGATAAGATTAAAAAACAACACCTCCTGTAAAATTGAGCACATGTTTATTGACGGCTTTTGAGGGTAGTTTTCACTGCATGGTTAAACTTAGCTTTTAGATGGAGACAGGAAAAAGGTAATGACTTGGAGAAAAGTGAGTAAAATCATAGGATGTAATGATAGGTTCTTAAAATATATTACTGTAACTTGATTCCAGCTCCTATTTCTCCTCATTCTTTTGGCTGTTATTGGCAAATGTTCATGGGTGTTTAAAGCAAATTAATTCACATGATTATTGTGAGGCAAAATTTTGCTTTACTCACGAATCATGAAAATTACTCTAGACCGGCTCACCACAAAATATAGAAACTTTTTTGTTAATACAAAATTATATTAAACATTTTCTTCCAGCTATGAAAGAGCAACTTTGAGCAAACATTTTGGCTCTGAATGAGGTTTTTTATGATGTGGTTAATCTTATGTGTTTCCCCCAAATAATTTACAGTCTAGTTGTTTCTTTTTTTGCTCTTCTATGCTGGAAAAAATACAGTTGGTTTAGAAATGTTATGTTTTTCCACAAAGGATAGAACAGAATATTTATACAGTTATATGTTATACATATTCTAATGTGAGTTCCTCGACCAATTTGACTTGATAAACTCGTCATAGTGGCCTTATCAAAGGCAGTAAAGTTAATGGAAGTTAACTTACTTGTGTTAAAGAACAAATTTCTCACAGCAGGAGGTCGGCCGTTGGAAGAAAAGAATTGAAATAAAATAAGATGAACCGACACAAGGAGTGGGCGAAGTAGCCTCAAAGTTATATCACCGTATTTCAAGGAATATGTGTAATGATATTTGACAATGACGTTTTATTGATGATTGCAGCGGGCAGCATTTATTAGTTAGGTTAGCACTATTGGTTAGCACTGTTGCCGCACAGCAAGAAGGTCCTGAGTTCAATTCCACCATCAGGCCAGGGTCTTTCTGTGAGGAGTTTGCATGTTCTCCCCGTGTTTGCGTGGGTTCTCTCCGGGTACTCCGGCTTCCTCCCACTGTCCAAAGACATGCACTTAGTGGGGATAGGTTAATTGGTTAATCCAAATTGCCCATAGGTGTGAATGTGCGAGTGAATGTGAGTGCGAATGGTTGTCTGTCCCTGTGTGTTGGCCCTGCGACAGACTGGCGACCTGTCCAGGGTGTACCCCGCCTCTCGCCCTATGACAGCTGGGATAGGCTCCAGCACCCCCCGCGACCCTGAACAGGATAAGCGGACGCGAATGGATGGATGGAAGTTTATTGTTTCCATCTTTAGCTATTTTTTACATTTTGCAAAGTATTGCACATGTTGGAGGTCTGACTTCTTGTAGCCCAACTACTATTTGCATACCATTGAAGTAGCCTCTTTTATAATTGCCACATGTTCATCTGAGGCTGGCGCGCTGCTCTCACTCTTGGACAGGAAAGGCGTGGTTCTTTTTAACACGTAAACATTTATACACAGATTATGTGATGTATCATATATGAATGTATGAAGTAGAGTCCCTCTATCAGTGGAAAGGTATTATGATAGTATAATATCATGAGTTACTTTGTGATCCTGTCAATAGAAATTAAGAAACAAAAACGCATTCACACTTTAGAATTCTAAAATATTTGATCAGTGCTGACCTAAAGCTTCTCAAACGGTGTGTAATTAGTGTAAATTGTAAATATTTCTAAGCAATAAGCTGTTATATATTGTTTTAACATTCTCCTGTGATCCTCAGTGTGCCATGGTTGAGTCCCATCTGAGCGATGTGATCGCGCTCCACACTGACGTCTCCGGGTACCTCATCGGTGTCTCCATAGTGACGTTACCTGGGGCCTGCAGGGGCACTGAGGTCGAGGATGAGGTCGACCTTGAGATTTTCAACACCACGCTCAGCATAATGGCTCCAGTCAATGCACCTGGGTCAGTCACACTGCTTTTACCTGTGATTTTGTCCTTTTCTCCTTTACAGCTTCTTTACAATCTGACATTGTTTCCATCTCTACTTGTGGTTGTCTCTGCATAAGTCAAGGCCTCCTGCATGTTTTTTCCACATCCTTTGGTTTAGCTTTTGCCTTGGCTTAGCAGCTCTGTGTCAGTTGTCCTGGGTGGCACAAGTCTTTCTATACCTTTCACAACACTAATTGTCACCTTTCTTCCAGACCTGAGACAGCTTTCTTCCTTGAACGGATGGAACAGGAATCTGAGAAGAAAGGGAAGAACCCACAAGAGCAGAAATCTTTCATCGCTAAATATGTAAGTACTTACACAGAAAACTGCTGATAGGTTAGAAGGGCCTAAAGGTAATAAAGGTAATAAATAAATGAAAATGACTGTTAAGCTCGTATTTTCTGTTCTCAGACGCATCACATCTTTTCAAATACGTCTACGGTAGTATGTTTTAATATACACTGGAGACATCAGTGCTGTACTGCACTTTTGCTGCTATTTCATTTGCCAGGATTTATGGCAAAAAAGTGAAAATATCTCCCAAAAAGTCAAAATGATTCCTATTGTCCTGTTGAAAGGCTCTTTTCTACCTGCAGTTTGTGTCAAACTACTTTTCAGTTTGTTTCTCTTACTCCACTGAAAGCAGCGATGCGAGTCCTCCTCCTTTCCTTCTTCTTTGCAATGCAACTCTGTTAAAGACACTAGTAAAAAGAACTGGACTTGGTGGTCAAATGTAGATGGACAGTGTAATCAAACCCTTAATTCTGGAACAGATAGTGTTTATCTTTATGGGGCATATGAGTATGCAGACTTGTTTTTCGTCTGATTTGTTTTCATACCAAAAACTGCTCCAGTCAGCTGGTCGCTTGCTAGAGGTCCCAGTTTCACGAATCCATGTGTTGCTAGTCGTCCAATATTAGTTTTCCCACAAAGTGCATAAGAACATAAAAAGTAATCCCTTAAACCCAATGGTAAGGTTTTGTGTGTCTTCAGACTTTCTTAGCTTCGAGCTGTTTTTCCAGGCAGAATCCCGCCCTGTATCCTGTCTTAGTTTGCCTGAGCACTGTTAAATCTGTCTTGTTTTGCTGTTCTGTGTGTTTCTTGCTGTGTTCACTGATCTGTGTTGACCTGATGCTGTACTGTGTTCCAGTGGTATTTGATTCTGGGTGGTGCAATCTTCCTCATGGTCACCAATTCAGCACAGCCCCCAGCAGGGGGAGGCAGAGAGCAGAGCTGAGTCCCACTGAAGTACAGTTTCCTTACTTGTCCCCTTCTTCAGTTTGTATTTAACCTTTAGTCAGCGTGACTAAATGAAACCCCGTCTCCTTTCTGTGTCCACTCATTCTGTCCTTCTGTCTTTTCATGGTCTCTTCAGGTCCAATGCCAAATACTTGCAATGGTGCTCCCTTTAGGGGTTGCCACAGTGGATCTTTAGCACCAACCCCCTGCATTTCCTCCTTGACTACATCCGTCAGCCTCCTCTGATGTCTTCCTATTTTCCTCTATCTTCAATATCCGGTGTTCCTCTTCTGCACATGCTCAAACCATCTCAGCCTTGCCTCTCTGACTTTGTCCCTGCTATACTCTTTTCTAATCTTGTTTGTGCTTGTCACTTCCAATGAAAATCTGAACACTTCCAGCTCCACCTTCTGTCTTTTTGTCAGTGTAATTGTCTCCAAACTGTACATCATAGCAGGTCTTAAAACCTTCTCTTTCACTCTTGCTGTTATCCATTCTGCATTTCTCTCGTGCACTGTCTGTCATTTGGGTTGGCCCAGGTATTTAAAGTAATTTTCTTTCCCTATCTCGACTACTTGCATTTTTAACATTCCACCTGCGTTTCTCTCATACATGTGTGATTGGGAGGAAAGGTGAAAATGCCAAAAACATGAATTACAGAGCTCAAATTTGTTTTTACTCGTCAGCTGTAAAAGACTGATTGTGTATTGTCGTCACTACGCTGGGCTGGCAGGCGACATCGACACCCAAGTTTGTGAATGTGATAACTCAGAACAAGGCGACATAGAATTTTGAAATTCATAGCATAGGGGTATCTACTAGGAGGCTTAGGGATACCACTGGCATCCACCAGTATGTATTATTGGGAGTCTACAGGATAAACCACCAGTATATCTGAAATTATTATTCTGACTATATTTAGCATGTGTTTGGTGTTTGACCCCTGAGATCGTCACTCTATGGCCCTGTCACCCACTTATGCCTTTTCTTCTCTTCTGTTGTGAAAATGAACTGAAGCTAATCTGGGATGACCAATCAGGAGCCACTGATGCTAGATGATCACAGTTGATTTGTACGTTGAAACCAAAAATATTGCAGTATTTAGTTGCCCTTTTCTTCTTCTCTTCCAGTGGATGTACATTGTGCCTCTCGTTCTCTTCTTGATGATGTCTGGCGCTCAGGATCAGTCGGGAGCAGGAGCTGGCGGTGGAGCAGGCAATGGCGGTGGCCGATGATCAACAACACAACAATTTATGTTTTGTTTTTGTTTTTTGTGAACTAAACAATACTTCTTGGGCAGTTTTTCATTGCTGTACATAATGCTGTTAATGGAAGATACACGTCAGTCACACACAACTTACCTCTTGTAGAAGAGATATAGTGCCCTGCAGATGACTGCGTTTTTAATTCTAATGTGAAAATAAAGTATTTATTACTTGAGCTGTCTTTGTTTTTTTGAGGGAGAGTTACTCAAGCTTATATTATTGCTCCTCTATTATACTATACTATAGGTCCTCTTTACTCCGATTTGTATTTAGTTGCACTAGTAGTATGCTTCCAAAACTTCATAGTCAGTGGAGATTAAAAAAATTTAAAAAAACTACTGTAGTGAAAGAAAACGCAGGGAGAACATGCAAACTCCACGCAGAAAGACCCCGGGCTGATGGTGGAATTGAACTCAGGACCTTTTTGCTGCGTGGCAACAGTGCTAACCACCGTGCCACCGTGCTGCCCTGTTTATCCATCTAAATAATAATGTTTTTTATTTTAGTTGCCTCATTTTGGAGGGTATGTGTTTTCTTAATGGAACTGAATGGCAGTTCATGTAGGAACTGTTGCTAAAACTGGACAACCTGCATTCAAACTGTCCAAATGGAAACTTGCACTTCAGGCTAGGAAATAAATCAATCAGTTTGACTCAATGTGTGCAAAAGTCCTCTCTTCTTCACAAAAACTGCAAATGGAAGAAGTATAAATTAAAATAAACTGCAGATAAGAAGTATAATAAGATCTAGAAAATGGGGTAACCAAATCTAATGTATGAGTGACATATACTTATTTTAAGACCTGGCCTTATTTTTCAAAACTGTTACTTTAAATCTAGTTCTATCTGCTCTTGTATATTCTGGCTTTCTTCCTGTTTTCTTTCACTAATGGGTGAAGCAAGAATTGCCTCTGTGTCACTCCACCACATGTGAACTGGAAATCCTCCATTCAGCAGTTTAATCTTTTATAATACACCCAAGGGTTAACCCCGTGGGATTAGAGCAGCTGCTGCTTTCCCCCAGCAAGTGTCAACTTTTGTGACAGTTTATTCAGTAAGTGCTGCTTAAAAAAACTGCACACACAGAAGGATATTTAAGGATATCCCTTAAAAAAAACTTCACTACATTTTATGATTTCTTATGTATGCAAGAAAATGGATGTTTGGGGAAACACTAAAAGTGCAAGAGAAGAATGCAACACACTGAACATCAAAATGTAAAAAGCAAAAAGGCTCTGCAACCTGCTTGGTTGGGGCCTTTTTCTATAGAGTTTACATGTTCCTCCAACCTGGCCTGAATTATCCAGTTGGCATTCTCATTCTAGGCATTTGCTCAAGGATCCACACACCTGCCTGTCTGTTAGCCCTGTGATGAACTGGTGATCTGTCCAGCTTGTATCACATCCTCATCAGAATCACATCACAGAGTCTCTTTAAATCAGTCAGATTCAGACTTGGCTCATCATAGAGGGTTTCAAGAAGCTAAGATAACGACAGCAAAATGCTCATCTTAAGGCTTTACTAACCATGATTGAAAGCAAGGTGGCTATCACCATCCTTTATTTACAGTCTATGGTAGCCATACATTAATCAGCTGCAGCTGTGTGTGATCAATATAGATCACAGCTATGATAATTAATGAAAGGAAGAAAAAACTGTTATTCACTGAAGAGATTTTGTTAATGCTACTGATTTCAAAGGCATAATCCTAGAATAGTAAGCTATTACTTGCTTGGACAGCAGCCCAATCCAAATGAAAGCGGGACAACCCCTCTACCACGGATCCTCCAATCTGTGTATTTATAATTATGAGTCAAGGAGAGAGACCACAGCTTCGTGGCTTTAGTAACAGAATGTCCCAGAATCCCTGAGTCAACATTCATCAGCATATGTCAGTCACACCGGCTGTTTTGAGTCCGCATGTCCAACTGTGAGGGACATCCTCTTCTTTTGGGAGGTCAAATGTTGCGCCTCAAGACTTTGGTCCCCTTTGCCCTCTTCCACTCACCAACCAGACCTTTCTCAGAATCACACACACACACACAGTCCTACTCTGTGACTGTTTTCAACCACTGCCTGCGCTATCTTGATGAATAACATGAGGGATAAGGTGATAACAACAGCTGAGAGAAAGATGAGAGCTGGAATGAAATAAGCCATATGACAAAGTCATCTATTTGTAAAGAGATCTGCTTCTGTCAGACAGCAGCAGAGCTTAGACTAGAGATAGTGGTCAATCTGGGTTTTCGTGTAACATCAGCTAAATGAGCCGAGACTAAACTTGTTTTGAAATGTTTCCTGCCACACAGTTTAAAAACCAGAACTACAGCTACACACTTACGTATCTCACACACTAATAAATCCAGAGGGTCAGCAGGGGGTGTGATGTATGTCCCTGTACCAGGGAGCGGGGAGGGGGACCCTGACAGTGACACATTATTGTTGTGCTGATGTTTAGGAATGGAATCCAGTATTTGTGGTTACACTGAGAGTACAGTCTCAGAAAATGGGAACAGAGACATTACAAGAGAGTTCTGAAATTAAATCTAAAGAGAGTTCAGCAAAAGCAAGTCTGGGTTGGAAAAAAAACACTGTTGTTGGGGGGGAAATGAGCAAACCTTTTAAGTAGTTTTTAATCACATTTGGCTGGTGATCTAAGATATGATGGTTGTTATTTTTAAATGTTGCTATGATGACTGAAATTAAACTCAGCAGACAGTGATTTAAAATAAGTATCCAAAGGCGAGATCCCAAATTCCTCAGAGTGGCACGATCTGTGCCCTTGGAGTCTGCATCTTATTGAGAACAATTTAAACCGTGGTAAAGATTTTGAGTTTAAGTTAATGTAACATACAAAAATGACCCTTTTAGAAAAGTTGCAATTTTTTTTCATTTTATATAAATTCATTAACATTTTTAATGCAGTTTGTCTCTTTACCAACCACAGAAGAAACGTACACATATTTAGCCCAAAGTCCAGAAATTACCACGTGTATGTTTCAATACCATGAGACGCTAAAAGATGAATGACAGAAGCATTACAGTAGATAATACGATGGGAGAAAGCAGCAGAGTGAGGAGAACAGAGGAGATCTCAAACAGGCTGCTTGTACTGCAGCATGTTGCTCACAAATGCCTCTGTGTTTGGAGAGCACCAATGTCAGCACGTCACTATGTCAGGAAGGACGCTCCAACTTCTTTCACCATGTGATTTATGAGCAGTTATGAGTTTTATGTTGTGCTCAAACTTTGACGACCCAGTTGATTTTGGCCTGTCATTTTCACACTGTAAATCTGGGCACTCTAAACATGCAAGCGTGGAAGCCCGGTAGAAGCTCTGTGCCATGCTGCCATGTTATTTTTAACCTCCTTTTCTCTTCTTTTGAAAACCGATGTCCAGCAGACGACTTGTCTTTCTTTTTATAGTTATATTATTGTATAGTTTTTTAAAAGGGGCTACGTACGTGTGCACTTTTACTGAGCTGTTTTTAGTCTCATTATACTGTGTATAATGACAATAAAGGCTTTAATTCTCTCAGCTACAGCTACAGTGGTGTTTGATGATCTAAGAGTACAGATTAAATATAAAAACTTCTAAAAAATTCAAACATAGACTCATAAGCTGTGTTTCTTGTTTTGGCCTTGAAGACCCTGTCCACCCTATCTGTTCCCTCCTTTTGGTTGTTTGACCTCTTTATTTATTTTTTGGTAATTATCACTCTCTAAATAAATGTTGAGTTCAGGAAGTTGTAATTTTTAATCCCCAAAAAAATACTTTTGATATGATTTATTTGAATGAATATTTCATAAATTGATTGTATATGTGTCGTGACCCTGAAGAAGGTTCCTGATCCCCTTGTTGGGTCTAAAATTACAGTATATGAAGTAAAATAGTCAAATCCTATAGACACATTAATGCTCTGCTGTCTTTGTTCTTTCTCGCATCTTTCACTTTTGCTATATTTAATTAAATATATTCAATAACAGATTTAGATTGTGTACCTTTTGCATAAAAATGCGACTATGTTATTTATTTCTTCTCATTAAGTAGATTTAAATGGTTGCTTTGATCGTTTTCATGAAATATTTCTTTTTGTCACTTCTGTCAGTCTGGGATAAACACTCTTCATAGCATACATACTTAGAGCCAAATACTGTAAATGTGGACAAAACACTGAGAGGCCAGCACCTGCCTTGTCAATCAGAGAAAAGCTAAGAAAACTACAAGGGGAAGTCTTCACAGTCCTGGAAAAGCATCCCAGCAGGCCTCCGCAGATTACGGTCTCACACTCAATGAATCCCCAGCGACCAATTGTGCTATACATTTCACCACAGCCCCATCATGTTAACATGCAATGAAGTAACATGATCAGACACTTAACAGCCAGGTCGGGACTGGAATATTACATAGTGATTGCTGAGTGTATAATGTAGCACCCCTAAACACACATAGACCAAAGGTCATGGTACAATACTGGTTAGACCGCTCACTGGCAGCAGTAAGCAGCAGGTGCTGAAATTTGCTTTCATGGCTTACAGTGTGTATGTAGTATTACAGGAACCATCACTAAGCTGCGACTTGCGCCTCATTAAAATTCCTCTTGTAATAACAGTGAGACGGAGTTATTTCCTCTTTGACTGTAATTATCAGGATGTGCCAATAAATTCAATACTAAGATGTTGCTTACAATTATATGTAAAAAAAAAAAAAAAAGTTCCTTTTACCAAACATTATTTCCCCAAAATTGTATATTTAAAAAAAAAAAAAAACCTTTTGGATTGTTAACGTTGTTTTCCACATAAAGTGAAATATTTCATGCTTTTGTCATTTTAATTTGAAGAATTATAATAAAATCAGATCTCTTGAGTCGGTGAGATCAGGTCCAGCTTCTAAAACTCCGTCACGTGGTCGGGGCTCCGTCACCATGGATTGTTGCATTGCTTTGAATTTTTTCCGTCCACTGAATGTGTGTTATCGTTGGTAATCAGGCCCATAGACAGAAGTCCAGGTTGCTTTGATAGCAACCCTCAGCTCATGTGTATTTTTGGGCCGGGTGTTCCTCATCTTCCTGTTGACAGTAGCCCATAGATTCCATGTCAGGTCAGGCATGTGTGCTGGCCAGTCAAGCTACAGTAATAACATGGACAGCAAGCCATTTGGTAGTAGCTGTGGCATTGTGTGCTAAGTCTTGCTAGAAAAAGAAATTGGCATCTCCATGAAGCTTGTCAGCACATGGAAAGCTGAAGGGCTCTAAAACTGGTTGCATTGATTTTGGACTTGATAAAACCACCAACCAACACCACCAACACCAGCTGATGATATGGCTGCAGATGTTGCAGAGCCTTCACAGATGGTGGAAACTTCACCCTGGACTTCAGACATCATGGATTCAAGGCCTCCCTACTTTCAATCTGTTTCTTTGGACCGATGATTAAGGTCCAGTTCTTTTTCTCCTTCCCCCAGGTAAGATGCTTCTGGATCAGGAGTGGGTTGATATTAGGACAGAATCTTTAAAAGGATGTCTGTGCATGGTGTTTACAACAGTATTAACATATAACTCCACAACACTGTAAAAATGTATCTTATCTTCAAACACAAAACAGTACACTCACTATACTAACTATAAATGTATGCTAATGTTATATTTAATTATTTAATATAACTGACAGTAAATGTGAGTAAAATCTGGACAAACAGACTAATTAGAAATTAGAAATTGCTATTTACAAGCTTGAAGTGCAGCAGCATTTTGATCAACTTTGCTCGAAGTTCTTTGCCACGTGCGCTCAAAGCAACTGCAAATAGATGAGATTTTTGGGTTGACGACATCTCCCACTCGCTGTACAGAAAATAACCCCCTATAGCTTGTGTCAGTCAGTTTAAGCTGCAGTTTAAAAAGTCAGTCAAAGTTCATCGTGTTGCTGAGGTGACAGGATGAGTCCTTATTTGCAAAGGGTCACCATAGCGTATGGATCTACACATGTGACTTGGCACAGATTTTTACACCAGATGCTTCCTGATGCAGCCCTTACAGGGATTTGTGTCTCCTCCTGGTCTTTCATGTATTAAGCAGATATGCTAATGACTCCTCTATGATGCCACTACAAGGCTAAGCACTGATATGCCCTGTGGATGTGAGCATATGCCAATTAGCCAAAACATTAAAACCGCTGACAGGTTGCATGAATAGCACTGAGTTTCATGTTGAAATGCAATGTTCTGGCATTAAATTTGCACGTTTCCAAATTCATCTTGATGTCATTTTGACATGTTGACCTCACCACCGCCCTCCTACCATGGCAATGACACTCCCCAAAGGCAGTGGCTTCTACCAGAAAACAAACACAACAAAGTAGCAGAGATTTTGAGTTCCAGACCTGCCAAATCCAATAGATTGACAGAAGCCACATGAGGCAATCCACAGAACATAAAGTATCTGCTGGCAACGTCCCTGTTTGTCTACATCCATGACACAAAGAGGTTTGGGCACATTGCTATATTTTTTCCCCCATTCTTTAAACTAGATACTTAAATTTCTCAGTGCTAAACACTATGTAAGCTCTGGGGTTTACCTCGTGCATGTGCTCAGTCCATGTGTACGCAGATAAGTTTGCATACTTGGGATGTATTTGCTCATCTCCATCAAGCGATCCCAAGAAAGGATCAGGAGTTTCAAGTAACAGGACCATCCCTTTGGATGGCCGGTACATCCAACCCAAACTCGTGCACCTCCCCTCTCTACTGATTTGGAAGTTAATAAGAGTGACACTCCGGAGATGCACAGGCACTTTCACAGGACGTCCCCGATTGATGCCAAACTGCGCCGTGAGAAACACGAGAATCATGCCCGTACCCAGGAAAGCAGGTAAGAAATCAATCTCACCTGAGTCTTTATGAGCATCGTGTCTTCAATATGTCTTTCATGACATTTGAACTGTTGTAGTCAATATTCTAAAGCTCGAGTACATTATACTGTGATGCATTTAATGACAAATACGGCAGTTCAAATGTTTGACTTTCAAATGTAATGTGACCCAAATGTTTTTGTTTGATTGTTTTTTTGTATGTTTTAAATTAAGGTGGCTCAGGAGGTAGAGCAGATCATCTGCTAATTGTAAAGTTGGCGGTCTGATCTTTGGCTGCAGCAGTCTGCATGCCAAATTATTCTTGATACTGAAGCCTGGGCTGCTCAGTGTGATTGTTATATAGAATGCACTTGGGCAAAGAAAAAAGTGCTTTTGTGAATGAGTAAAAATGCATTATCTAAGAGGCAGTTCATTTACCATTCCTTATGGACTTTAAAAATCTTAATTACAGTTTGTCACAGTGTGTTATTACTGATTTATTATGTGTTTTATATTATATGTTGTTTATTTGACGTTGTTAAGTTACCTCACGCTGACCATCCCTGGACATTAGCTGGGAGCCAGATATCCTTCCTCACCTTGGATTGTGCCAGTTTGGTCCATTAATCATGTCAACAAAGAGCCTCTCGCCGGGTGGTGATCGTTTCGTCAATGTCACAGCCTCGCCTGCAGTTTCAGTGCTCATATTTCTGTCTGTCTTTCTTGTTTCTGTCCCTAAGCAACGTGATACACCTGTCCAAACACGCCCACGTTGCTTCATTCTCTGTCTCCAGCTAGAGGAAGATATTTCATATAGATTCTCCATATCCTACCTGCTTCTTATGGATTTTTTCAGAGTTTCCAATTCCATAATAGCTTACATAACCCAAGTCACCCGCTCTCCCTCCGTCTCCATCCTCAATTGTTGCTAATCCCTCCTCTGCTGCCACAGTAATGAAGTGTGAAATGCTGCACAGTAATTCAGGGACCAAAATGCAAACGCTCATCTTGGTGTTATTTATGGCTGTTTGATTTTGCCTTTATGTAACATATAGCACCCGCGGCTTCTGCAGTTTGTCGTCTCCTGGAGGAATTAGTGCCATTAAAAGTTTAATTCGTCACCATAATGTACATGAATGCAAGCGTAATGTGGCAAATCTAACCAATATGATTAGCTAATCTTTGATGCATAAAAATACTCTAACAATAATTAAATAATTCAAAATGGAAATTTGTTATGGGAGCCTACATACTTGTAACAGCCTCTTCTACTTGTATTAGCCCTTCAAAAAGGCCTTTTCCTTCTGAGTGTACTTTATGTCCTTCCAATCTCCATCTCACATGTGCGCTCGTCACCCATAGGGCTTCTAGCCAGGAAGTTTTGACACTTGACAGGAACTAGAGGGATGATCCTGGATCTCCCTCCACCTCATCTCACTATCTTCTCATCTTGCTGTCTCAGTGGGATGCTCTGAACCTGATCTGTGCAGATAGCTCTGTCCCACTGAGAGAGGAATCTGGGGAGGGGGTGAAAAAAGAGGTTTACCTCATGACACTCCAAAACAAACACTTCTCGTGAAACACTGTGAGAGTCGCCGTTGACCTTTCCAGCTGGACTGAGCTGAGCTCGAGCGCTCTTGGGGAGGGCACCAGAGTTTCACTTAAAATCATTTCAGGGACTAACCCTAACCCACATCCATCCATTACAACCTGCAGCTTAATCATTAGCCGTCCCTTTTATGGCCTCACTGCCCTTAAATATTTTTAGGCCACACACCTCACTCTGTTCCCTCCATGTCTCTATTGCTGTTGTGTCAAGTCATCAATCTTCTGGGGAATATGTTTATCCCAGTGGGGCTTTCTTGTTCATACTGCTGAGTGTAGACAGGAATCCAGAGATGTTTAACCTTCACGGTGCAGCCAGAGATCTGGAATATTTCCAGTAACCCAACTTACTTACTGCTGGCTTGATATCTTGATATCCAAGATTATCGGAGATGTTCAATTTATTCCCTTCGGACAGTTGCCAGGGACATCATATTTGGAGATGAATCTAATGACTGTTGGTCCCTTTTTAATCTGTCCAATAGCAATTCCAGTAAAAATCAGAATGAAGGCTTTTCTTGTATTGTGTCCCCATCCCACCTGCTGTGTTCCTTTCTGAAAGAGCTCAAAGGACGAGGGAGAGAAAGACCGATGAAGTGATCTGTCACCAGCGACTTTCTGCTCCCACCGTTTCCAATGATGACTTCATGACCTTCACGATATCCTGCTTTGTCCTGCCAAATCTCTGTCTGCCCCATCCATCAATGGTGCAGCACACGCACCAGTCTATTAAAACGTTTGAGCTTGTGCATTGTAAACTGGCAGGCTTGCTGTTGAAGTCAATCATGACATGTGGACAATATCCAAACTCAAACCTCGTCTGTAACTGAATCCTACTACTCAGAAGGGTTTAATTAATATGTCTGCATGCCCAGCCAATTATCAAATTCTCTGGCCTTAGTGATGTTGATCAGGTAATTGTTCTTGGCGTAATGAGCTCCTGTAAAACAATACCTCAGCCTATATTTAGGTTTTAATTAAAGCACCCAGTGAACATTAGTTTACCTATTGAGGAAAAGCCAACACATTTAAAGTTGGCCCACTCCTCTTCTGGAAACCCTACCCTACCCTACCTCGGTGCATTAGCCACAGTAAAGAGAATTGCAAGCCAACACATTTCAGAGAAAGCAATGCCACCCCTTCAATTATATCTGATGTTTGCAGATGTTATGCCAGGCCATCATTTGTCCTTCTGGTTGTCACGCTGCTGGCATCCTCCCCAGTGGAGGGTCACACAGGTCGTAGAGGTAAAGTTTCCCCAGGCCGAGATACGTGCCGGATTCTCCGCTTCAGACATAGGGAAACCTCTATGGGCTCAGAAGTCACCTTTCTAAAGACGCGGGATCCAGTGCATTTGCATTCCTGTTAATAATCTAAACTACACACAGGATAACCATTATAATCAAAAACAGCTTTAAAGAGTTTGTAGTTCATCCCATTAAATAATCTCTACAACAAAAGAGGAAAAAAAGAAAAACATAAGGACAATGATTAAAAAAAATAATAAATATAAAAATCAACTAAACCTGGAGATATATAAACTCAAAGTGAACAAGTATCAAGCTGAAGCATGAATTTATTCGATTTATCCTGTCAAGTTTATGTCCTTCCTCTGTTTAGGCTTCCAAAATGAGCTAATACTATTAAAGAAGAAATTACCACTACAAATTCATGTTCAAAACATCTTTGTATTGTGTTTAAGAGATAGTAACTGACTGAAGGTTAACTCAGCCAAGCTATACTTTCATATGGTACCACAAGATGATGCAGCAAGTCAGTATCACCTTTATTTAAACAGGCAAAAGAACAAATGGTGGTGTGGGAAAACGCTGCCCCCTGTTGGTAAAACCTTTAGTTAAAATTGGCAGACGGGAACTACAAACAGTACTTTTAACAAATAAAGTTTACAGGTATATGAGGATTTTTATAAAACAGGATGCACTGTCGCTGCGTAAAACACTCAACAAATATTTAAAGGAGTTAAAATCAACTAATCAAATTACGTCATAATACTGAAGTTAAAAATACTCCTGCACTGGATGCTTTTATTTTTAATTCAAGACTTTTTATGAAGCCTGCAACTAGGACTGAATAAGTATACAACAATGTAAAAGTAATGTAATTCTGGCCATTCAACAGATATTATACAGCTTTAATAAAAGCACAACTTTCAAATTAAGTTTTTATGTACTGACCCATACAAAGCCTCCACTCTGCAGGAAGTACTAGATCACTAAAAGCAACGACTTATACAATTATAATTGAACAATCAACCCTTAATCTACATGTCCTCACCAAATGGCCAAGCCTTAAATCTTTACTATCATTTTTAGTGGAGATGAATGACAATCAGGGATTCGGTCATAATACTGCCATAAAACTATATTTCAGTCTGTTACAGCCTCTTATGGTATAAAAATGAGGGGAGGGAGAGCAGAGTTTAAGTAGGGTGAGGTTTAGTTTAGTTAAATTGTCTTGATTTTTTCTTAAAAAGTGAAAGAAAGCGTGTTTTATGACTTCTCATTAAATGAACACAGTTATACCCTCCATATAGGACGTCAGAAAAACGAGCCTGTTCTGTCTTATTTTGTTAGACAAATCAGATAAATACTTGGATGTAACAGTCTGTTAAGTGAGCGTGAATCATAAAATAATCGAATCGTTTTCTGTGTGAAATCTGAGAGACAGTAACTTGACATACGCAGAGGCACGATTGATGACCGGACGGGTGAGGGATCACAGTTTTCTCCGAATGTCAGAAGACGCAGTGACTCACAAACTGGAGGAAGAACAAACGGAGAGCCTGTGACACGATAAACACGCCCACAGCGGTGGGAAGGAAAAGCATCCCACAGAAAGTCAATTCTTAGAATGAGCTTCCTGTCATCAGTGGCCATGAACGGTGTTCCCAGCAAATGTATGCGGAGTCCCATACGTTGAAACCAGAACCTCGAAAAGCATGAGGGAACTCCATGAATCAGTGCTGAGCCGACATTTCACACATACCCCTATGTGATCTACAATGTGTTGAGAGCAGCAGGTGATTAACTGCAGCTGCAGTGCTGGCAGACACTATGAAGAAGGTGCAGCCTGTAGAGGAAGATGAAAAGGTTTAAAGTAACCGCCGCTGCCACCCTGGGCGTCGAGCTTTCAGCTTTTTGTCATATAAGCTCATGTGAGAAATCATGTCTGAGGACAGGCTGTAATTCCATATACAGTGTCTGTAGTAGACAGCAGTGAAATGATGCTCTCGTTTTCTTTTCCAGGGAGAAAAAACAGTAGTGCTACAGAAGGTAAAAACCAGCATGGAGTCCCGCTGTTGTGAAGGCTTTGCATGTGGATATTAATGCATTAAATTAAATCAATGTGTCATTATTTATCCTCTCTTTCCTCCTCTTTTCAGTAACACTGCCACCATATGAGCCCAATATCCCCGAACCAACCACCAGGGCCGACTTCATGAAATGTAAGGCTTTTTATTTTAATATGAAGCTCCTTCTTTTTTTTTTTTATTCGAAAGAATTATGGAGCAAACTTATTAAGATGATCAAAGATGAAAATAATAATGGTCAACGTTTGTTCCACATAAAAAGGTTAATGAATAAAAATGTAGAAAGTAATCGTGGTGTAAGACTTTGAGATATCTGGATCACTTAATACCAAATTCAAATTAGTCTATTACACTTTTTAATATGTATTTAAAAGGCTATTACATGTGTCCCAGAACCAGTCACTAACTACATTATTAAATAAATATGTAACAGCATATTCACAAGTGTTATATCCCACAGAAACAGCGAACCACTTAAACGTCAAATGATTCAAAGTTGCCTCGTCACTTGCCAATAGTTGCTTCTAATGTTTATTATTATGCCTGTTTTTTTTGGCTGTTGTTGTTTTTGGTTTTTTTTGGGGGGGGGGGGGGGTTAGACCAGGCTGACTGTTAAAATAGGGTCAGTAAATATTATTTACCCTGCTATACTCACTGCTCACACAGTAAGCAGCTGATTCTGAGAAAGACTGTAGGGGAGCACTCTGCAGGGGGCTGACTCTCATATAGCCCAACTTTTTTTTTAAGCTTTTCCAACCCTGAGATTCATTCACTCACATTGCTGAGTTAGATTACATCATCAGGTTACTGATGTTGTCAGCAAACATGTACTATAACATGATCCACATTGGAATAAATTATAAGTATAATACTGTATTTGCGCAGGTGTGTCCTCAAAGTGGGTGTCAGTCATACAGTGGGCCCACAGCATGTCTTAGTTTATCCTTTTTTATTTTTCTTTTACTCAAATGGGACAATAATTTACAAAATAACTATGCTGAATGAAATAAGACTTTAAAAAATAGCGACTGAGACATTAAACTTTTCCCAGACATTTCTACACAAACCTCTTTCTGCAACCTTAGACGATGCCCCCTGCTGTCTGTTAGACAGAATAAAGGTTTATAGCACTGACTTTCTTTTTCAGACCCAGGAGTTAATCTTTACCAAACAAAGCTAGTAATGAGAAGCAATAATGAACGAAGGAAGGATGTTAAGGGTCATGAGGAGTTAAGAGAACTGGGAGTTCAGAGAATCTGACGGCACTGGCACTTCATGTTTGTTTGCTTGCTTGTTAAAGCATCGGCCTCAGCTTTAGCTGTTCTTCCTGAGGTCCGACCTACACACACACAAACAAACTGGTTCTACTGGTTCACCTCCACCTGTAACTTACAATGTCATTGATCATCTAATGCACAGTTAATGTGGGGGATTTTACTCTGCAGGGTTGAAACTACAATGTCCCAAAAATGGATCCCAAAAACTGCCTCTTGAGTTGTTACCATGTTGTTTCATGCAGGCTGTATAAATGAGAACCACCCTCTGAAAAATATCACTTTAACACTAAGGAAATTAAAGGAATGCCTGTCACACTGTCCACACACACTTGGGATGATCCAGTGTATCCACCTTCTTTTTTTTTTTTTTTAAAGGCATTTTGTGGATAAAGTTAAATTAATTATGCTAAAAGGGTAAGGTGGGGTGGGTGGATAGGTAAGTAGGTAAACCTATGTTTGCAGTGTTCGTAGTTCACCTGCCAGTTTAACGTAGCCCGTCTTTGAAGGGTCACTTGTCACATTAATCAAGTCTTTCCTCAACTCTCACTCCAAGTATCCCCAAAATGAGAGAATTTTTCACATTTACCCAGGTGCTATTCATTAATATAAACTACTAATACTCCCAATAACACACTGGATTTGACAGAGCTACATGGTAATTCACAATATTTTCCAAATCCTAATCACTCCAGGAGCACTAAAATGAAGATTCTCTCTTATAAACAATCAAAAAACAGCCAAGTCAGCTATAAAAGCTTGTATGTTAGAAACTCAACACAACAAAAATTTACACATGTTAGAAAATCTGTAATCACAAAAACAAAAAGAAAAGTGAAAAAGCAGTGGAGGAAGTAAACCGCGCAGCAGGGGTTGTGCTCCTAAATTGACATCATGGTCAATGCGCTGCTTGTACAGTTTAACTCTGAAAAATAGACTTACAAGTATTGCACAGGGGTGGTACTGGGCTTTTCACTGAAACTGGGATGGAAGATCTTATGTGGCAGTTCAGGGAGTGTAAGAGACACTGCAAAACATCAGTGACAGAAAACTCTCGCTGGCTGTTCGGAACAAAACAGCAGGAAGCACATTCTTCTGTCAGATGAAACCAAGATAAAGTTATTCGGCTCAGAAGGGGTCCGGCGTGTTTGGCAAGAACCTAGCCACGACTTTCACAATGAATGCATCACAGTGCTGACAGTGAAGCATCGAGGTGGTAGAGTGCCAAAGGTTCTGGGGACATAGCATTTCTAGATACCCTTGGATAAGATTCCAGGAGCCTGTCAGAAGAGGAACGGTCCAAAACAAAACAGTTTCTATGTCATAAAATTATGACATTTAACATCTTTGGGTTACTTAACAGAAAAGTAAAACAAAGAGAAGCTGAACACAGCTGTCTATGAATAATGACGAACACCTGTCCAGATGTTTGGTGAGAAGGCCTGAATCTGTTTTAATAAAGGCAAAAGCAGTATTCAAGTATTCATGCAAGTACATGCACAAGGATGTACTTACGATGACAAAATAATGTTTATGTAGTGGAGGAGGGAAAATTACAATAATGTGGAATAAATGCAAAAATAGTTCATTAATATTACTATTTTAGGTTATTGCCCCCAATTAAATCCAAAGATATCAGTTAAACATAATTTAAGCCAAAAATCAAACAGAAAAGTTGCACATTAATACTCTGAAAACTGCAACAACAGAAATTTAAGATCAAGGTTTTTGTTTTCTTTCTCAAAAATCTAATTTCTGAGTTGGATTCAGTAGATCTCGAAACTTAGACGTGCAATTTTAAAGTTGAAAGTCTTTAATTTTGGGTTACTCTGAAAGACCAGTCCATCACCAGCCTCCCGGTCTCAGTTTGTATTTTTGCCCTCCCCTTTCCTCAGATTGGATCCCCCTCTCTTTCGATGACAGAACTGCAGAGAAACTGTTGTGGATTTCAGAGGGCGGCTCTAAGGTGGCTCGTACATCAGATGCAGTGTGCCCTTATCCCCAGAGACCTGAGAGATACGACCACTCACCACAGGTAAGCTTGGAGTTAATCATCGTTCTGGGCATTATGGGAACAGGCTCAGGGGCCCATCAAAGAGGCAGGAAGTAAAACTAACAGGAACCAGAACTTTATTTAAACTTTTGGTCTTGGAACCAGCATGTTGGTGTTTTTTTCCTGTATGTTAAAATCAAAAATGACTAGAGTCTTCCAAGTTAATATCTTGATCTGACAACAACAATTAAGAATCCAAAGACAGTTTACCATAATTAAAGACAAGCAAATTTAAAGGTTCAGAAGTGCAATCACCTGAAGAAAATTTGATTAGGAACATTACTTCATCAAATTGCCTGCAAATCAAATCAATAATTCTGCTCATCATTGAATTCTTGAAGCCATTTTTTTGTTGCTAGCTTAATTTCCTACTATGGCTCGTCTAACCTTTAGGTGCTGTGCAAGGAAGGGCTGCTGGGCCATCGAGGGTACTGGGAGGTGGAATACGACGGCTGGGTGGTGATCGGGGTGGTCAGCGAGAGCTCACCCCGGAAGATGCAGGACGGACCCTGCGGCATCGGAGAGAACAAAACCTCCTGGGGTGCCGGCTGGTCTGGCTCCTGCTGTCAAATCTGGCACAATGCGGAGAACGTGGACATCCAGATGCCCCTGTCCTCCACCATGGGCGTCTACGTTGACCAGCCCGCAGGCATCATAAAGTTCCTCTTGGTGGAGGGAGAGGCTGAGAAGGAGGTGCGGCTGATTCACAAATTCAAAGAAAACCTCCAGGAGAAGGTCTTCCCTGGATTCTGGGTTGGCACCAATTCATTCTGCCTTATTCGGAAAAAGGATCAGTGATACAGTAGAAGAAGCAAATCGGGGAAAAGGGAGGGAGGGTCACGTATCAATTTAAAAAGCAGGGGGAGATGGGGATCTTGTGATGTTTGGGGAACAAGTGCTGTAACCATTTCTGCTTTCTCTAGTGCATGAAGAAAGCTTATTGGTTTCAGACAGTCCCCAGAGATGCCCAAATGTCGTACTAACAGGCATTTATCTGTGTTATTTAAACTTAGAAGAATGGGCATTTAATGGTATATTTCAATCCAGCTGGGACTTTTCATGAGCTAGACTGCCTGTTTTATTCAGTCTGGATGTTTTGTATGTGCCAAATGTAGTCAATAAACTCTCATATTGTGTAATAACACTGAGCTCTTCTATTATATCTGTGTGACTGCTGCATAGCAGACTTAAACACAGAGCACTGGTACACTCTAGAGGCCTTTTATCAGAATACATCTATAATGATACAGGAAGTCTTTTCTCTTGGTGTTGCTCCTTTATTTGAAACATAAAAGTAGTTAACGGAACATTTGTTTGTTTTTCGAAATGTCACACATGGACATTTATCTTTTCAGATGCACTCTACCTCTCTTTCACCCTCTCTCACACAGTCTTCTCATTCATTCAATCTTTTCAACAACATATCAGGAGCAAAGAAAAAAAAGAAAAAAAGAAAAAACCCATCTCCTACAAATCAGTTTTGATTTACAATCATTCTATCAGTCAGTCATTCATTGGCAAAAGTAAAAGTAAAAATAGGCAAGTTACGACGAGGTGCTGGTGTCCTCTGCTCTCTGCTCACATTATCTAAAGCCACAAGCTTCATATCAAAGCACTGGTTTCTACCCCTTAGAAGGAATAGACTGGTTTCTATTGGGGGCAACAGCAGGCCTCTTGGTCATCTTACCAGGTAAATGATGGGAGTATACAGAAGGGAAAAAAAAAAACAAATGTGGCAACTTTAGCATGTTGAGCTAAATGACGGCGAGGCCCTGCAGTTAAATCTGACCTCGTCAATGATTAATGACCAACAGATGCAAACGTTTTCTGTGTTTAAACCCACAGATCTGTGTGGATCTTATAGGATTTTTTTCATGGGAATGTTGGATTTATGTTTTCTCCATAAAAGTTGAGACTCTCCCTGCTATTTTTAAACTTTAAAAGGACCAATTTGCCTATTTACCTTCTTTGAAACACGAATACCTTTGCAGGTGTGAACTGAGAACCAGAGGTTAAATAGCACAGGGGCTGGCTCGCTCTTAAAAGTCACTGATTAACATGCATCTAATTTGTTTACAGCAACGATTTAAAGACAGTTTCGTGTGCATAGTAAAGTTACTAAGCACCACTACCTATTGCAAATCATTTAGACCCATGTTAGTTTCCTCCTGTAATTCTGAGGTGGAGGTAGGAACCATTTTTAGCACCATATGCTGCCGAATTTGTGTAAAGAACTACAGAACCTCTTATAAAATTTACACCATATGTAAGGGTACAGTTTCACAGTACAACTTCAAACAGTTTCACTGTAATGCTGACAGTGAAAAGAAACACCCCTGAACACTCCTAAGCTGAAATTATGGCCAATGTATCCATTTTTCCTTGTTTGTTGACATTTGTAAAGCTAGAAATGCTGCACAGTCGGGTGCTGCTGTGAAGGGCTGGATAAACTAGTTACAGGCCTAGATCCCTCTGTTGGTAAAGACGCAGGTTATAACATGTTAATTTTTAGCTTTGGTGGGGCTGATAGGTTGAACTGAGTCCATCTAGTTTGCGGTTTGCTTTCAGCTTTTCTGGTGTGCAAAGCTTTGCCAAACTGAGACGAGCTAAGCTAACAGTCTCCGGATTATGCCTCAACATTTAACAGACTTGAGAGTGGCATCGATCAAAAAAAAAAAAAGTTTAACTATTAACTACCACATATTGCCTCATCTTCATAATAAAGCTAATACAACTCAAAGTTGGAACTTAAACACAAAGAAGCAGCATCTATGATGAAGCGGGTACAGGCAGCTCTTCCCCAAAGTCTCATCACTTCACAGGTAACCTGACCAAAAGGCAAACGTCCAAAAAACACCAGGTACATGTTTACACACCCTGTTTTAGTGACTTTTAGTTCAGTGCAGTGGGTCACTACACAAACATCTCGAGGTCCAATTGTAATGTAGTGTCGTGGAAGCTAGTATTGACGAAGTGGGAGGGGCAGGGGTAGTGTTGAAACGTTATTAGTGTTCATAACCACATTTCTTTAGGAAAGTTACTCCACAAAGCATGTGCCGTTAATTTTGGTTAGTGAGAAATAAATGGAGGTATTAGCTTTTACACTGTGTCACATACTGTACGTCACATTTGCCAGAAAATCCAGGGTTCCTCCTCTCACTCCTCTCCACATTTCCTCCTATCCCTTTACCACTCTCCCTCTTTGTACTTGCCTCACTCCCTTTCCTTCCCTCCCTACACCCTCTCCTTCCCCCCCTTCACTCAGTGCTTGAGAGAGAAGTCCCCTGTGTTGAGACGGGGTCGAGGCAGGGCCCCAAACATTTCCGTCCCATCAGTGGCTCCAGGGGCCAGCAGAGCCTTCATACTGGCAGCGATGTGCTCCAGGTCAGCACAGCCCGACTAAGAGACAAACACAGGGAAAACGAGGGGTTAACAAGGGATATGGACTGAAACTGACCAGTATCAAATATTGCCTTTTCATGTTCATTTCCTGTACATTTCTGGTGTTCGACATTCCCAGCTCGACCGTAAACACTCTTTCTGTCAGTTGTGTTCGACAGTGCCGTCATGGCCATTAATGGGTGCAAATGAATAGCGTCTTTGTTTTAGTCTTCAGACAGCATGAAATATGTCAGGATGGACTGACACCAACGGGCATGAACGCTAAAAACAAAAGCCTGCTTAATTATCAAAATGTCATGACCCATTTCTTTTCAGGAGGTCCGTTTATCTATGCCCATCAAGCTGTTGGATCAGAGCATCTGAATTCTGTTTGCACATTTTTTTCCAGAATTTATTTTCATGACTAAAAAAATCCTTAAACTGCCTGTTCTTTAACAGATTATAACATCTGTGTTTAAACTACCAGCCAGGCATTATGTCTGCATTCATTCTGAATCAGAACACCTCATAATGACATTCTAACATTTAATACCACTGAAATTTGTTAGTTACAGATAGTACCACCAGATAAACCTCAGCTCAGCACTGAGTTTAACTCATGGTAAGTTATCCAACAATTCATTAAAATAATTCATTAATTCTAATTTGTTCCCCCTCCTTTCATTTATGGCAATGAACAGGGGTTGTAAAACACGACACTCTCTGTGCAGCTCCTATCCACCATTTTTCGATGCATTATGCATTTACTTATGCAAACTATTATTTGTTTACGCATGACAGTGTGTGGATAGAGGCATGCCTGAGTTTGGCCCAGCAGAAACTCCACTTTTTCCTGGACTTGCTCTCCCAGTTGCCGTTCTGTACTACATAACTTAAGATTATCTAGTAAGTTAAAGGTATCAGCCTCCAATGTATGATCCATCACACTAACTTTACATTACATGACTGCAGGCCATAGAGCTACAGTAGCAGACACCATCTGGCAAATTAAATTGTGGGGTGGCCTAGCATGTTATCTGTGATTGACACAGACGCACTACAAATAAATTCATGAGAGCTGCTGAACGTTGTTGTGATGCGATTTGATAACATTAGCACACAGATTAGTTTGATAAGAGCAGATGTGAGGTCACTGACGGGCAATCAAAAGGAAATGCATCATTAGATTTAATAAAATTGAATTCTCTTTGGAGTCGAATGTTATTGGACTGTTATTCAGGATTATGTAAGTATATTAGTGGGTCTACTGCATATTTTTTAAACTGTATAATGCTGAAATGCTTAAAAAAAAAAATGGTTGAAAATGAAACACTGCAAAAGGCACCACTAATTCAACCTACAATCCAAAGTTTCTGCTGGTTTATACTCTAAACTATCACTTTGCATTTTATGTAATGTTTTGGTCCCAGTAAGGATTCTAACAATTTTTCCAGTTACCCGACTGCTCAGTAGTCAGTGCTGCTGGCCCCTTTTGACATGAATCTGTATGTAACCAACCATGGTGATCAACACTTAGGAGAAGTTAAGAGTTAAAACTAGTTAGTCTGAGCTGTAAACGACTGACTGGCTGCCCACCGATCTCCATGTGTGACACAGAAGGTCAGATCATTTGGCCTCAGTGTCCGAGATGCGCTCACCCGTTCTCCACTGTTGCTGTCTCCCTGAGCAGCTCTGCCTCCTCTGCAGCCCCACACAGGCACAGATACAGGCAGGGAGCGGGCCAACGCCATGGGATGGGACTGACGGGATGAATACGCACCCTGACCCACAGCCATACCGCGCGATGGCGGAGGGGCATCCTCACTCAAGGAGCCTGAAACAAATTTAAAAATAAAGAAATTTAGCTCATGCACATATGTGTATGTGTACATATGATGCTCGGCATAATGAACGCTCACCATCCGTGCTCTCTTCCTCTCCATCAGATTCAAAGAACGGCTCACAGTCCCGAGAAACAGAGTCCTCATCCATAGAGAACACACCTGAAGCAGAAGGCATACTTTGAATTGGAATAAACACAACACATGCATTACAAATTGATTTCTCATTTTCTTTTCCTAAATGTTTTTGCACCTATTTCAACACCATCGAAATGTTTTAAAAGTCTTTGTTTTAACGTTTCTGTTTCAGAAAGTGAAAACGGAACGAATGAAGCGTTTTAATGATCAAAAAACTGAAACAACCTGAATAATGAGCAACCTCCTCATTATCTAAAGTGTGTGTGGCTGGAAAATATGGCCAGCTCATAAAAGCTCATAAAACTAGCAATTAAATAGTCCGAGGATGGAGAGTAATGGTGCCAGAGAGCCTGCGGGACTAAATGAGCAAATCACTACCAAGTCCCATGAAGATATTTTGGGTTTTCCCAGGGATCTTCCTTTTTTGGAAAACAATTAGAGACGGATTGTAAAAATTAAAAAATTAAAAATAATAATAATTATTATTGTTATTTGACAAATGTCAAAGACCTCTCACACTGAAAGATTATCATGCATTATATCTGAGCATGGTTATGAAACTTTGATACATTTGATAAATACTGGAAAGGATGCATTGAGTTTACCAAAACACAGGATATCAACAAAAACACCTCACACCAACTACTGAGCACGGTGGTGGAGGAATGATGAATGATGCTTGTTTTGCACCATCATTTGCGGGACATGGGCACCGTGCAATCATTGAGTCAAGCATGAACTCCTCTGTCTACCCAAGTATTCTACAGTCAAATGTGGGTCCATCTGTCCAGCAGCTAAAAATAGCTGAAACTGGATCGTGCAACAGGACAGTGATCTTAAGCACAACAGAAAATCTCCAACAGAATAGCTTGAAAAAACAAACAAAAAAAAAAAAACACAAAACAAAAAAAAAGAACCAAGATTTCACAATGGCTCAGTCCAGCCCTCAACCTCACTGAAATGCTGTGGAGGGACCTTAAGAGAGCTGTGCATAAATGAATGGCCACAAACACCATCTTTAGGCCTACAAAACAGACTAGGTAAAGGCAATGTGTTGAATTTTTATTAAAATAATTCAGCAAACATAAAGTCAAACTACAACTGAATAAGTGTGGATGCTGACGTGGTTTTCATGTGTCCTTTTGTGAAACCGATTGTAGTTTAATAGAACTTATATGTGGGCATATGTATTATAATAATTAAGGTTTTTTTTTCTTAAATTAAAAAAACAAAAACAAAAAAAAAAACAGAATACTTCAGGTCATCACGTTTCCAGTGAGAACACAGTAAGAATCTGCATGGATCAGGGACACAGCAACAGATTACAGTGTCGTTCCTCACCTGCACTTTCATTCCCATAGAGTCTCCTCTCATCCATGTCCTCTTCCTCTTCTTCATCCTCACCCTCTTCTTCTAAATCCTCAATCCCAGACCTCTGTCGACCTCGCTCGGCCTCCAACGCGCTCTTCTCACGTTCCCTCTCTCCGGTACCGTTCTGCCCGCCGCCCTGCCCGGTCACGGCTCCTGAGCTGTAGATCGACGGGTAGTTTTGGGAGTACAGTCTTCCACTAGGACTGACTCCTCCCACTACAACGTCACTTGTTAAGCTCTGCACCAACAACAGAGAATCAAACACATTACAGATGTGAACTTTCTGAATCAATACCGCAGTTTGCTATCTAAAGCAAACAGTTCACTCACCCCCCTGTTTCCAGGGTCAGAGGTCAAGTCAACCACTAGCTTGGTTCCTCCCTCTCCTCCAGCTTGGCGTGTGTGCTTTTGGGCTGTTAGCATGGTTGTGGAGTGCAGCACACCAATGTCATCCATGTAGCGACGCGCCGACTCAGCTAGAAATCCCTGACCCCATACATTATAAGAGAAATCGCACTCCCTGGAAAAGGAACTGCCGCTCTCCCGCTTCCTCCCCACTTCTCCTTCTCCAGTCACCGACCGGAACTTCTTACAGGCTGTGAGTATGGCCAGGTCGCAGCCAGACTTTTGGCAATACACTTCTGCTGCAGAAAGTAGTGCCAGCCAGCTCTCTTTGTGGTTGTCTGGGATTTCGAGCTCGGATGACTGCGTGATGGAGGCCATAATGGTGCTAAATGCTGTTTACAGATTTCTTTGATGAGCTGATTTGATGAGACAGCTGAGTAATACTAAGAAGTGATGAAGAGCTTTGAGGATTTGGGGGCATCAAACTTAACAAAATACTGACTTTGGTAGCTGTGGCGTGTCTGACTTTGCTCAAATGGCTGAAAACTTACAGTTACTCACTTGCTGGTGTATGGATAGTTTTTGCACTGATGAAGATGAAGGGGAAGGGTAGGACCTATTAGGCAGAGAGGCACTGGGTGACTTTGAGATATGACATACAAGGTGGTGTCCTTACACACTGGAGAGCCAGGGGAGAGAAGAGGTGTTGTCAAGTTGCTGGTGATACCTAAAAAAATAGAAATAAATAGAGTTGGGTTAAATCACTGCTGGTTTTTTTTTTCATGTGAACAATAAACACAAAAAGGTTGGAAGAACTTAAAAAAATGCAGACAACTGATTGGCTCAATTTGTGAATTTGTGACTTCTCAAAGAACATTACAAAAAGACTTAAAAGTTCTTCAAGCACAATCCAAGACTGAGATCATAGTGGAATTGCCTCTAATTACATTGAACATCTGATGTTTAAAGACAATTAAAGGATTCCAATTATACTTTAACCCCTTTAACAGCCACCATCAAATAACGCAGGGGTTGAAAGAGTTGCATATTAGGCAACAGCCACCTAACACAGGACCCTGGAAAGATTACCTAAAATTCAGCTTCCACTGGATTGTAAGAAAATACATAAATCATACAGAGTACCAGTGCTTGTTCCTGTTACTGCATGTCACAGACATTAAAAACAGACTGATTTTGCAGGGGTTAGATGGGAACATTTCTCACGATTCACTAATTTTGTATGGGTTTAGCTCCATAGTGTAGTGATTAACACATTCACTTGGCAAGCAAACAGTCAGTGGTTTCACTCTAACCCGAAATACAAATCCCTTTGAGATATCAGCAGGAAAGGAAAACTCTTCCATATCAAAATAAGTGGTGATGCCATTTACAAGTACCTGTAAACTCCATAAAAAGGGAAAGATGACAACCTAACCCTACCCCAACTCACTAGGTGGATGTGAAGAGGTTAACTGGGGTTTAGTCAACCTAGAAAACACTCCCTTGTGGCGAAGGGCAAATACAGAGAATTTTATTCTATCTGGGGCCCCTTCGTGGACTATTGCAAGTCATTAAACGCTCTACCAGCTGATTAATATCATATCTCTGGGGGGGGGGGGGGGGGGGGGGGGGGGGGGGGGGGGGGGGGGGGGGGTGTCTGGTGTACACAAGTCAACATGTGAGTCTCACAAGGAATGTAGCAAAAAAAAAAGAAAAAAAAGTGTTGATCTATGGACGTACCCCTACTGGCACCCAAAGATGGTCCTCAGACATTACAGCAGCTGAAATAACATACCTTAGCTTCCCTTTATGCTTACACGCAGTTGTAACAATTGCATTCAAATAAACTGTTGCATATTTGTTCTTCGTGTGATCAACCCCAAACCTTCAACCTGCGTAGTTTATTTTATTAAGTTAAATATAATAAAATACCACCCTAATGCCTTCCACACTGTTGCATGCAAACACGCTCTCTGACCCACATTTGGTTTTATGGGACCTGGTCTAATTTAGGTGTGTGCAGGTTAACGTGTAAACCTGCATGAATTAGTCTGACTGTCGCAGCCCCCACCAGTTCTGTGGGCTGCATGACACCTACCGATGCTAACTACTGTAGCTACTGCATCGCTTTCAAACCACTCTGCTCGCTCCTGCTTCCATTTGCTGCCACATCTGCACTGATCTATGTCTCATTTCTGAACTGCACGCTGTGGGCATTACTGCACGGTTGCCACCACTGCTGCTGTTGTTGTTGTTGCTGTTGTTGTTGTTGTCGCTGATCTTGTTGTTTAATCAGTGTTGTGTGCAACCTCCTCATGATGGAAGCACACTTCACCTCCATTTTCGGGCTTTAGTAGGAGTCAAGATTTGGAAAGATAAATTACAAAAACGAGGTGAGACCTTCACCTACCTTGTCAGTTTCTTTCTTCCACGCTGCCAGATGTTTATCGACCTTAAAGTTGTTTGAATCTTTCGTACTGTGCCTTCTACCACGGTTTCTCTCCCCTTGCTAGGCTCGACACCAGCGAGAGCAAGCTAGCAAGGATTAATAAGGCCTTTTCCGGTCAGGAATTTCGCAATAAAAGTCTGTTTCGTCAACATAACACGGCGTGCATTTTTTTTTTAAATTAAGTAAAATACAATTATTTAAAGTAAAATAATCTTGAACTCAAAGCTGTTGGTAAAAAATATTACTTTCGGAGAAAAAGTATTTTTTAAACTCTTACTTTACAGGAGAAAAATCAGTATACAGTTACCCATTGTTTTTTAAGGGGTTTTTAATAAATAAATTTAATACCTGCAATTTTTTTAATCTCTCAGTGTGCATTTAAAGTGAATTTAGATTAAGTTTCAACATAACTTATCAAATAAGCATCCTAGTGTTTCAAAGGCCAGACTTGCTTTAAATGATTTTTGTGTAAACTTGGATAACTTGTTTATTTACTTCCTAATAACTTCCAAAACTTGAAATTAATTAATTATAGGTAGTTACATACATTACTTGAGTTTATTGCCAGAGAGTCGCGTGGACATGTGTGGTCCTCAAAAGGAAATGTAAATCAGTTAATAAAATGTTAAAATAATAATAATAATAATAAAAATCCACTGGTCCTACTAAAGATTAAGTTGGGGTACTATTAAAATGACCTCACCCTGACTACATGATCACACTCCCATATCACTACACTCAACTTTTCTAGAAAGCTACTAAGCCATCGTAGTCCACTGGCCTAAGTGTGCGCACTAGCCGCCGGAAGTCCTAAAGAATACAGAAGAACTGAGGTCAATTAAAAATCCTAAACACAAACAGAACAAAGCAAGCCCTATACTGAAAGTACAACTCAATGAATGACAGAAATTCAACACCACGGAGCCCAGGTATATGGGTATATGACTCCTGAGGAAATACTTTAAAACGAGTCTCTCTGGAGGAAAACCGATCCCCAGTTATTACTCAATCAGCTACAGTAACTCATTCAGGGAACAGTAGATCTACTGCACACATACAGATTAGAGTACTGTGTTGAATCAGCTTCCTTCTCTGAGCAAGACAAAGCGGCCTATTACACCTGGTCCTGTGCTACCTTAGCATCTCCCACAAACACAGTTCTTACAACTGCTGAATCTCCTAAGCACCAAAGGAATCCCTACACTACATATGCACTACATATTTACTAACTAAATGACAAAAATATAAGCACTTGGGTTTAAGTTAGGTTTAGGTTAATAGCAATAAATTATTTATTTAATTAAAAAAATGATAAACCATTTTATAATGCCAGGGTTTGTGTTATATATAGCATTTTACATTCACTTAATACGGCAAATGTCAAGGTGATGCTAATGTATTTAAATGAATCAGTAAAGCCAGCTTGGATTCTGACTCGGTTCTTTATTTTATTTGTTCATTTATTTATTTTGTCAAGAAAAGAAATTGAGACGTATATGTAAGAAAGCCGTCCTAGAAACAAGTCTTTCCACTTCATCTAAATTAGTTTAAATTTTAATTGGAGAAAAGAAAGAAAGAAAAATACATGTATAGAAACACAAGTCAAATCCCTGGGTAAAAAAAAAGTTTTAATATTTTTAAAATATGCTTTGCCACATTTTTTTTTTACCACTATCTCTGCTCTTTGAACTCAGGACTCTCTCTCTCTGGCTCTTATCCGTTTTTTAACTCTGCCTAACTTGACGCCTCTCTGACGTCACCTGTTTACTGCCTTCCATTCGAGAGCACGTTTCACACGTGACAGACGTTTGGGGCCGGGCTCGTGCTCGCTCTGTTCTCGTGCACATGGAGCTGTCCCCCCTAGCCTCAACAAAGCCCACCTGCCCTACCAGCTACTCGGAAGTTATGGGCCTGCGTTGTTTCTGCAGTAAAAGCTGGATAGCTCCAGCAGCTGCCGTCCCTCCCTTTAAAGTGTCGTTAATGACGACACCTCGGTGAACCAGCAGCCTGAGTGATTTTGGAGTTGTGTGTTTTCTGCCACCTGGCGGTCACAATGAGAGCTTGCAACAGCACACTTGGGTGCCGAATAAACATCTATCCAATGATCAGTATGAGCCGCTCGTATTGCTGTGATTATTACACTGCTATTTGGAAACACCTGAGAGTAGTGTAATTATGTTAGCTGTAGTCTAGCAGTTATATTGAGAAAAAGTGCAACATCACTGTCTGAAATTGCACAATAGTAAAAAAAAAAAAAATGTGGGTCAGCAGCTCTAAATGTGGCATTTCTTCCTTTCTTTCTTGCGAGGCCAGAAGAAACTAATTGTCAGCACAGCCCTGATATCATCATCACGTTCAGTAGCTATAGATCAGCATGAATTTGGAGTCATGTTTCTCTCAGCTGGCGCTCGGCAGGGAGATGTGGTCCTTTGTAGCTAGATGCTCTTTTGCACTCTCCTCAGGATCTTCCTTGAGCTTTATAAATCTGTGTTTATATATTTCCCAAATAGACATTAACGTTTACATTTATCCTTTTAATAAGTTGCAATCAAATAAATATTGATCATAGCAGCTCTTGGTCACAGTAAAATTTTTCTAAACACATAAAACGGTTGTAAATCGATGAATTATTTAAACCCCAATCAGCCACACTATTTTAGCAGCAGATATAGGGCTATCATACAAAAACTCTATTATTTCTCTGTGATGGATATCTTCTGTTCTAATGTAATTATCTTGCTGGTGTAGAGGGGATGTAGGGATGCCTGAAACTGCGACTGCATCTGAAAGGTACCATCTGTTCATCCCCACCGAGATCAGTGCCAGAAATATTGTTTTTGAAATATCCCTGAAAGCAGCGAGTTTGTCTAAGGCCTGCCGATCTGCTCTGGTTATTCCGCTGCAATTTGACAGCCGAGTAACCCATTATGTTCAGAATATCTAAATTTAAATATTTTCATCTTTCCAGTAACTGTAGAGTTTTAGTATTAGTATTAGTGTGTAGTATTGTATTGATCATTCTGGTCATGTCAAGGCAAGATGATCAGATCCCACAAAGTTTGAGGCAAAGAGTGTTATATTTTGATGTAACTGTGAACAATGTTTTATTTAAATGAAACTTTCCAAAAGCATAAATGGAAGCTTAGGAATATTTTTATGGTCTTGTGTGATATTCTTGAGCCACATTCACATTAAAATGCTGTGCATACCCACATTTTTCTGTCTTTGAAACCAGTACATTTTGTAACATCCTTTCTTCTTCCTTTAAGTGAGCTGAGTCATTGGTTTGTTTAAAAAAGAAAGTGCTGAAACCTAATTTTTAGTAGTCTAGAGTAGCTCTCATGTAATCATTTCCTCATTATTTTAGCTAAAGTTTACATCAAGTACTTAACACATGCACTGTGTGTTGGGATGTGCACAGTCTTTTGATGTAGGTGTTCATCCTAACTGTGAGGCACTTTGTAACTGTGTTTGTTGTTGTCGTTGTTGTTGTTGTTTTAGACTACAACTAAAGTTATTCTTTTTTTTCTAATCCATTGCTGTTTAGAGTCAGCGTTGTTTGCTGCCCTCTAGTGGTTGTCATGTGCATTACATAAATATTTACATTAAGGTATTCAGACATAATAGGTCACTGCTTGTAGCTGACATTAAAATCAAATCAAATAATACCATAAACTCTTACATAAATATTGGCCTCTGTAATAATATTAAAGCGTTTAAAATATAATTTAAAAACAAAGCAGTACAAATTACGTTCTGATTGGGTGTTTTCTGACATGACGTTGCCATGGGCGGGGTTTTGCATTAGCAGGAAGCTTGACGTCACGTTTGTTTTGGGAGAACGACGGAGACGACAGGAAAATGGAGCAAAGCGCTGAGGATTATAAGGTACTCCTGAATTAAATGTTTAACACGTTTTCACTGGCTGTTTCTGTGAATGTTCGTAACTGTGCTGTTGAATATTGGGCAGAACTTCTGATAGCTGACTAATGGTAGCACCTAAAGCTAGCTGTGGATCTCCAGTAACGTTCGTTAAGCTCGAGCTGGGCTACGTGGTGCTTTAGCTCGATATAAGAGCTGGATATATTTTTTTGTATAGTTGTGTGTATAACCACACAGACATGAAAGCTTAAAGTGTGTTCAGAAAGTCGCGAACTTAATTCAACTTTTCCTGTTTGGCTGTCTCGCTTTCACCCACTGACCTGAGCAGAGCAGTGACTTTATAGTCATGTGATGTGAATGTGTCATTTACCAGCTCTTTGTTATGATTTACCTGCCGGGTCAGCTGTTTGACTGGTCACGTGGTGCACGGGCTCGTTAATCACATTTGGGCACTGGGTGGGCTACATTTGCATTTATTTATTTTTTATTAGTATCATTTAGTTTTTAATTTTAGTTTGCTGTCCAGTTTTCCAAAAAGTTTTAGCCATCGTCAATCATTTTTCAAATGAGGTTTAAAAATAACAGGAAAATACGTTAATCTTCTAAATAAGGTCTCGAAGACCTCGTTTGCCATAACTATATGCTATTAAGGCATTTGAGCTATTTCCTAGGAAATACCGAGCTGTCATTTAGCTTCCTGAGTTGAACCCACCATGGTTTTTGTGGGTTAATGCTTGTGGTGTTGACTGACAAAGACTGAAACTAAATGAGCTAATTTTATAGGTTGAGTGTGATCATGTAAGTATTTCAGTTAGTTCTCATGATTTCTAAAGTTTACGTTATTTTTACAATGATCACGTTTTGTTTTTCTCACTTGACCTCAGATAACTACGAGTTAGTTTGTATCAGCTGTGTTTGACGTTAATTCTTGTATCCATCTGCCATGTGATGAGTTTATTCCACGTGGATGTTTGTTTGTTTTTTAACTGCAAGACAGTAAACTTTCTTTGTTTACAACCAACCTGCTGTCAGTGTGGTACCACCAATTAGCCCGAAGTCAGGAACACAGACCTGTTTGGCGACCACTGGTTCCTAAGGCAAAGTGGCTGCTGGAGGATTTTGGGTTGCCAGGAGGTCACTGACCAGTTTGTGTGTGTGACTGGGGCTGAAAAGACATGTTGGGCTATGGGAGGACGCCAGAGTACCTGGAGAGAACCCAATCAGGTGTATTGAGAACATGCAAATTCCACAATGATTGGGCAAAAACAGGGCTGGGCTAGCCTGAAATGCTGCTTAGATGTCACACAGAGTGCCTAGCCTTTGTGAAGAGGTGTGGACAACCTCTTTACCTTGAGAACACCAGTAGCGATAGGAATTCGGAGTATGCACAGGTCATTAAATCCCTGCTCTTTGTATATGGTTCAAGTTCAACTTCTGAGAGAAACAAGTGGTGTTCAACCACACATGGTATCAGTTATACTGTAGTTATTGATGACTGATTAAAATAATCTTTAGGCTAATTCTTATTACCTGCCTGTTTGAGTGACTGAAATTTGACACCAATCAAAAAAAAAAAAACACCTTTAACTGCAAATACATTTTACACTTAATTTCTGCTACTTCATATTTATGTGGGGCTTTTTTCTCCTCAGCTGATATTTGAGAAGGAGGGGGTATACCTCCACACAAATGCCAAGAAGAGTAACCAGGACACTAGTATCCCAGGGTTCATCCGCATTGTGGAGCGGGTAAGAAAGTCTGTGTGAGCTAAGACTGTTTAGGTCAAAGGTATGATCAGGAAAGCACGGGGGTAACCTATCATGTCTTTATTTTTTCAGGCTGGGCTGCCAGCTCTAGAGTGGAGTCCACTGGAGGATGACGGTCGCAACGCTCCTGCTGTACTCTACAGCAAAAAGGTTGGGAACCATCTATTTGCTACATGCTGAAAAATAAAAAGTATTTGTATTTGTTATTAGCTCGAATAGGATTCTCATCCAATAATCTCCACCTGACCAGGATGGTGATGGAGGGGAAGAGGATACAAACTTTGACCCGGGGTATGAGCCAGACTGGGCAGTTATAAGCACCGTGAAGAAAGAACGAGAACACGTCCCAGTCAAAAGTTCAGGTGCAGTCTGCTTTTCTGGTGATCCTAGCAAAGGCTCGTGCTCAGAAAACTAAAAACTCCTCTTTTTTTTTCACAGGTCAGTGGGCGTTCTCGCTGCCTCTCTCAGAGCTGTACTCTCTTCGGAGGTCTCGGTTCTCCTTGGGTCGAAACTTTCTCGTGCTGACTAGTAGAGGTGGCCACCCACTGCCTCCTTTGCACTTCCACAGAGGAGGAACCCGGGAACTGCTGAGGGCACTTCAGCGCTATATTATTCTGGACCCGTAAGCATCACTGCAATCATTTTAGCAGCAGATTTCTAATTACAGTGGAATGCCAGCATTGTTTACATGCTGGAGAAACTCTGATTAGTACCTCAGTTTCAGATGCCCTTTGCTTCTTTGTCAGCGTGTCATGTGGTTTCTGTTCTTGTTATCAGGTCACCACTTGACGGGCGGCTCTTCCTTGCCTACCCCCAGGACTCAGGCACGCTCCCTCAGTCCTTTGATAGGCTGCAGTTTCTTGAGGATGGAGGCAATGATCTTGTCTCAGTAAGTAGATTTTTTTTGTTGTTATTTTTTTAGAGGATAGTGCATGTTGCATTTCTAGTGAGTAATTTTTTTAAGTAATCTCGCACTTAATCGTTTTAAAATCTATGAATTACTAGCTTGTCCATTAACACCAGTGACCCAGTGATGAGGTCATCTTCCACCGAAGCAGCATCAGAACTTGAAAACAAAAGCTAATGTGGAAGTGCCAAAATCTCAATTTCCTCTAAAAGCAGCTTGAGCTATATAGATCCCCGATGTTAACATCTCCAACTGCAGAGTAGTAATAAACATGTTCATAGCATTTTTGCAGTTCAGAGTTTTTGGCCTCCAGAGCCAGTCTCCCCTCGGATGACAACTAAATTCCGAAACCAATTTCAGATGTTTTTATGTTTAAAGTAGGTTGCATTATTTGGGCATGGTCACATTGACAGTTGGATGCCATCACAGGCAGATTTGTCCAGTAGCTGTTTACCAGCCTTCACCTCAATTACCTGCACTAACTGTGCAGGTAATTGTACTAATAGATCATTGTACTAATTATTAGCAGGTTTCTGTATCTGTGCACTGCTCTCATACAGATTATGCATATAGAAAGCAAGATGGGATCGGCCAAAAACGAAACCATCAGAGCTTCAAACAGGTTCCACCAAGTCAAGTGGCATTTCATTTCAATCATATGCAGTGGTACAGTACACAGTGAAGCGAGACAATGGTCCTCCAAGACCTTGGTGCTACATATAACAGACAATCAACACAGGACTACATGCGGTGGCAGCGACACAGTGGTTTCATCTGTCTTTTTTAATCATAGCCTTTGGTACCAGCTAACATTAGTGAAGGAAACATCATACTTAAAACGACAGGCCTTCATTTGCATAAACATTCTTTTTTTTCACCTATAACAGAGATTTATCCATGACCCGTATGCCACTACATTTGGTGGATTCTCCAAAGTCACAAATTTCTTCAGGGCAGCACTTCGGCCTCCAGAGTCCCCCATCCACGCACGTACTCCTCAGGATCCCAGTTTGCCTCCACAGCCTGATGAAGAGCCCGGATTCGAACTCATCACCTGCGTAAGAGAAAGATACAAAAAGATAATTTGAGCGCGGATAGATGGAATAAAAAATAAGTTATTAATGTTTGCTTTTATTTCTTTCATCAAGGGTGTGGAACTTGGTCCCAAACCAGATGTAACAAGGGGACAGCCTCTGGATAAGTGGGAGGAGTTTTTGGACTCTGAGGGGCGAGTGACTTGCCAAGAAAAAATCAAAGAACTTGTGTTCAGAGGGGTAGGACAGTAAATAGAGTTAGGCTACGTTCACACTGCAGGTCTTAATGCTCAATTCCAATTTTTTGATCAAATCCGATTTTTTTGTCTGCTCGTTCACACTTCAAATAAAATGCGACAGCAAACGCGCTCTAGTGTGAACCCTCAAAGCGGCCCGCATGCGCAAAAGAAGACGTCACACACAACGCGCTCTGTTTAGACCCAGAGCAAACAGTATTGTTTGACTGATGGCCCTTAATATAAAGACTTCGGACTTTACGTTTCCCAATTTTTGCTTTAAGTTATTTTGTTATTTACATAATAATGTAAATAACCTAATAATGATCCTTATTGCTGTTTTAGAGGAGCGGTGCTTCAAAGGATAGCTGCAGATTTCTGTCAGAATCTGCAGATTATACAGTACAAATAAAATGTTCACGTTTCTCCAACGTTGTCTTCCCAACAGTTTCACTGGATGGCCAGGAAGCGTTCGCGATGTCTTCTCCGGCGCTGATAATTGGCGTCTGTCTTGTGTCAGTGACGTAAAAGACGGATTTAATGCGACATGACCGTTCAAACAGCAGTCGCTTTCTAAAACATCGGATATGTATCGGATTCAGTACCACATACGAAAGTGACCCAGATCGGATTTGAAAATATCGGATTTGTGCCGTTCACACTGTCATACCATGATCGGATATGGGTCGCATAGGGTCAAAAAAATCGGATTTGATGCGCTTTCGCCTGCAGTGTGAACGTAGCCTTAGAGACAAACATGTGTTTCTCATGTTTAACCAGGTGTGCATTCTTTGATGGGGTTTTTGTGTATCTTGCAGGGCATCACACACTCACTGAGGAAGGAGATATGGAAATTCCTGCTGGGGTTTTATCCGTGGAACAGCACTGCCAAGGAAAGAGAGGACATTCTTCGGGTCAAAACGTTAGTAGAATTTTTTTTTCCTGTCATATCTTTATGATAATTTATTGAAGCTTTGGGAAACACTCTCATTGCCTTGCTTGGTAAATGGTAAATGGACTGGTTCTTATATAGCGCTTTTCTACTCCACCTGAGCGCTCAAAACACTTTATACAACTTGCCCTGTTCACACACATCTCCTACAAAAGTGCTTTCATAGCTAATATTCAAACACACATACACACACTCCGTTGGATACATCAGAGAGTAACTTTGGGTTAGTAGCCAGGGTTCGAACCACCAACCTTCCAATTAGTAGATGACCTGCTCTCCCTCCCTCCTGAGCTAGCTGCAGACACTTTTTTTCTTTTTTTAATGCTTAGCAGAGAGCCAGTGTATTTCCTAAAATCTTGAACTATTCACTTGCTTTAACAACCCTTCTGCGTGTGCAGGGATGAGTACTTCAGGATGAAGGTGCAGTGGAAGTCTGTCAGTGAAGAGCAGGAGATGAGAAACTCCCTCCTCAGAGGCTACAGAAGCCTGATAGGTCAGTGCGTCTAATAACAGAAGATCTGTTCAGCGTTTAGTCAGCTGCCCGTCAGAAGTTAAACTGTCTTTGTTCTGTTGTGACAGAGAGAGACGTCAACAGGACAGACAGACACAACACTTTCTTCTCTGGGAATGACAATCCGGGACTGACCCTGCTTCACGACGTGCTGATGACTTACTGCATGTACAACTTTGATCTGGGTGTGTATTTATGAACCGCTGGTAAACAGATGTGCACTTCATAAATTGATCACCGGTATATGTGACTGCCAAAAAGACCACCTTTGGTAGTTTCCTGGTCTGGATCTTTCAGGTGTAATGCCACAATCTTCCCAGAAGTGGGCGACCCAACAAATTCGCCCCAAGGTCACACCGTGCAAGGCGCATAGAAATAGCAGAAAACCCATGAGCTAAGTTCATGACAAGTATGGCTTGTTTGTAAAAGTTGCCAGGAGAAAGCCCGTTCTCTCTAAAAAGAACATGGGACAGGTTTAGAAAGAGCAAACTACAAGACTTCAGGAACAATGAAACCAAAGTAGACGTGTTGGGCCATGAAGAACAGTGCCACGGCTTTGCAGTCACTGACTAGACCATGAACTCTTCTGTATACAAAAGTATTCCACAGTCAAATGTAAGGCTGTACAAGAGCTAAAGCTTGGCCCAAATTGGGTCCTCTAACAGGACATCCTCTCCCAAGCACAACAGCAAATCTACAACAGAATGTTTGCAAAAGAAAATAATCAAGGTGCTGCAAGGCCCCAGTTGAAGTGTAGACCTCAGCCTGATTGAAGTGCTGTGGTGGGACCTTAAGAGAGTAATTCCTTCAAAGCCCAATTAACTGAAGCAATGCTGTAAAGAAGAGTGGACCAAAACTCCTCCAGATACTGATGAAGTCATATAGAAACCCATCACGTCAACCTATTGCTGCTAAAATTGGTTCTCTAAGTACACCACGTGATTCAGTAGCTTACTTTCACATGACTTCATATTGTTTGTATATGAAAATAAAAGTTGAACAAGCATTACGGTGCCAGTACAAGTGGCGTCTGGTGACCAGAAAGATTTGCAACAACAGGAGGAAACGTCACAGGAGTGAAACAACAGAGATGTCCATGATGTTTTAAGACCAATCAACAAAGGGTTTGGCAGCGATTAAAAGCGGTTTGAGTAAGGTATGTATGTAAATATGTTTGTAACACAGGTCTCCTTTTTCATCGGTGCAGGTTATGTGCAGGGGATGAGTGATCTTCTTTCTCCTATCCTGTTCGTCACCCAGAATGAGGTGGAGTCATTCTGGTGTCTGACAGGATTCATGGAGCTGGTGGTTAGTAAAAATATCTGTTCTCTTTTTTGTTATCGTCTGTCACAAACCCGTGATCTTCTGTTGAGACACACAAGAGCTTTTAAAGCTTTTACTCTATATTTGAGTCGATTTCTGCTCCGAATGGAGAATAATTAACTCGGCAGCAGCACAAACATAACCTTTGAAAGTTTAAATGCACTTGGGCCAGTGAAGTGATTTTTGTGCAGTGACTTGAGACCTCATCAACATTTGATTTGAATGAATATAAAAAGCCCACACTTAAAACTGCTTTGGATGTCTCTCAGTGTGCTCTTCTGCTAACTCGCCGCTGTCTCCAGTTGTGAAGCAACCACAAAAACACTCACTGGATTTTGGTTTGTAGCCTGAGGCTGTTTGCCAACAATCTCAAGCATTACACCTTGTTAAATGTTAAATAAATGCACATTCTCTCTCTTAAAAAAAATGTCATCTGGTTCTATGTTGTGCTGAAATGTGATATTAATCATTGAGATCTGGGGAAGCAGTGAAAGAAAAACAATAATGAAATTAGCGGAGTGTCAAAGCAGAAACATCCAAAAGATTGATGTATTTGTAAGAATCCGTAGACTCCAGCTGAAGAACAGGTCTTTGTTTTTCTTTCCTGCAGCACCAGAACTTTGAAGAGTCTCAGGAGGCCATGAAGCAGCAGCTTCTTCAGCTCAGTATCCTGCTGAAGGCGCTGGACCCAGAGCTCTGTGACTTCCTGGGTAAGTGAGCTCCTATTTAGCCAGGCACATTAACAGTAGAAGTGAGAGTGTAAAATGAAACGTGCAAAGTAAAGCTGGGCAAGATAAAGAAGTTTTAAAGCATTGTTGTGTTGATTTGCACCTCAGCACTAATTTCAGTTCCTATCTAAGTCAAAGGAGCTTGCAAAGAAAAGCGTCTGGACTTCTTTAAGTAACTTAAAGAAGTCCAGATGCTTTTCTTTGCAAGCTCCTTTGACTACGATGACCTGGGTGACTGAGAACCTTCACAGACATAGTTCCTATCTAACTTGTATACATGTGCTTCTGTCTAAAAGGAGCAACTTGTCAATTTGCATTGCATTTGGGGAAGAAGATAAAGTCACAGGGAGGGAAAATCTGGCAGCTAGGGCAGGTAGTGACCAAAGATTGTTATGTCATGTCACCACAGTTCCACTCATCCCAACTGATTGTTCTTACTCAGATGTTATAGTAGAACTCGGTTTGGAGAGGTTGTTCCTGGCGGAGGAATTCACAGTTTGAGGTTAGGTCAGTTTCACACTGAAGGCAAAGTCGAACCTTAAATATAGCAGCAATGCAGAAAGACGACCAGAGGTGCACAAAAGGAAGACATTACCGTGTTTCTGTTGAATCTGACCTCTCACATATAAGTTTAGATATGCTGAAGGTGACATACATGCCACGCATATGTATGAAACTGAGAAAACTCTGGATGTGCAATAATAATTTCTTTTTTGTAAAGAGATAAAATTCCAGTTCTCCCTTCCTTGCATGTCCTTCAGACTCTCAGGACAGCGGCTCGCTTTGCTTCTGTTTCCGCTGGCTGCTCATCTGGTTCAAGAGAGAGTTTTCCTTTGAGGATATCCTCACACTGTGGGAGGTGAGTGCTTGACTGTACCAATTTAACATATTCGTGTCTTGAATTGATTTTTGTTATGAAACCGAATCCCACATTTTTTTTTTTTTAATATATTATGTGCTACTATTTTAAAGTCTACAGTAAGGATTGTTTGGGCTGCATCTTGACATCGCATTTTATAGCATCGTGTTTTCTTCCTCAGGTCCTCTGGACTCGTCTTCCATGTGAAAACTTTCACCTGCTGATCGCCTGTTCGATCCTCGAGTCCCAGCGAGAAGAGCTGATAGGCTCGAACCATGACTTCAACACTATTCTGAAAGTGTGTGTCTGGATTAAAGATGACGGTTATTTATTTTTTTCTGTAATCATACAGATTTTCATCTTCTATAATGTTTTTCATCTGCAGCACATAAACGAGTTGACAATGAAGTTGGACCTGCAGAGCGTTCTGCGTGGAGCCGAGGCCATCTATCTACAGCTGTTTCTGTGCAAGGTAAGACACAGGGCCACTTCATACCTCATGATTCGACATACAGCCAGTAAAATATCTGTTGGTCCAAATCTGAGATTATTATTTTTTTATTAGTATTATCAGACTATAATAGGAAAACAATTTATCTTGTGCTATATTATGTTAACTGATAATTTAATAACTTGCTTGCTTTGTAACTTCCCCTTTTTCCTCTTCCCTTTCCACCCCAGGAGCTTCCTGTTATGGTTAAGCAGGTCCTAGGCCTCTACGTCCCACCCAGCTCAGAGGAAGAGAGCCCAGACTCACAGGCCAGCGAGACACAGCGCCTCCTCAGCCAATCACAGGAAGGAGCTGCAGCTTCTAATTCAGCGTGTCGCCCCAGCTGCCCTTAAATCTGACTATCAGCTGGTGGACTGACACTCACTAAGAGATGTGTGAAAGACATTTATATATGATATATGTACTAAATATTATCCCATGGTATGGAGTGAAGACTGTTGTTACTGATGGTCAGAGGCAGGGGGCACTGTGGAGGCTCTTTTCTCTCACTGTGTGTTCATGAAAGTTACAATCCAATGTGTTTAAACACTATAGCCGTACTTGCAGTGCTGTTTTTGTGTGTATGCTGTCCTCCTGTTTCCTTGTCACTTGTTTACATCTCCTGTTTTCATGACACTTTTGCTTCCGCTTTTACTTATTATTTAACTATATTAATTCGTTTATCCCTTGCTTATGTTTCAGTTTATTTTGTGTTTTCTTACGGTCCTCTCACCACTCCTCCTGTAAAGGGAAATAGACGAAGCATAAACTCACTGGCAGTATTTTGCTAGTACTGTAAGATGCCATTCCAGCCCTATGCAAAGGTTGCGCATGCCTTATAGGTTCCACATGCCACTGGTAATATTAAGCCTTGTAACTATATGTATGATGTTCTAGCATTTTCATCTCGTTATTACCAAATAAATGGTTGAATCATAACAAAACAGGGTATTTAAACTCTACTTTATCCATTTGTAAAAACTTAAGCAGAAGAAGTTCAAGATAACTGAACTTGATCCCCCTGTGGATAAGAATCAGGTGAGGAAGGAACAGACGATAACATCCTCCCCAAGACTTGAAAAGGATTCATTTATCAAATGGTGGAGGTGAGCTTCAGTGTGCAGGTCTGAGTTTACCTGCAGATCCACAGCAACAATAATACATGAGCCGACCGTGGGTCAGGGGGTTGGAAGTTCATCTTGTAAACCGTAAGGTTGCCGGTTCGATCCCCAGCTCTGTCTTGCTCGTTGTGTCCTTGGGCAAGACACTTCGCCTACTGGTGATAGCCAGAGGGGCCGTTGGCGCAATATGTCAGTCTGCCCCAGGGCAGCTGTGGCTACAACTGTAGCTTGCCTCCACCAGTGTGTGAATGTGAGAGTGAATGAATAGTGGAATTGTAAAGTGCTTTGAGGGTCTCGAAAAGCGCTATATAAATGCAATCCATTATTAATACACATATCAGTGAGGAGTAACTTCACACCAGTCCTTGTCCTATAAAGTTACTTCTCATGCATAAACTCACCATAACAAGGTCCTCTCTCTCCCTCTCGTGCTGTTATGTTTGTTTTCTTGGAGCTGGCGAGGTGTGTGGGTGTTCCTCGCCTCTCGCCCTGTGGTAGCTGGGATAGACTGGGAAAGGCTCCAGAGTATATCAGTGTAAATATGTAAATATCTGTATATTTACATATTTAAAATATCTCTAGTTATATATCTTAAACTATCCAGATGCAAATGTTTTAGATGTAGTTTAAAAACTGAAAAAATGGGAAATAGTTGTTTGAATTTTACATGTAAATACTAGGGATGCAATGATACACAAAATTCACGGTTCGGTTCGGTTCAATACTTTGGTGTCACGGTTCGATATTTTTTCGATACAAAAAAAATGTTCATGCCTTTTTAATTTGTCATTTATTAAAATTATAAATATATATTTTAACTCAAAAGTACAGTTTTTAAATT